>NC_039269.1:14242368-14564868 GCF_003368295.1 Carassius auratus | reverse complement strand
CAAACAATCAGATTGAAGTTCATGCTGAAAAGGTAACAGTCAGACACAGGCCTCTGCATAATCCAAATTAATTTTCAGAATATAATTTACTCTCCTATCTATGTATTTTATTCAACAGCTTGCTACTGATGGAACAGTGATGAACACTTTTACCCATAAATGCCAGCTACCAGAGGATGTAGACCCCACCTCGGTGAAGTCATGTTTAGGGGCTGATGGGACTCTCACTATAAAAGCACAGAGAAACACTGCAAAATTGGAGCATGCACAGACGTTCCGCACAGAGATCAAAATGTAGATCTTTCCTCACCTGCTGTATCTGTTTCTCTGTGATAAATGACCTTAATAATAGTTGGTTAGTCCTGCTTTGTCATTCCTCCATGACCTTCTCTTATTTCTTTCATTAAACTTGAGTGGAACTTAATCCTGTCACATGTATTCGAAACATTTAAGACAAATGCACTGCTAAATACATATCACCTTAAAATATACAGTAGGGTCCAAAAGTCTGAGACCACAATGAACATCTGTGAGTCAAAATCCAATTCAAATCTATACAGAAACAGAACATTTTAGGGTTTTGACGGTAAGAAAGAAATGAATGAAATAAATAAAAGAATAAAAAAAAAATTAATTCTGCATTTTGATGTTACTAAATGGAATAAAATTTGTTACATTGATCATGTGGCTCTTTCTGCACACACTAAATATTCTTACTTCTATTGAAACTCAAGATGTTCTTTTAGTCATTAAATCATGCTGGAGAACATGATCATCAGGTTTTAAACAAACTGGTGAAGTTCATGTAGCTCAAATACTGCTGTCATGAAATCAAAAGGAGGGAATACCAAATACTGAGTTTTTTTGCTGATAATATAATTTGTTAAGCATTGAAAAGCAATGTTAGTAGTAGTTGTCTCACTGTAAGTATGACAAACAATCAGAAGAGAAACCTATTAATTGAACTGATTGTTATTGAAAGTTATATTTTCTGATTGTAAAACTATGTTGTGTTGGGTGAATAAAACACTGTGTTAGAACGGAATAAAACCAGGACACCTTTGATGAGTATTTTGAGCTTGTGAGTCATTGATTTGGGTCATGTCCACTTCCATTACAGTGGACATCAGCAAACGACAGGTACTCTGTGTCTCTGAGTACTTCTTCTATAAATAGAGTCGGCTGTTATTATTCAGTCTTATCATCATCTACTATTTTTGTGCTTCATGTCATCCATCAACATGTCAATGTGTTGTACCACGTACAAATGTATGTAAATAAGCACCAATTTTACATATTAAGACATTACTTCTTTAAAGTTCTTTTAAAATCTGTCTCCAACCCTAATTAGCTAAAAATCCCCAAACCCCTTTAAAACCAGACCAGCTGAGTGAAGAAAACCAGCTAGTTTAGGCACTGCTTACCAGCACTGAAAGCAAACATTATATAAACATTGAGTATTAAAATACAAACCATAAATATGTATTGCAGATCTGATTTGATTGCGAAGTCGGACTGTAATAACTTTAATTAGCTTAATTTATTAGTAAATCCAACCACCTAAATAAGAAAAGAAGTAGGGCTGCCATTTCTGCCCAAAGCGACATGTTAATGGTTAACTGTTTAGTTAATGACTAAAATGTACACTAGAAAATGGACCCCTTAAATTTGCATATATCATAACCATATTTTAATAGGCTATGTTACTCTTGGTGGTTTAAAATGCACTAATGACCCAATTCATAACCTAACTGCGTTTTATTTTATAGACATTTCCTCAATCTGGTCTTATGATTTGAACAGTGTTTAATAATAGCTAAAGCTTGCCGTCATGTGGTGAAAACAATTACAGAAGAAGTTCGCGCATGCGCGCTTGCGCTTAACTTCCAGCCCTTCGCCAGGCCACTATCAATCGATCAGAGAGCAGAAGATGGCGGCGCGTCGAGGCTGAGCACTGAGATCGATCACCGAAACACTCGATTGAACGGATCAGCTGAAGTCGGAGAAAGCCAGAAACTCGCCTATTATATGAGGTAAAGAACGTCCAACGTAACCTAATTTTCCGACTGATTTTAGGACCAATCTACAGATAAGTCTCTAAATGAACACGCAGCTAAAAAATAAGCAAAGAAGAGGCAGGATTATTGCCCGCCTCTGCCAGCGCCATCTTACTCCAGCAGGGCCAGGCAAACTGAATTAATCCCTGATCTGAGAAACAGAAGGACTCCTAATCAATCTGCAACATCGTCACACACACATTCTTGTTGGGGAATGGCGCAGTTGCTCGTCAAATCACTTGACAAATGTATTCGCTAAATCAAATCAGACAATCAGACATCATTGTGCTCGAGTCTTGGGTTGATAATAATAGATTAAATTTGACTGCAGGGCAAAATGTCCCGAAGGAGCTCGAGACAAACGTTTCAGTGTCGCACAGAAACACACACGGACTGTTACATAATGATGTTGTTGATGATTGTTTATTTGAAGTAAATAATGAAGTCTGTTGGATGATTAATGTCTGGCAATGTACATGATGTACTGATTCATAATGAGAATATTATATATATTTATATGTTTATATAGACAAAAAAGCAGTACAGTTCTGATCAGATACATAAAAGGACAAGAATACATCAGTTATAGTACTTAATACTGGGAAATTACTTCAAAAAGGACAAAGAAGTTGAATTGTGGCTATAATCACTATAGATTCTGAGGAGGAGACTTTCCCCGCATTATTCAGATAGGTGGCAGGGTTATTAAATAAAACAAAAAAAATTATATATATATATATATATTTATAGTTTTCCTTTAAATAAATTAAACATTTACTGACAAATATAAAAAAACCTTAAACTTATTTTCTCCATCTAGTTTGTTAAGGCAATATTTTTCATTTTTATTCCATTTAACTTGATGAATTACAAATATTAAATGTGAACAAAAATGAATGGAAATATATATACACATATGGAAAAAAACATACAATTGTATTATAACAAAATTAAAAATGTAATATAAGTTCAAACTAATTCTGGGCAACAATAATTATTATTTCAGTGGCACTAAAATAACACTGATAAGTAGTCAGCCAGTTATGGTTGTTTTAAACATTTACTTTTCTTTAATGGTAAAATTCATAGGGGCAGGGATTGCAATTTTATGAATATGCTTGGGACAGTGTTGACCAGATATTTTGTTTGTGAGGCTCAAATGGAAAACAATAATATTTTGTCGTTTTCTTTTCCTTTATGATCAGCATACTGTTGCCTAAAGGGCTCCACTCCATCAGTTATGGACTTTCCTTGGCATAGCGGGAAAGTCCTCGGGCAGCTTAATGAACAGCGTCAGTTGGGTCTTCTGTGTGACTGCACTTTTGTGGTGGATGGAGTAGACTTCAAGGCCCACAAGGCTGTGCTGGCAGCATGCAGTGCTTACTTCCGCACACTCTTTTTGGACCAGAAAGATGTTGTTCATCTTGATATCAGCAATGCTGCAGGTAGGCTTGCATTCTTACAGAGAACTTTGATTAAAGGGATGCTCCAACCCAAAAAAAATCAATACTGTCACCATTTACTAACTCTTATGTGATTCCAAATGCTTTTGTTTCTTCTATGGAACACCAAAGAGAATATTCTGAAGAACGCTGGGAACCAAAACACTGAAACATTTCTTAAAATCCTGTCTTTTATGTCTTGAAACAACAAATTACATTTTAATATTTCTATTTTTTATTGATTTCTGCGTTTGTCTTATATGTTCAATCTCTTTTTTTTCAGGTCTTGAGCAGGTCCTCGAGTTTATGTACACTGCAAAGCTGACTTTAAACCCTCAGAACATAGAGGACGTTCTCGCTGTGGCTACTTTCCTTCAGATGCAGGAAATTGTCAATGCTTGTTCAGCTTTTCAGTCCTTGACTGTCCCCGCGACGTCTAAGCCTGGTTAGTGTTGAGTTTGTACTTTCATAAGCCATTAGTTAAAGACGGTACTGAAGTTATAAGTCTCTCACGCCACCAATTTCTCATTTATGGCCATGTAAAGTAGTAGTGACCGAGCCGGTGGAGGAACAGCCGAGATCTCTGAGAAAACCAGAGGATTCGAGTTCCCAGGAGGAGCAGGAGAGTCATTCAGTGACACAGGATGCAGTTTCTGAAGTGAAGGAAGCTCCTGTACAGTCAGAGACAACAGAAAGTGACACGACTGAGAAGCAAAACACAAAGACTCTCAGAGCTGTCAGCAAAATCAGTGGGCCATCCAAAACAAGACCAAAAAAACCTGGTGTTGTGAATCCCAAGACTGAAACAGAGGAAGAAAAAGCCACAAAAGAGATTCCCCAATACGAAGATGACCCTTCTGATGCTGACTACACTCCCAGTTAGTTTCCGTTCTCTACTCTTAATGCTTTTGTTAATGTTAACAGTCTTTTAAAACACTTTACCGCTCCTACAGAAGTCTCTCGGAGGGTAGCAGCTAAACGATCATATGTTAGCACAAGGAGAAGCAAGTCGAAATATGCCACTCTTCACACAGCCACAGAAGGTAATTTCTGCCTCATGTAACTAAGGTATACATTTACCTTTACATTTTTATGTTTTCATAACTGTAAACATTTTTGCTGAAAGTTGATGACGCCAAGGAAAGTATGTCAAAAGCTGAGAGCGTGGAGAACATGGTAGAAGAGGAGGATGTAGAGGATGAAGGAGAAGAAGAGGAGGAGGAGCAGGAAGAAGGAGAAGAGCAGATGGAGACAGACGATGGAGAAACATCGGGTTCGGCCGAGCGCAGTGAGTCCAGAGCGTATGGCTCTGTCACACACAAATGTGAGGTGAGAGATTCTTCAGTTTTGAAATCCTTATGGTCTTTGTCCTAGTTATTAGTAATTTTCACATCTTAACATTTGTGACCCTGGAACACAAAACCAGTTTTAAGTCACTGGGGTATATTTTTAGCAATAACCAAAAAAAAACATTGTATGGGTCAAAATTATCGATTTTCCTTTTATGACAAAAATCATTAGGATATTAAGTAAAGATAATGTTCCATGAAGATATTTTGTAAATTTCCTATTGTAAATATATTATAGTAAAATGCATTGCTAAGAATTCTTTGGAAAATTTCAAAGGAGATTTTCTAAGTATTTTAATTATTAAATTTTTTAAAATTTATTATTTCTCGGATTCCAGATTTTCTAATATTGCCCGATCCTAATAAATCATACACCAACGGAAAGCTGAATGTACACTTAAGGCTGGTTTTGTGGTCCAGGGTCACATTTCAGAAAGTAGATTTTGCAAAATATAAATATAAACCAATATAATACAAAACTAAAACCAATACATGCAGTACAACTTGTAACAAATATATTTGTTCTCATAAATCTGTCACGGTTTCCACAAAAAACTGTTTTCAACATTGATATTAATAAGAAATGTTGACATTTTTAACCAGATCAGCATATTATATATATTATTATTTCTGAAGGATCATGTGACACCGAAGACTGGAGTAATGATGCTGAAAATTACATTTAAAAATTGATAAGCGTTAGAGATTTTTCAAAACCAGTCAAAAATCGACCCCAAACTTAATATTAATTTAATAATGTAAAAAAAAAAAGATGAAGTCTTGTTTATTAGTCAGCTGTTCCGTTGTGTTTTCATAATGGAAATTGAATTCTTGCAGGACTGTGGGAAAAAGTTTACACACACAGGCAACTTTAAACGTCACATGCGCATTCACACTGGTGAGAAGCCATTCAGGTGCAGAGACTGTAATAAAGCCTTCTCCGACCCAGCCGCCTGCAAAGCACATGAGAAAACACACAGGTGAGCATTTTAGAGTCTAGTGCTCTTCCTATACATTGTATAGTCTATTGCTCCTCCTTTACAGCCCATATGACTTGTCAACTATGAGAGGAAATATGAAAACCATATTTACATGAGAACTTAACAATGTGCAATTTACCTCTCACTTGTTCCTACATGTTTCTGTTTCTCCAGTCCTCTAAAGCCATACTGCTGCTCCACGTGTGGAAAGAGTTACCGGCAAGTCAGTCTGCTAAACCTGCACAGAAAGCGACACACAGATGAGGCGCGATACAGCTGTGAGGACTGTGGGAAGCTCTTCACCACTTCTGGAAACCTGAAGAGGCATCAGTTGGTCCACAGTGGGGAAAAACCCTTCCAATGTGATTACTGCGAGCGGGCCTTTTCTGACCCCACCGCTAAGATGCGACATCTAGAGACGCACGACACAGACAAAGGTCACAAATGCCAACACTGTGACAAGAAATTCAACCAGGTGGGGGATCAGTTTACATTACATTTATCACAGTACATTTATGCATTTAGCAGGTTTTATTCAAAGGGACTTACAGTGCATTTAGACTATAGATTTTTTTATCAGTATGTGTGTTCTCTGGGAATCAAACCCACAACCTTTTGCGCTGCCAACGCAATGCTCTACCACTGAGCCTGGTTTTAAAGTTCAACGCTTTTTTTTCTTTATAAATGTAATTATACACTGGTATAATAATGTCAAAAGAGTCTTAATTGGATTATATATCTAGATGTTAAATTATATGTAATATATGTTCTACTATTAAAATGTCTGGGGTAAGTCTCTTTTTTCAGCAAGGGCACATTAAATTAATCAAAGGTTACAGTAAAGATATTTATAATGTTACAAAAGATTTTTATTACAAGTACATGCTGTTCTTTTTAGTTTTCTATTCATCAATACAGTCCTGAAAAATATAGATCACAGTTTCCACGAAAATATTAAGCAGCTCAACGTTTTTAAAATGTTTAATAAGAAATGTTTCTTGGGCAGCAAATCAGCATATAAGAATGATTTCTGAAGGATCAATGATGCTGAAGATTCAGCTTTGCCGTCAGAAGAATAAATTAACAAACTGTAATATTGTGCAATATTATTTCAATGTAAAATAACTGTTTTCCATTTTGATTATCTGTATATAATTATCTACATCTATATTTCAAAATATAATATCAAATCATGTATTATGATTTGATATTATAAAATCATAATACATTAAGTTTAAAATAGATATTGCAGTGGGGTCAGAAAAGGCCCGCTCGCATTTATTTTTTTTTGTATTTTTTATGTATTTCTAGTTCCTGTGGCAGTGGTAGGGTGGTAGAGCATTGAGTGGTAGAGCATTGCATTAGCAGCGCAAGGTTGTGGGTTCGATTCCCAGGGAACACATGTTAGGTAAAAACTGTTAGCCTGAATGCACTGTAAGTCGCTTTGGATAAAAGTGTCTGCTAAATGCATAAATGTATGCAGCCATAGCTACAATACTATAACACAAACTTTGTTTTTATTGGGCATTACAAATACAAATAACTCATATAGAATTATTATATAATTGTTTTATTTATTTACTTTTTTTAGTTGGGAAACTTGAAAGCACATCTGAAGATCCACATTACAGATGGGCCACTCAAGTGTAAGGAGTGTGGGAAACAGTTCACCACCTCAGGTGAGATTTACACATTGAGACAAGGTGTGGCTATAATATATGTGCATGAGGGAATTTTAATGTGCCTCCATGGTCTGTTCACAGGTAACCTAAAGAGACACCTGCGTGTGCACAGTGGTGAGAAGCCTTTCGTCTGTATGCACTGCCAGAGAGCATTTGCTGACCCTGGGGCCTTGCAGAGACACGTGCGCATCCACACAGGTCCTTAGCCATTTCCCACATCCTCAAACATAGTTATGTGTACAAATGTATTTCAATGCGTCTGTCTCACTGTTTTAGGAGAAAAGCCCTGTCTGTGTTTGATTTGTGGAAAAGGCTTCACACAGGCCAGTTCGCTCATAGCTCATGTTCGCCAACACACTGGGGAGAAACCATATGTGTGTGACCGCTGTGGAAAAAGGTCAGTAAGAAATCACATAAATGTTTCTGTTTAGATTCATTATGGCGCCACATATTAAAAGTTTGTTTCATCTGTCACACCTCGAAGGTTTGTCCAGTCCAGCCAGCTGGCCAATCACATCCGTCATCATGACAATATCCGACCGCACAAGTGCCACACCTGTAACAAAGCCTTTGTCAATGTGGGAGATCTCTCAAAACATATCATCATTCACACAGGTAAGATGCTACATTTAGAGCATTGGCTTATGTGTTTTTTCTCTTGTGTGTTTCTAATCACTTCCTGTTTACAGGGGAGAAACCTTTTCTGTGTGATAAGTGTGGCCGAGGATTCAACCGTGTGGACAATCTGCGTTCCCATGTGAAGATGGTGCACCAGGGGAAGGCGGGCATGAAGAGACTGGTGGTGGCTGAGGAGGACGAGGAAGAGGAGAAGATGCTGCCTGACTCCACACCGGGCTCAGAGGTCAGCATCGTCACGGTCACTACAGATGACATCGTGACTTTAGCCACCGAGGCTCTAGCTGCCAGTGCTGTAGCACAGCTCACAGGTGAGCGTTACACTTTGTAAAAAGGTTGTTCCTCAATACTAAGGGAATATGTCGAATCTAAAAGTGACCATAATGGTGGTTGAATGGTCTCCTGATAATATTTGTCGTCTTTGACCCCTGTAGTGGTACCAGTGGCCACCTCTGTATCTGCAGATGAAACAGAGGCACTGAAAGCAGAGATCACCAAAGCAGTGGAGAAAGTTCAAGAAGCAGGTGAGTAATATATTATAATTTATTGATTTATTTGTATTGTAAGTTATAATAATATAATATAAATGTATAGAAAAACAGCAAAAAAAAAAAAAAAGATTATTACAAAATATTGAATTTTAAAGTTTTTAAAGTGTTAATTAGTTCCTGTGTGACATTTACTCCAGTTACATGATCCTTCAGAAATCAGTCCTAATATCCTGATCTGATCCTTATTATGATCATTATTGAAAATCATAATGCTGCCTATTGTTTTTGTGGAAACTGTCGAATATTTTTTCAGGATTATTTGATGAGTAGAAATGTAATGAAATCTTAGATGAATAGAAATATAATTTTACAATATTTTTTTTTAATAAATGCTGTTCTTTTGAAATATTTTGTTGCATTATAAGTGACTTTACTCTCACTCTTGATCAATTTAATGCATCCTTTCTGAATAAAAGTATTAATTTTTTTCTTTCCAAAAAAACTAAAACAACAACAACAAAAAAAAACTCCATCTAAGCAATACTTTGCATATAAATTATACTAAATATAAGCAAGATTTTTACTTATATATATATATATATATATATATATATATATATATATATATATATATATATTATACCCTTTAAAGCGGAAGCTGATTTTTGTTAATCATTAATTAAAATCTAATAAATTATACAAGATTTATCGTATCGTATTTAAGCTAAAACATGCAGCTCTATTCCTTCAGATCCCAACACCCAGATCTTGTATGCATGTGACTCATGTGGCGAGAAGTTCCTTGACGCCAGCTCCCTCGCTCAGCATGTGCGAATTCACACTGCCCAGGCCCTGGTCATGTTTCAGGCAGACTCTGACTTTTACCAGCAGTACGCAGGAGATGGCACATGGCAAACCACCGAACAGGTCATCCAGGGAGGTGAGCTCTTGTTCCAGACTCGGGTGGAGGACGGTGAGGAAGGAGGAGCTGTAGCCCAGCCAGAATCTCAAACTGAGGGGGTAGAGGAGGAGACCAGTACACAGGCAGAGACAGAGGAAGGGTCTGGGAAAGACTGAGAGCCAAGGACAGTGAAGACTTTCTCACCTGAATCAGTCCAAAGGATGGAGAGATCCACATGGAGTTTAGACTCACAAAGTGTAATATTTCACACCAGAGTGAAGGTTATTACTTCTTAATATTCTATTATAAAACACACTTGTATTTTGAAAATAGTAGATCGATGTCTTATCTCAAACCACAGCACAATAGGTGTACAGCATATTTAAACTACATTGTATAGTTAAATTTAGATTAAAAAAAAAAGATGACAAGAAAAAATGTAATTTAAGTATGAACAAAACAAACCTAATTTGTCAGACCTTTTAATAATAGTGTTTCCCTGTATGTCCTCTGCCAGATCATGTTATCTCTGTTACTGAACCCAATTAAACATATGACTGTCTTACAGGTTTAAGTTTTCAACAAATCAGCTACAATTTATCAAATCAACTTTTATTTATTGGTTGATTTTCTATTTGAGCTTAATCCTGCTTGACATAAACACAAAAGACATAGAACCGCTGATTTTTACTGTATGCTTATTTTCATAACACGTAGAAGCTGAAGAAACTTTCCAAACCTTTTTAATTTTCCATAAATATTGCGAGGGGCTTATGTTTAAAATGCACAATTTCTGATTAGTATTTGAAATGCTCTGTGTTTTAGTAAATGGACCATCAAAACTCATTGCCCCATTAGATGAGTGATGTGTGATGCAAGCAAGTTTCTGTTTTTTGAATATCACAGATTTCATTGTCAGACACTCTCATTTAAACTAGTACTGTGAGTGTTCCAGGTCATTTTGGTCCATTTCTGATGTAGTTTATCAAACAGACAATTGTATCATAATTACATTAAATAGTGACTGTTTAAAATGACATAAGCCAAATTCAGTGCTTGATGTTCAAAATAACCTAAAGTTTGCTATTTAATTGTTTGTTAATAAACCACTGTCTTTTGGTTGCTCG
Source organism: Carassius auratus (assembly GCF_003368295.1). Lineage (NCBI taxonomy): Eukaryota > Metazoa > Chordata > Actinopteri > Cypriniformes > Cyprinidae > Carassius > Carassius auratus. The sequence continues at coordinate 14,554,203 of NC_039269.1, read as the reverse complement.
ATTTCGGAGTTCTTTTTGGTCACTGGAATAAATGTCTGTATATTTGCCAGGAAAGCAAGGCACTGAGACATTTATGACACCTTTAAAAATACAATCAGTATCAAAGCATCACTGGAAGCAGATAACCAAGCTTTCTTTTGAACTCAGTAGACATGGACAGCAGGTATCAGAGGAATAGGTGCTTTGTAGTTTGAATGTCTTATGTTCAGTAATGGGGTTCCAGTGGAAGTAATTTCACACTGCACTTTCATGTGGTGTTTCAAGTTGCTTGCTAATTTATGGCCAAATATCTGCTTCAAAACAAGTTTCAAATGTTTTTTGTATCATCGCTCATGGAGCTTTACAAATATATATATATATATATATATATATATATATATATATATATATAATTTTATTTTATTTGATAATTCATACTTATTCTTTTTTAGGAAATAAGTATTATGATCATTACAATTTTAGATACAGTTATAGTAATACAATTATGTTTAACAGGTTTCATAACAAAAACATCATCATAAACTTCACAATCAGTAATTTTTTTTTTATCATCATGTAGAGGCTTGCGCTGTGAAAAGCACATAGTTGTGTTGCACTGACCCCTGCCGGATAATGGATAACCTGCTTTCGATAAAAGTTGATAGAAAGATTCGTAAAACCGTCTGTAGCCTATGGAGTATGGAGGAGCAAACCTGCAGAATGTATAAATAGATCAATAAATAATTAAACATATGTAATAAAATAGGAAAACAAAGAAATGACTTGATACAAAAATATAATTAGTTTGTAATCAAATTTAATCCGGAATTATTATTTTAATGACTTTTTTTCCTTTATGTATTATTTGGGTCATTATTCAGTTGGGCCGGCAAATGAGAGGCAGAATTTGTAAAAACGCTTGTTTTTTTTTTCTAATAAAATATATTGCTATGCATTTCTAATTAGTTTAATATGATATATCAATTAAAATGAAAGCTTAAGAACATTTTGATTTTCAAACAGCCACTTATGTCTATGTCATTTTAAAGTAACTCCACAGACTTTATATTTCAAGTTACTATAGGCCCTGTGGTGTAGAGCTGAAGATCTTAATTTCTATCATTTTACGCGGGCTCGGGCCGGGCTCGGGCTTGCGCTCCGGTTTGCGAGGTAAACGAGCGGTCATGTGATGTGTTTCGATTAGCGCGAGAAAGATGCGAAAATGAATGCTGAGCAGGTGTAACGGAGGCTTGCCTCTGGTGATTACGTTTTGGTTACACCAGCAACTAAAGCAAAGTCTGAGGTGTGGAAAAGTTTTGACCATGTTTATAATGAGAATAATGAGTGAATAATGACGCACCATCAGTGAGCGCAGGAGCGCGCTGAAGACCTCTACAGTGGATTCAATAATTTTCCTCCACATAAACATGTAGACCTAGCCTAATCTCTGTGAGTAAAGGTTTTTCAAATGATAACTACATATTCATTGAGTCTTAAATGCATAATGTTGACAGAGTGTTTACGCTAATGTTGGCATTATTCTTTTATTAAATAAAGCAAATCCGGAGGAGCCTTTATCTTAATTTCGTTATTGCCAAATACCCATCTTAATTTAAAATTTATCTTAATTTAATTTTTTTTAAATGACTCGTTTTTATTGGTGCGTTGGTCTATTTATAGGTTAAATGAGCCTATGTCTAGAATGCTGAGATGTTACGATGTCACAGAGGACTTATTTTATTTCTTTATTCCAGCTTCCAAGTGGTCTAGTCTATGTTAGGTATGAGTAAATTATGTTAAAACATGAATAAATTGCTCATTGTTGGCAAAAGGCGAAAGAGCTGTGTGCGTGCGTGCGCACATTTGAATAATGTCGGGCTGTAAACGGGTTCGGGCTTTAAAAAAGCTGTCAATCAAAATGTACTTGTCGGGCTCGGGCCGAAACCTGTCGGGCTCGGGTCCTGTCGGGCCTAACTTTTAAGGCCCGATTACAGCTCTACTGTGGTGTTACCAGAAAAGACAGTAACACCACAGACAAATCAGCCTAAATCCAGACTTTTCTAAAATAGAGACTGCCATCATGATGTTTTCAAGATCAGAGGACATTTTGGAAAATTAATAAGTATGTATTTACGAAAATTTTGATTAAAAAGTTATCAACATGACACCACAGACACTAATAAAGTGTGACACATTCAGTTGTCAGACATTGCTAACTTTAAGAAAACTAATAAGAAAGAATGTACTCACCATGCACCCCTCAGATCAACCAACACCTGCAGTGTGACCTTTACACACAAGTAGTAGTCTAAATAGATTTCCCTTTTCTTAAATATAACAATATATATATATATAACAATATATATATATAACAATATATATATATATATATATATATATATATATATATATATATATATATATATATATATATATATATATATATATATATATATTTAAACAATTTAATATAATTATACATATTAAAAAAAAAACTATATTCACATTATAACCACTTTAGTTGCATTAAAAATGATGTTGCAATTACATTCCATGATACATGAATATTTTGTTACAAACGCAGTCTCCCAAACTCAATTTAATATGTATTTTAAAACAAAAAATAAATATTAATAGTGCACAAATTGTGTTAACCCTACAGAATACAAACATGCAAACTTTTTTTTAAATAATTTATTGGTATTTACAGTTTATTTCAACTGTAGTAACGTAGAGGGACTCCACTTGCCACCGCAGTTGAGGAATGACCCATTTTCAATATTTATTTTGACATTATTTTATCATTTTGTAACTTATTTACATTTTTTATATTTCTGCAGGTTTGGTCCTCCTTATGTTTGTACCAGGTTACGATGAGGGCTGTCTTATTATAATATTTATGAGTCTATGAGGCAGCACGCGATTGGCTGCTGGCTGGGTCAGAGTTCACGTCCGCGTTAGCGCTGACGTTGTCCAAAGGAGGAAAATGGCGATGGGTTGCTTAATGAGGGACATCGCGACTCCTGCAACATTAACCTGCAAAAGACGGCGTGGTACAATGGTTCCCACATTGTCTGGTGGATTCAGCCGAAGCGCTCTGCTGGTTTTATCCGTGGCGTTAATGTTGCAGGCAGTTTTAGGAGACGGAAAGACGCTCGTTCTCCTGGACAATCCCAACATCAGAGACACTCATTCAATCTTCTTCCGCAGTTTAGCAGGTGAGCGTGATCTGATATTTACCTATTTTAAACACTCCAAAATATTACATTAGCACCTGAAAACATGGTTAGCATGTTCGCTTAAATGCTATATGAGTAGAAGAAGCTTTGTGAGCCTATGAGAATCTGATTGAATAGTTGCACCAATATACGTTACCTGTAACGTTACAGACCATGAAAGGTATTGCACGTTTTTTTAAATTTTATTATTTAACCCACAACTACATTCTTGTTCTCAGATCGTGGGTTTGACCTTACTTTTAAGACTGTTGATGATCCTGGTCTCTCTTTGATCAAGTATGGCCAGTTCCTCTACGACCATCTCATAATATTTTCGCCATCAGTGGAAGGTGAGTCCTGTTATAGTGAACCTAGATTTCATGTCAATCTGCCATTTTTATGTTTGTATATCCATGTTTGCATGTTTCCAACGGAACAGATTTTGGGGGCAGCATCAATGTAGAGACCATTACAGCCTTCATCGACGGTGGAGGAAATGTTCTGGTTGCTGCCAGCTCTGATATTGGTGAGTGCTGTATTGGTTTTGCATAAGTGCTCACTTATTGGCCTGTTGACATCAGTAATCTTTTTAACACCGTGTCTTTGACTCTGACAGGTGACCCTCTGAGAGAGCTAGGCAGTGAATGTGGGATTGAATTTGATGAGGAGAAAACTGCTGTCATTGACCACCATAACTATGACGTTTCTGATCCTGGCGAGGTCAGTAATGGATGGAGGAAAAAATTCAGCTTAGAGCAATTTTTGAAATGAAAAATTCAATATTCAAAGTCAACAACGAATTGGTTCCTGTTTTTACTTAATTTTACAATGTAACACACATATCAACAAATCCTCTCTTACATATTGTTATGTGGAAGAGAAGTTGATCATTGTAAGAAAAGGCAGGACTTAAATTTGACCATCTGTTTGTATTAAAAATCATGAGCTCAAATATACTAAACTTTAATTTAAAAAATGAACCATTTCCTTGATTTAATTGCTTGGTAATATGTCTTTGAAATCCTGAAATATAATAATTTACATTCCCTCTAAAATTACTTTCCTTTTTGGCTGTTGTCACCTAGACTCTTTGACTTTGTTAACCCTTGAAAAATTCTACACTGAAGGCTACCTGCAACTGTTTTGTTCCCAACATTCTTCAAAATATCTTCATTGTGTTTCACAGAAGAAAGACTCATTTTTAGCTGAACTTTCCCTTTAATGTAAAGAAGATTCAAGAAAGAATAGCCAAATTAAGCCAATAACAGTAAATGAACTTTACTTCGTGAATTCAAATGAATTGCCATTTCATGATGTCATATTGTGTGTTTTACATTCTAAAACATACTTTTAAAACAAAATTCTTTGTTCGTCATAATTTCAATTCATCAAATCATTGTTTGAAGTTTGTTCATGGGTAATTTTATTTTACAGCACACTCTGATTGTTGCAGATCCAGAGAATCTTCTTAAAGCCCCAACTATAGTTGGCAAGCCCACTGATAAACCAGTCCTGTTCAAAGGTGTTGGGTAAGTGGTCTTGATAGCCTGGTCTGTCATCATCTTATTCTGAAATTTTAACTGTTAAAGTTATGAGTTGCCTTTCTTTTTTCAGCATGGTGGCTGATCCAGATAACTCTCTGGTGCTGGACATACTGACAGGATCCTCCACCTCTTACTCCTACTTCCCTGATCGCCCCATCACACAGGTAAATATTTCAGAGCTTTCAATGTTCTTTTTGTTGTTGTTAAATCCATTTGCATTCACCTCAATCTCTTTTTTTTGCTCTTCAGTATCCTCATGCAGTTGGAAAGAACACCCTCCTGATCGCCGGTCTGCAGGCAAGGAACAATGCACGTGTGGTTTTCAGCGGGTCACTGCAATTCTTCAGTGATGCTTTCTTCAACTCCCCTGTGCAGAAGGCCACCCCCGGTTCAATGAGGTCTGTTAATATATATTCATATTCATATTATTATTATTACTATTATTATTATTATATATCAGAGATGTTCACAAGTCTTTAACATGAAGAGTTTGAAGTGTTTGTCTCTGGAGTTTGAGTCAGGTCTCGAGTCTTTGGAGTGAGTTCTCTTATGTTTTATTAACTGTGAAGTTCAGTCCGTTAACAGAATGAACGGTGGCATGATGAAAAATATATTTCTAGATTTGTTTAGAGGTTGTTTGATGCATGATGTGTATATTTTTAGGTATGAACAGACTGGTAACCAGGAGCTGGCTGAGGCCCTGTCCCGCTGGGTGTTTAAGGAGGCTGGTGTTCTTAGGGTTGGGGCTGTTACCCATCATCCAGTTGGAGAGAGCACCCCCCCTGCTGCCTACACCATTACTGACCTTGTGGTGAGGCATGCCATATACTTATATAGGCATTATATATAATTTAACAGTTAACACATGGTTTGTGACTGAGAAACAGGCAAATTCTGAAGAATTGACATTCACTTTGAAAGAAGCATGGCATGCTCTGAGAAGCAAAGCAGTTTGGCTTACTGCTGCTGCTTGGATTGTCCTTACAGGACTACAGCATCGTGATTGAGATGTTGTCTGGTGGAAAGTGGGTGCCTTTTGATGGAGATGACATTCAGCTGGAGTTTGTCAGAATTGATGCATTTGTTAGGACCTACCTCAAGAAAAATGGTATGTTGTTATCATTATAATCAGCATTATTTCATGCATGCAGATTACTGTTCAAAAGTTTAGGGTCACTGAAGAGTAATGGAGTTAAAAAAAACTCTATAATAGTAGTGTTTGTTAATGATGTATGCCATTAAAATCATGACTGCTGGTTGTTTAGGTGGAAAATACAGTGTACAGTTTAAGCTTCCAGATGTATATGGAGTTTTTCAGTTCAAAGTTGACTACAACAGACTTGGCTACACACACCTGTACTCCTCAACCCAGGTAAAATTCAAAATTCATTGTAAAACTTGCTCCTGCTCCAACATTTCCTTGATATTAACTGATTCTTTTGTTATTCCACAGGTTTCTGTCCGCCCCTTGCAGCATACCCAGTATGAGCGCTTCATCCCCTCTGCCTTTCCATATTATGCCAGTGCCTTCTCTATGATGGCAGGACTCTTTGTTTTCAGTATCGTTTTTCTACATATGAGAGAAAAAGAGAAGTCTGATTAAAATGAGTATCAGTGAAGAGGAGTACTAGAAAATGTAAGAATAAATAAATAAATAAAAGCTGATGGGCTTTGGACCTCTGGCAGTCATTATAATTGGAGATCTGAAATGTTGGTATGGGCTTGTTTTGGTGAGTGCCATTACAACTAAAAGCAATGATGAAGGGGGGTTGGGTAGTCTAACGAAAGATATGTTTTTGTTTTCCGGTTTGCCATTTGTTAATTTAAAGTGATTTGGGGCACACTTCATGTTTTATTTGACATGGTTTTACGATACAACATGCACTGATGCTTTGGCTCTTGCTATGAGAAGTTTGTTTTGAAAATTACCATTTGTAAAAAGGAATGGATGCTCACAATGTGGTTAAAACACCTGAAGATAGTAAAGTTTTAACATTCCAACACTAAATCTTATGTCCTCAGTTTTTCAGTTTCATCAGATTTCATGATGGGTTTAGCAGTTATGAATATGGTTTATACAGATTTAGAACCTCGTCTCTCAAATGTAAACTACATGGGCAAGTTTATTTTTTGTATTTGTGCATTTTCAGTTACTGAATTCATAGGATAGAATGTGTGACAATAGAGTCGGCGCAATCGAGTCACACACACAATATATACGAACACCCTGTTTAATTCCATGGTTTTCCATATCAGGACATAAAAAAAGAAATCATATGGTCCTTGGCAGGTCTTAAAATTATGAAATAATATCTCAGTTGAATAAAGACACATGACATCACATGCCATATGTCTGGTCTTTTTCTAATTGTACTGTCACAATCTTTATTATTAAACATGTTAACTGAGGCCTGTTTTCTGTGGTGTAGTTATTGGGTTATCTACAATTTCTATTGTATTTACTGGTCTGACCATGGGGTGAATTTCCTGGGATGTCAACTCCTGGGAATGTCATTGTGTATCTTGAATGTCTTCCACTTCTGAATAATCTTCCTCACTTTGGAATGATAGACTTCAGTTTGTTTGAAAATGGCCCTTCCCAGATTGATGGCAGAATCAATTGCTTTTGTAAGATCATTGCTGATGTCTTTCCTTTTTTTAGCCTTGTGTTAACTCGCACCTGAAGGCTCCAGACCAGCAAACTGCCAAAACTTCTGCTTTAACGGGGTGCTCACACTTGCTGATGATCAGTTGATCAAAGGTATTTGATTAGCAGTGCCTTACTGTTACTTACCCACTGCATTCCCATTTTAACAGTCCAGTTTGTCACACATGCTTTATCCACTATGGCCTTGTTTATGTTTAATAAATAATGACAGTGTGTAATATGTCATGTGTTGTTGTTCATCTGAGGTTTAATTGTTCATTTTTTAAAGACCTCCCAAGGACCAGATGGTTTTTCATGTCCTGATACGGAAAACATAGTAAGATAGTACATAAGATAGTAGTGCTAAATCATTTTAGAAATTACGTTTATACACTACAGTTCAAAATTTTGGGGTCAGTAACATGTGTATATATATATATATATATTTTACTTTTATCTTACTGATCCCAAAAGTCTAAACCGAAGTGCACCTTTTTTCCTATTGTATACAGTGTACATTTAGGACATCAAGCCCACCTTCAATTTTTTTTTGCGAGAGCAGTTTTTTTTGTGTGTGATCCAAATGGTTTGCTTTATGACAGACAAGGACTGAAAAAAAAAATCTGGATAATCCTGCCTTGTGTTTATAACAGACCGATTTCTTGAAGGCCAACTGCTAAATGTAAATTAATTAAAAAAATTAATTGCATCTCTCTCAAATTTTTTACATTTATTATTTTAATACTTTAACACAATAGACAACGTTAAACACCATTATATATATATATATATATATATATATATATATATATATATATATATATATATATATATATATATATATATATATATATAATGTTTATGGGTTTCGTTCAAAACAAAGTCAGAGCACGTGCTCGACGACTGACGTAGAATGAAACCGATAAGTAGGCCTTATGTAGCGACTTGTGTTTTTAAAACAAACTACTGTTCCAAAAGTACAGTTTGAGGTATGATTGTGTATAGAACAGAACTTGAGTCTCCTCGAGTAATGTTAACCACAGAGCATATGGCGGAAACCCATTGCGAATACAGGGTTGGCCTACAAATTGACGTCATCACTGAACAGCTCGTGGCCTGTGTGTACACAAGTCGGGAGCGCGTCAGCTGACATCCGCGGCGAGAGCAGCCAGACATGGATCAACTCAAAGTCAAAGACAGGATCCTCGAAAACATCTCTCTCTCTGTCAAGAAGGTAAAAAAAATTTATATACACGCAGTAAGGATAAATATAGACCTTTTCTAGTTTATAATTTCAAGGATAGTTTGAGGTTTCGTTGTTTACGCTATCAAAATAGTTGGGCCTCCCCCCTCCTGCTGTCTTTTGAAGACAAACGCCTTGACATCTTATGAAATAACATCCAGTGTTTCCTTATAAGTCAAGATTTAATAAATATCAGGCTAGACAGAGAGCTGTCAGTGCACTACATTGAGTAATTCTAGGTTATATTGTGTACTTTTAGAGTAACGTTAGATAATATCTGTTTATCAATAAAATAATATGAGTCACTTTAGACATACGTCAAGTAAACACCGTTTATTGCATCATGGACACGTCTGACAGTGATACGATGCCCCTGTGAACAAGTCCTGTTATCAAATGAGATGCTATTATTAGGGCAAACCGAGCTTGATACTTATTTTATGGGGACATCCTGCATTTGTCTGGACTGTTTTTTTTCTGCAGTAACTTACTTTGCTGATTGCAACATCAGAATATTTGTTCTTTCTTTTTTTCTTGTTCTGTCTTTGGCTGCTGTGTTATTTTGACTATTAGCTGCTTGCACACCCTGAAATCGTCTGATTTAGTCATTCAGAATTTAGTCTGTCAGGAGCTTGGCATTAGTTAGTTCTCAGGGTTTTATGATGGACTTGACCACCAAGAAGCTCTGCTTTCATCATCGAATCACAGAACTGTGAATTCTGAGAATGCATTTCTCATCAGAGATTGTTTATCTAGAATGAAAAAGATTGCTTGGAATGTCGTGGCTGTGCACATGCCAGAAATTTACCAGATATTCTTCTTTCACACTGAAGTGATTTTTTTTTTTTTTTTTTTTTTTTTTACCAATTAATCCACAGTTGCAGAGTTACTTTGCCGCCTGTGAGGACGAGACGCCGGCAATCAGGAATCACGACCGGGTTCTTCAGCGGTTGTGTGAACACCTGGATCATGCTCTGCTTTATGGGTTCGACCAATTGCACCAGAGTTTTTTTAAAACCGAAACCCTTTTAGTGTAGACATTTGTAGGCTCACTGAACTTCTCTTTTCTCTACATCTCGAAGGCTGCAGGACATCTCATCGGGTTACTGGGTACTCGTATTACACTTCTCACGACGAGAGGCTGTCCAACAGATAGATGAGCTCCAGCACATAGCTACCAATCTTGGCCGAAGTAAGATCAAACCTTTACCACCTATGATGACTTGTTGATCTGCTTTTAGTATCATTCAAAAGTTTGGGGACGGTAAGATATTTAAGTAAATATATTTATAATGTTACAGAAATTTCCATTTGAAAAGTGCTGTTCTTTTGAACTTTCCATTTATCAAAGAATCCTGATTTTTTTTTTTTCAAATAATAACAATAACAAAAAAAATAACAAATATTAAGAAGCACAACTGTTTTCAGTGTTGATAATAACAAATCAGCATATTAGAAGATTTTTTTTAACGGTCATGTGACACTGAAGACTGAAGTAATGGCAGCTGATGAAAATTCAGCCTTGTCATTATAAAGTAATGAAATAGAAAGCTTTTATTTTAAATTATAATTATTTCACAATGTGACTGTTTTTACTCTTGTCTAAATGGTGACCAGAAGAGACCTCTTTCAAAACTTTAAAAAATCTTACCAACCCCAAACATTTAAAATGTAAATATAATGTATTTGCAGGTATTTTCAGATGTTGAATATTGTGGCGCTGTGTGGACTTTGTTTCATGTAGTTAACTATGTTCTGAATGCTATGTTGTTGTTCCACAGGTCGTGCCTGGCTTTACTTGGCACTCAGTGAAAGTTCTTTAGAAAGCTACCTCCGACTTTTTCAAGAGAATCAAGGACTGCTCCAGAAATATTATTACAAGTGAGTGACTTTGAAATAATATTATTGTCCCTCTGTGGTTTCAGACCACAAATGAAAGCTGATTTTTGTGATGTGTGAACACTGCTTCCTCCTTTACAGAAATGCACTGGTTTGCAGTCATGACCATCTCACTCTGTTTCTTACGCTTGTCTCTGGGCTGGAGTTCATTCACTTTGACCTCGAATTGGTATGACTCTTCATTGATTTCTCCTGTCTAGAATTTGACGGGCTTTTCCACCGTATGTCCTAGACCTGATGTGTCTCATACAGTTTATTGCTATATAAACAACTGACTTCTCTGTACAAGCTGTAGAAAGTATATCATTAAGGTGCTCTGACTGGTCAAAAAGTTTTGTTTTAGTCAATCTTGCCTTCAGTAGCCCTGCAATGTGACAAATTATTTTAAAAATATTTAGAAATAAGTATGAATATCCCATGTTGCCTCTCAATGTAAGTCGTATAATAATGGTAAAATAACTAGCAAAACTATTTAAAATAGTTTTAGATGAAGTATTGAATGCCATTTACAATTACTAAACATATTTATATGAACTACTCACTTATAATATCAAAATACTGCTCTTCCATTACTACATTTTATACTGTTCTATATCTTCCATGACTGAAGATTTCAATATTTTCACTGCTTAATTCTTAATTTTTTAATTGGTGACAGGATGTGCCATATCTGGATGTTGCTCCTTACATGCCAGAATACTACAAACCCCAGAATCTGTTGGATTTTGAGGAGAGGTTGCCAAGCTCGGATAGCCTGTCTCTGCACTCTTTCACGTCACTCACCTCTACTAACCTTGAGTGGGACGACAGCGCTATTGCCCCATCCAGTGAAGGTGAGCTGCTCGGCTTCAATTCACCATTTAGTTTTCTCCATCTCTCTCTGTCTCTTACTATTCCAACTTCTGTCTTATTTTCACTCTTTTGGATATTATTGTTCACTTTTAATCTTTTATTTTACAAGTTGGAATATTTAACTTGATGTAATTGATTATTCTGTAATCTTTGTTAAAGGGATACTCCACCCCAATATGAAAATGTTGTCATTAATCACTTACCCCCATGTCGAACACAATTTAAGATATTTTAGATGAAAACCGGGAGGCTTGTTGTGACTGTTATTGACTGCCAAGTAAATTACACTGTCAAGGTCCAGAAAAGTATGAAACACATATTATGAATAGTCCATCTACCATCAGTGGTTAAACTGTAATGTTATGAAGTGACGAGAATACTTTTTGTACGCGAAGAAAACAAAATTACCTTATCGCCATTTTGGAGAATATGAGCCAAACGCAAGCAGTGTACACTATTCTGTGTCAGCCACGGTGCACGGATCCATGGTTCAAATCAAAGCGAAAATACACTTGAACAATGTATCTTTGTGCCTGGCTGACACAGAAGAGCGTACACTGCTTGCGTTCAGCTCATATTCTCCAAAATTGCTCAACAGCGATGTGGAGAGTTACTGGAGACAAATTGTTGAATAGAGTCATTTCTTTTTTTCACGTACAAAAAGTAATGTTGTCGCTTATCGTTATGGTTGAACCACTGATAGCAGATGGACTATTCTGATGATGCCTTTCATATTTTTCTGTATCTTGACAGTGTAATTTACTTTGAAGTAAATGGGACAGTCAGAAGCCTCCCAGTTTTCATCCAAAATATCTTAAATTGTGTTCCGAAGACAACATTTTCATTTTGGGGTGGAGTATCCCTTTAAAGATTGTTTATCTAAGAGATGAGGACACTGAGTGTTCAGTAATCTCAGTGACCCTTCATGATCACACATTCATGCTTTCATTTCATTCAGTGACACATTTCACAGCTTTTAGTTCCTCAAATGCCAAGTTTCGCATTCACTTTATATCTCTTTTAGTTTCTGTTGTTCTTTCATACACTTCATAATTTTTCCTGCCTATTGATGAGTCTTATTTCTCCTTTTTTTAGATTATGATTTTGGTGACATCTTCCCTGTGTTGCAGTCATTGCCAAGTGCAGACTGGGAAGGTGGGACATGGTTAATTTCCCCCCTCCCCAATCTAACATTCGCAAACCCAACCAGTCCATCGGTACAAACCTACTAACCTGCATTGCATGGTCTTTTCACTCTGTGCTTGTTTGTTTAATGCACAGAAGCTGTTATGGGCTGTGTGCTTTTGGTGATTTCATTGATGGGTTACTGGTGACCATGTTCTGTATTAGACTAAACAGAACCAAACCCTTTTCTGATGGATGATACTAAAACATACACAGTGTCTGATGCAGATGGAACTTGATGTTTATTGTCAGATTGTGTTTTCTGCTTTTGCACCTGTGGCAGTGTGTGGCAGCTGGTTTGCATGTTAGCTGCTTCCAAAGCTTTATATTCTGTGGCAGATATTCTTAAGTTATTGTAATTTATTGATTATGAAATGCTGACCATAATAATCAAATAGGAGTCTTTTATATATATAGACATATTTTTTGTTGCTTGAATGATATAAAATTATTCTTTGTAGATCTGACAAAAGTTATGTTTTAACTTTTGAGTTTAGTGTTATTTAATTCAGATACAACACTTACAGTACTTAATGAAGAAGTTATTATCTAATTATGGTTCATTTTCTTTCTAAAAAATGATGCAAGATCACATTCTTCTGTCATCAATACTACAGTTTTGTCACTATACTGCTTAATAATTTTGGGTCACTAATATTTGTTTAAAAGGAATGAACACTTTTATTCAGCAATAATGTATTAAATTGATTAATAGTGTAACAAAAGGTTCTAATTCAATTTAATGCTGATGCTTTGAACTTCATCAAAGAATATGTAAATAAAAAAATGGATTTCCCTGTTTGTGATTATTTGTCAGAATTTCAGATACATAAAATAATGATTTGGAAATAGCTAGAAGGCTAAGTTTGTGTTGCAAAACAGCTTATGTGTGTTGTATGTCTCTGTGCATTTGTCATGATTCAGTCTCAGCCTAATACTACTACAATGAGCTCCTAATACCTGCATGTCCCTTGTGTTTTCCCGTCTTGTTCTTGTTTTCTGACAGAAGGAGAATTGACTGATCCAGTCAGTGGGCCCCGCTCCTCAGGATTGGACCCTCAGACTGTCGTCAGCGACTGCGTTGTATTGAGGGCCTCTGCATGCACCATCAGAGCCACATCTCTGTCGCGAAGCCCTACAATTCAGCACAATCCCTTCAATGAGGACTCAGGCACTAACACTTCCGCTGACGTCACCCCAGTGCACATGGCTAGCCGGCATGATTCAAAAACAGGAGAAGATGCTGAGATCACCAACACTGAGCTGGAAGTCATCAGGTGTGTCTTGAGTATTAGGTCTTATGGTCTAGGGTTGTAGTAGCATATCAGTCACACATTATTAGTTGGTATGGGGAAGTGTATAATTTGTGTGTGTGTTACCATACTTCCCTTTCCGTTTATATTTCAACTTCTTAAAGACTAGATGCTGGCATTTAAAAAAAAAAAGCCAGTTTGAAGCTCAACCAGTGGTGTGAGCTTGTCTAAACCAATTAAATCTGTAATACTTGGAAAAAGAGATCTGTTAGCATTCCCTTTTATCTTTATGGCAGTTACATGAATAGCACATCCTGGAGGAAGTCTAGATTATGGTTTAAATGGCTCTCTAAGACAAACAGTCAAGGGCAAAACATTTTTACATTGCGGAACATGTAATAAAATATATTTACAATTTTGTATGTTGCTTGAAAAATTTATTTTATCAGAATAAAAGGATATTTTTGAATGACCATCAATGGAAAAATAATTTTGCAATACTATTTGGTCCCTCTAGTCCCTCTATGACCAACATAACCTTCCAGCTCCACTTAAATATAATGTTCTTGTATATTATTTCACAATGACATACTGCTACATAGTTTTAACATTAGGTATATTAATGTATTTTTCTGTTTGGTTTTCCTTTGTTGTGCTACAGAATGGCAAGGCGCAGAAGACATTGTAAGAAACGACGGGGAAGAGGGTTGACAGACTCTATGAGCAGTGAGCAGAATGCCACCTCTCCAGACACTGAGAAATGCCTTCAGGTTGTAGTTGAGAGAGACATTGTATTAGACGATGTTAATATGGACAGTCGGGCTCCTCTGGAGGGGCCAAATGGTCCTGTCTCAGAGTCTATGAGGAATGGGAGACAAAAAGGAGATGATGAAGATCCGGAGGCAGGGCTGAGGCTCCCTGAAATGACGGACACTTCTATGGACAGTGTGGGCGAACCCCTCCGTGATGTCATGGACAGGCTGAATGGTTCTTTGCATGGGGAAAGCTGGCAGCGAAGTGAAGGTGAGGAGGAAGAGAATGGAACTTGCACTAATCACGATGGACTCCCTCATCAGCGGCCCTTTCGAGAGGACTCAGGTGGTGAACCTTCAGACCCAAGACATAGCTTCCTTCAGGCCCCCCTGCCACCCGCGGACTTCTACTGCTTTACCTCCCAGAGTCCAGACCCTGCTGCCTGGTGTGGTGGGTGCAATGACTCTGCAGGGAATGGCGAGTCGCAGGATGTTCCTGTTGGCGATGAAGATGAGGGAAAAGCAGAATCACCAGCTGCAGGGCAGGATCCCTCCATCCCCGTAGAAATGTCAGCTGAGGAGGAACGGAATAAAGAAGAAAAGCAGGAGGAGGATAAAGACCACACAATACAGAGCTCTCATGCTGCAGAGTTTAAGTGAGACTGTAAACGGATTGAAATCAGTGACCAGCTTGGTTTGGAATAGCTTTATTGACACTATATGTGAGTTATTAAGAGGTTTACGTATTTGTTTTTTTGTTGTACAGGGTGGATAACAATCACCTTCTGCTACTCGTGATTCATGTTTTCAGGGAGAATGAAGAACAGCTCTTTAAGGTGATACTGTGCTTGATTTAACAGCACTGAATGGATAACTTTGTATTTGTGGCTTTAAATTGTGTCCATGCTGCAGGCTACCCATTTACTCATTTCACCCTTTTATCGTACCATTTTGTGAAACAATCACTCAAACCACATTCATTGGTGATCAGAAGTGACCACATCGCTTATGTTTACATTTTTTCTCAGAATTCTTTGATGAATAGAAAGGTTAAATGTTTATTTATTTATTTATTGATTTGATATAGAGACATTTTGTAATGTTATCAATGAATGTAATGCATCCTACCAAAAAAGTAAAAAAAAATAACATGTACAGGCTCCAGCTCCAGGAATGAGGTTGGGGACCCCTGTTGTAAACGAGTGTTACCTATTGATTGGTCTGCATTTTTTCATTTAATTTCAGATGGTGAGGATGAGCACAGGCCACATGGAAGGAGATTTGCAGCCTCTGTTTCTGCTGTTGACGGACTGCTACATTTACCTCTTACGAAAAGGTCAGCAAACCTTCATTGGAAGAGCAGGACATTGCTATATGTCTACAAAAGCACATGTTTGCAGTTGTTGTTGTGTCCCATTGGTTTTCAGGGGCAGCAGAGAAGCCTTATACTGTTGAGGAGGCGGTATCTTATAATGAGCTGGACTACATCTCTGTGAGTAAACGACCTGAATCCTAAATGATCAGTTTGACTTGCTGCAGAGAGATAAGAGCCTTTGTTTGTGCCTTAGGTGGGACTCCACCAGCAGACGATCACTTTAGTGTGCACTAACAGAAGACGGCAGTTCCTTTTAGACACAGCTGACTCATCTCTGACTGTGTAAGTTTTCAAAATCAAAGGGCATCCCCATGAAGTTGATTAGTAGACGTCTTTGAAGAGGATCTGTTCATGTTCTCTCCTCAGCTGGTTCCTGACTGTGCTGAAAGCGGCCTTGGAAAATGGCTGTAGGGAGCTTCCCTACCCCTCTGTTCTCACTGACGCCACCATGGAGAAACTTGCTCTTTCTAAGTTTGTATGCCAAGAGACTCCCTGTGAGGTAAATGGGGGAGATCTATCACCCTAAATAATTCACAAGAGTCTGGCAGACAGTGGCTCAATTTGATAATCTTAGTTCCTCATGCTGACTCTTTCTATAAATACAATTACAATTAAACCATTTACATTGATTATACAGTTTAGACCAGTGGTTCCAAGAGGGGTGCAGGATGACTTAAAATTATTGAAATTAATAGATTATTATTAATACATTGTTGATACAACAATATAGTTAATACATTAAAAAAATATAAAAGTATAATTAAAATTAATTGTGTACATTTATTTGTTTTTCCCTCTTACTAAGTATTGTTCATTTTTTCCAGTTTTTATTTCCCTGTTTACAAATAAATTAATTCACAACAAGCAGCTTTGTAATAATTATAGCACTTTTTTTTTGGACTAATATCATTTTAAAGTAGTTACAGTGCTTACAGGATAATTATTCTTATACAGTATTAACCCTTTTGTGTATATATTATGTACTAATTATCTCAAAGAGAAAAAAGATAATTTGACATCTCACAATAAACTTTATGAAAAAATATATAAATCTCAAGACCTTTGTTTCTGTTCCACAAACCTGTCTTTGAAACGAGCATTACAAAAGTACTTGGTGCATCGAATAGTTAATTAAACGCACATACTGGGACTTGTCTTATTGACATTGTGCTAACTGTCTGTGTAGTTACCTGAGATGAGTATCCGCCTGTATTCTCTGGTTCACTGGGAGGACCCAATAGATGCAGTGGTGGCTTCACCAACATCTCCATTCAGCTCCAGAGAATCCAGTAGCACTAAAGAGGGGGCACTGTTGTACCGGGCCAGGAGCACTTATTTGGGGAAGGAAGTGTGGAAAAGCTGTTACTTGGTTCTCAGGTACAAAATGGTTTGGTGCTTTAAGCTATTCAACAGTAATTCAGCAAGCTGTTTGGGTGTGCTGAATCTAAATCTGCTGTTCATCTGGCAGCAACGGCATCCTGTATCAGTATGCAGAGAGAACAGATGTTACACCTCTGATGTCTGTGACCATGGGGTAAGCAGTTTACACTCTTAGCAATGTGAAATGAATGTTCTTTTCAATTTAAAAGGTGCCCACTTATAAACATTTGCTGTGTATTTGCATGCGATTGTGTTTGTTATAGGGGAGGGCACTGTGGAGGCTGTAGGCGTTCAAACAGCTCCGAGAAGCCTCATGCTTTTCAAGTGATTCTGACTGAACATCCTCCATTAGTGCTCAGTGCAGAAAACGAACTGGAAATGGCTGAATGGATGCAGCTGATTTGCCAGTCTGTCTCTAAAGGGGTAAGCTGCAATCATACACACATTAACTTTTTTTTTTTTACTGGAAGCATTTCTACATCCATTTTCTTGCAAACAAGATCTCTACAGTTTTTGGGTAGTGTGACTAAACACAGTTTTAAGTTTCAGACTTTCCATTCAAATCTACTGTCTTTTTCGGAGCTTGTGGCGTGTGAGCAAAATGTGGGAGTGTGCATTTTACCACATGACAATGTGTTGTTGTTCCTCATTAGTTTCAGACATGCCAACATTTGCATCTTATGGATGAAATATACTACACAACATTTAAATTCTAAACAAATTTTAAAACGGTCACAAAGTGGCATCATGAGTGCACAGTCATACACTACGTGATTTTCTGTCAAATCTGTCAACTCAAATCTGCAGACTGGCTCTGACTAGTATTGACTCTTCTAGACTGTGGGGCAATAAATTATCTAGAGTTTGCCAGCCTATAGTGGATCCTGTAGATATTTTTTTTTCTTTGTATAGCCTGTCCAGAATTATCAGAATGATTCCCCAGATGTTGACCGCGGTTGTTTATTTTTGTTTCTCAGATTATTCCACATGGAGTAGCTCCTGCACCCTGTATTCCATGTTGCCTTGTACTCACAGACAGGAAGTTGCTCACATGTCACCAGGATTGCCAGACCAGTTTTTTCCGTTCCCTAGGAGGGGCTGATCTGAATGATATCACAGCTGTATGCCTGGAAGAGGATAAAGAATACTGTGTCATTGTAAGAGTTCTTTCGAGTTGTTGTGTGACAGATGTCTCTGTGAACAGATGTTTGCTCTTAATATTTTCACATCTACAAATAAACTCATCAAATTTAGGGTGTTCCCTGGATTCTTTTTTCTTGAAATGTTTGCTTATTATGAATCACAAATGCCGAAGCTTTACTTGGTGGTGTTTTTTTATTTATTTAATTAATTTATTTGTATGTGCACTAATCACCCTTTGTGTCTGCAGGAATTTGCAGAAGATCGTGCTCAGTTTCTCCCACCCTGGGTTTTGTATTTTAGCGGATGTGAGGAGCGAGATCGGCTACTTGGAGAATTGGGTAAAGCATGGGCTGCTGTTTACCAGGTGAAGAAAAAGCTTTTTTCATAGCTAGCAAATCATCACTTCTGAATGGCATCTGTAGTTTCATATTTAACATATTATATATTTGCTGTACTTCAGCTCTACTTTTACATGCAAAAGATGCTTTTGTTGGAAAATATTCCCCCAATGGATTTTTAATAGATCAGTAAAATTGTTTATGTTACAAAAGATTTCTACACCAAAGCACCAAAACTAGAATGATTTTTGAAATATGACATGGCACTTAAATGACTGCTAAGAGACTGCTAAAATTCATCTTTTCCTAAATTACTATTTTGTATTTTAATGTATTTTAAAATATATTTTAAATGTAGTTTAGCAATATTACTCTTTTTGCTGTGTTTTCGATCAAATAAATCCAACCTTGGTGAGCATAAAAAAACATCTCATCAATTTTCTTATTAATATAATTTGTTTGTTTAACAGCATGAATTTCTACATATGTGTGTCCAGGTAAGCCTACCTCGTAAGCCGGTTTCAGACCCATCGGTGCAGAAGAGGTGTAGAGAAGCGCAGGAGCTGATGAAGAGTGCATGGCAGAGGAGTGACAGCCTACACAGAGGTCGATCAGAGAGAGAACCATGGTGCTGATGACCGGTCTATCACTACAGTGAGCCCAGGATTAAATAATACAGCATGGAGGAGTCAGCTCACCAGCAAACCTACTGTTTATGTAGGTACAAACAGTCACTGTGAGCTCTCCAGACCAGAGTCAATATCGAGTAACATGGTCTCATGATATTTATCTACCGGTAATGAGGCCGGACCTTGTTTACACTTGCCATGCACAAATATTTAAGGAATTAAGATTAAGGCTTTGGCTATTAAAAGTGGAAGTCTGCAACAGGCAATCAAAAAAACAAGAGATCTAGCAGTTCTCTTCCATTACATGTGATTATACTATATAGAGTGTAAATGGTAATAACTCAAAATCTTTTTTTTTTTTTTTAATATCCCCTTCTTGTATAAAGTCTTTGGACAGATACTGTACATCATGCTTGTTCTACGTATATAAAGAGGTACAAACTGCTTTGTGAGCACTTGGGAAAGAGAAGTTTAGTTATGTTTACACCATTGGTATTAGCTGGCTAACTATTTGAAAGTATAACGGTTTGCATGGCAGCTTGGCACAGACACTCAAAATACACAGAGAGAAAAAAAAGGGGAATCGGTCCGGCTTTCTTTTAGATATCTTATATCAGTCAGCACTGGTAACAATGATGGTACGGTACCAGCATGTAATCGCTTTTGTTATATTGGACTGAAGTCTTTTGATAGGATCAATCAATAAAATACTGTTATAAGGGTCATACAATTCTATAATATCATTAGTCTAAGATATACTACTTTTATTTATATATATATATATATATATATATATATATATATATATATATATATATATATATGTATATATATATATATAAAATCTAAATAAGATATAGCTCTTGCAGCTATAATAGTTTAGATGTGAAGGTGTTGGTTACAGGAGAATTGCACAAGGATCAGTGTTGCACGTTCATTAAAAAAAAAAGGTTTGAGGGTTTTTTTTATATATTTTTTTATGCCTTTAAAATGATTTTCTGATCATACATAAGCATTCACAAATTTTTCGGTTTTAAGAAAAATGTATTTTTTTTGCAATTGAATGCAGTCAGTCAAGCATTTGTTTAAGGTCAAACTCTCCAAAAGGTGTTATCAGCTGTGTTTTAGCTTAAATATCAAATGCATTCCCTCAAATGTGCAAATGTTCCTCACTCAGTGATGCATTTAGGTATAATATACCATTTCCAATGAGACACTGTAAAGTTGTTTTAAGAATGTAGAGTGGTTTTAAAGAAAGCAGACTTGAGTAAACTGGAGTAATGTGGATCTGACAGACTGTGATGAATGGAAGCAGAATCTCAGGTATGTTGAAGTTTGTTCCAGTCAACAGTGACTTTAAATAATACATTGCTGGACAATGATGGAATACAGTTGTTCGTTAACAATTTAAATGTGGTTTTATTTTTTAATTTTTTTTTAATGAGAGTGACCTACAGTAGTCAGTTATGTTGTTCTAACACGCTGCATGTACATTTTGGAAGATGTTGTCATATATGATAACAAATATAAATAAAATGTTTTTTTTTTTTTGAAAACTTTTGAATAATAACATTTGCATTTGTAATGACACTGACTTTGACTTTGAAAGGGAAAAAACTTGTGGTCATTAACTGTGAATCTTTTTAAAACCGATTATTGTATAGAAGAACAAGAATGTCAGAAATATAAAGATTAATACTAAAATTATACAAACAATCCCAATAGTGGCATTTAAATAGACAATTTAAAACCGGTGTTTAAGGGATAGTTCACCCCAAAATGAAAATTGTCATAATTTACTCATTCCCAAAACAAAAGGAAGATGTTTTGAAGAATGTTAGTAATCAAACAGTGGCTAGCAGCCATTGAACTTCATAGTATTTGTTCTACTATGGAAGTCATTGGCTACCAGCAACTGTTTGGTTACAAATATTCTTCGATAGAAATGATTTTGTGTTAAAAATAAATAAATAAATAAACACTACAGGTTTGGAACAACTTTAGGGTGTGTAAATGATGAAATATGAAAATAGAGAAAAATGCATTCATCAAATTACTACTTTATAGATAAACTAGAAACAATAACACAAAGAAATGGCACCATCTAATGGTATCTGTGACATTACTGGACATAGTTGTTGTTAGCGTTTAATTCAAACTAAAATTGAACAAATGGCATCACCGCTATAGAACTTAAGTCCTCTTGTAGTTGTATAACTTTTAAACTTTTTAAAATATATTTTGTATATATTGGGCCCATATTTCTAGTTATATTCTTTCTTGTCGGGTGGCATTGCTTCTTTTCCTTTTCCTTGCCTCTTTACTCCTGCGGTTCACTTCAGTGAATGGAAGGTACTCAAACCCTCCTCCCTCTCACTTTAACTGCCAAACCCCTTC
The DNA here is from genome assembly GCF_003368295.1 of Carassius auratus. NCBI lineage: Eukaryota > Metazoa > Chordata > Actinopteri > Cypriniformes > Cyprinidae > Carassius > Carassius auratus. Next base: position 14,532,369 of record NC_039269.1, on the reverse strand, counting down.
TCTTAATTTCTCTCCTCTCTGCACTGCTGCAGTAACATCAAAATATCAACGCACCTCAGATATTGGGGGGATGGGATGGGGAACATATCAAGCAGAAAGGATCACATGGTACATACAGAGATTTTGTATTATTTTATATTTTGAGACCGTAAAAAGTCATTTGTGCTCAAAATGTTTGTCTCACAAATGCTCTTGCACTTGAGTAGTGAGGAATATGAGCTATTTGTGGCTCTCAGCCAAGCATGCAGCACGTAAGACTGACCCAGTAGTCTGTAAATACCATTCAAACGGCTAATGGTAGACTTTAAATAGCTGTTAAGTACTAATGATTAGTGAAAGATACAAAATGCAGATAATGGTATTGCAACTAAAGCAATGTAAAGCCTGCAGCAGAATTCTTCTCTGATTCAGCCAATTTGTTTAGGACAATTCCTAACTTTCAGGTGGCATTGCAACATTTTACCTCTTTGCACTGAATATTTTTGAACTTTGATGTTCCATCATTCCAATAGATCATATACTACTTTAGGCCACAAGATTTATGCTCCTTTTGAAACACAAAATTTAGTGCATCTATAGTTGATCTGAGACTGGATTTATGTGCAATTCTAATGCATAAAAAATTAGATCTTCACCTCAAGAGGCTTTTGATTTAAGTGAATTGCCTACCTGTACATGACACTGTGTTAAGTGTTGCATAGTATAATCTTTCTTTAACAGGAAATGGAATATATGCATTCTTGTTGTAAGGTGTTTTTACATGTGTTCCTCGCCGAAGAGAAAAGTATAGGCTCGCAAGCCAGAGGATTTATGGTAAGTAACCCTCTAGAGTGCTGAGGAGACAGTGGGTTGCAATGAATGAGACAGGGAGACAGAGTGCAGAGATGCTGCAGAACCACTTCTGCCCCTGTTTTGTCTCATCCGCTTAAGAGGCACTATGTGCTTTTCCTTTGTCTCCTTTCCGGCAGCTCTTCTTTGGGGGAGGAATGCACTTACACTTTTATCTCAAATTTAATTAATGTGCATGATTTATTGGATTCTGATGTTCTGCAGGAGTGCCTGGACTGGAACGTGGGACTTTGTATATAGATAGAAGCTCTGAATGTGAGTTAAACGACTTAGTCTCTACTAGCTCCACCTCAGCATTTGATTCTAGCTGTCTATCATGCTGAAGAAGAGGAACCCTGAGGTGCTGATGGTTCTGCTGGACCTGGACTACAGTGGTGAGACTCATGGTCCAGACAGTTATGGAAGCCTGCAAAATGGGGGCTTCATCCCTCCTAGATATGTGAGTGTACTGATATGTGTTAAAAAGCATTATGTACTGATGCATACGTTTTGAGATGTGTTTGTTAATCGAAACAAGTTTTAGGTGCTGTGTGTCATCAAAGTCATTGCAGAGCTGTTTGGTTCTGTGCTAAAATTGCTGTCTAATTAGCACATGACTGCTTATTTGTTAAATCCTTAAGGTTTTTACCTGTCACATTTCAATAAAACATACAATATAGTTGTAATTGTTGTCAGATTGTCATTTACAACAGTTAGTTCCAGACCTTGAATTTGATTTGCCAAGCAGCAGTCCTATTCCTGGACTTTTCACTGTTTTGTTGTCTGTGTTTGTGCATTCTAGAAAGACAAGTGACAGCCTTTATTAATGAGTCATTTAATCATTCACTCAACCTATTCCTTCAAAAACACTGATTAATGTCATTATTTTGATTTCATTCTTTTCACGTTACACCACCTGGTTATCGCCAGTGATGTTATTTCCAGTCAGAACACATTTTATACTGAATTGCAGTTTACATATAAGCCAAGATATTTAATGCTGTCCACAAACTACTAGTACTGATTTTTCAAAATAGTTCACCCAAAAATGAAAAATTACTGAAAATGCACTCACACTCAGGTCATCCAAATTTAGATGAGTTTGTTTCCTCATTAGAACTGATTTTGAGTAATTCAGCATTACATTCTCACCAGTGGATCATCTGCAGTGAATGGGTGCCATCAAATGAGTCCAAACTGCTGATTAGAACTGTAAAGTGAAAAGCTTCATGTTTGTAATAAATTAATCTTCAAACAGTTGTTTCCTGGTTAAAATATGAGTCCTCTATCCATAATACTGCTTTCTCCGATGAGAAAGTAATCTCATCTGAATCGGGAGAGAAATATGCACAGATCACTGTTTACAAGCATTATTACAATATTTCTCACTTTTTCACTGGAGGAAGTGTTATGACTTATGGAGCATTTTGACGGCATCCATTCACAGCAGATGATCCATAGGTGAGCAAGAGATGCAATGCTGAATTGCTAATGATCATCATGGTATGTGTTGCTTTAATTAATGTTGTCAAAATAGTTGACCACTGCAGCTAATGATGAGGATGACCCCATATATGTTTATTGTGAGCAGACCTCAAGCCCACCTGTTCAGCCCCCAGGCAACTACTTCAGAGACGGCCAAACAAAATTAGATAAGGGTTTGAAGAAAGAGCTATAAATACACCATATATATATATATATATATATATATATATATATATATATATATATATATATATATATATATATCTCAGCCTATTAGGATATTTTCTGAAGGATCTTGTGACCCTGAAGAGTGAGACTGAAGTAATGGCTGCTGAAAATTTAACTTTGCCATTTTTTCTTGCACTATATATCTGACTATATAAAATACATTTATTTAAAAAATATGAATAAATGTGTATGTGTGATTGCAGTGCGGACCAGGAGGTTGTCTGATAGAACTGGATGAGCAGCTCTCCATCATCATGGTGGGAAAACAACTTCTCAACAACATTCAGGAGTTTGTCATACCATACGTGTCTCTGTCAGAGCCCAACTCTCCATCAAACTAGTCTTATTTTTTTTGCAGCTGCTTATTACATTGTAGTAAACCACGTAGTATTTGAATGAAAAGACTTAAGTCTCAATACTGCAATACTCTGTCCTCTGAGAAAAGAAAGCCAGCACTGTAGTTCAGTGCTGCAGGGTGGGCACAGCAGTCTTCTGTGGAAGTGTATGTGTGGGTCAGGCTTAGATGAGATGAATTAATGAACATCTTAAAAGCAAAATCTTTCCTGTGATGGTTAGATTTATGGGTAGTGGATAAAAATATCAAATTAGAAATAAAACAACTGTCATAAAACAGCTACTATCATAGAAGCTGTGTGCTTTCATGCATCAGTATGAGAATAAAAATGTGTGTAAACATGAGCTTTAATTAAACAATAGCTTTATGAATCCTGATTGATTTGATTATTGATGCATCTGTATATATCACTGTTGGGTGCAATGAGCAGGCAGATGACTGTATCACTGCCAGTACTGCAGCATATCTCTTCTTTAATGTGGCAGATCTAGTGGTTTAGCAGAATAAATGCCACACAGAAGCTTTTAGCACTCCCTCATCAATAATGCATCACCAGAGTCAAACTCGGGCAAAACCGAATCTTTCTAAATGAACACAGTTGAATTTTAGACCTAGAAATAGCCTCAGAAGAGCCATCATCATCATCATCATCAACAAAACAGTGTGTTTATTGCTTTGGCTGTCTAATTCTATCTTTCGCGCTCACTGCTTTTCAGTAAAATAAAGTCTAGTAGACAGAAACAGGCCTTATCATCTGTGAAAAAGGCCCAGAAGGCAGAGGAGCCCAAGCGCTGGGAGCAGGACTACGAGTTGATTCCATGTGAGGGGCTTTTTGTTGAGTGTCAGGAGATTGGTAAGATGATAATATTTCACTTTTTAATGAGATTTCTGCACCAAGTTTCAGTCCAAAAAATTTGAAGCTACTGACGCTGAAACATCATGACTCTGATTTCTTGAGGAGCACCAGTGGCAGTCCTGGCTCACTTGGTGTTCAAGACAAGATGAGACATGACAAATAAAATAACATTTCTAGCAGCCAATCATTATATAAGAGTAAGTACACTACCATTCAAAAGTTTCAGGTTAGTAATTTTTGAGTAAAAGTGAACTAAGCAATCCCAAACTTTTCAACAGTATCAGTTTATTTTTACCTACATTAATCATGTAACTTTTTGTGTTATGTGATTATGTGATGTGATGTTTTTGTATAGATGCTCTTACTATGCTTGTCATGATCTTCTTTGCTGCCAGTCCTGTAGTTTGGCTTCATCACCATTTTTGTGGCGGCCTTCCCTCTGGCTCCTCTCTTCAGACTGTTGAATAACTGGGTGGAAGTAAGGCTGGACGCTTATAAGTTTGTGTGTGAATACCGGAGACCTGTGGCAGAGCGAGCCCAGCACATCGGTGTGTGGTTCATCATACTAGAGGCGCTGTCCCATGTGTCTGTCATAGTCAATGTGAGTGCCAACAAAAATTTGTATTTTTTTTATACTTAAAAGTATCAAATTTTGTTGGCAAAAAAAGGTCCTATTGAAAGGTCATAATTCATATGGAAATGGATTTGCCAACAAAATTTCAGAGTAATGTTGGATGTGACTGCACCTTTAGTGTGGTACTTTTTGGTAAACACATAAATGACTCCACATGTAACATTACATAATCTAAAATGATTCTTCTCTTGTCATGACTTTCCTTTTGTTGTGTTAGATATAAAGCATTACGGGATGAGAATGGGAAATACAGCCAGAAGCTTCCAATACACCAGTGTGTAAGACTGGGCTTTATCATTGCCTTTGAGGTGAACATTGATCTTCCTCCTGCGAACCACAACACAGTCTTATTCTTCCATTAATTTAAACTCCCCAATATATGCGGTGACCAATTTAAAATGAACCCCATTTACTCTGGTAGATAATGTCACATTTTCATTAAAGATCCAGCCTTGGTATTTGTTGAAAACACACACACACACACACACACACACGCACACACACACACACATATATAATTTTTTTTTTTATTAAATAAAATTGTATTGTACAGAAACATTCAACAAAGAGACCTGGAACTGCGAGCCAATGTACTTTGTCTGTATAATGACCTTATTGTTTATGATCTCTTTATTACGATCTAATAATTATTTCTATTTTGTGATCATCTTAGTAATAAAGTGTGTGTATTTATCCTCAGCATGTGGTGTTCTTTGTCCTGCGTGTCATCGACTGGATGGTTCCAGACATCCCTGAGTCCTTGGAGCTGAAGATCAAGCGGGAGTGTTACCTGGCTAAGCAGGCGCTGGCTGATAAACAGGAGGCCCTGCGGGTGAGTAGCTTTAGGTGATGTTAGTGCACACCATCCAGTGCTTACTCACTGTGAGCCATGCTTGTTCTCATTACCACTCTCACCAGAGAGCTCAGAGACTTGAGCAGCTGACCTGATCCCTCACTCCCTTAGCAGGCAATGACTCTGCAGGCAGCATTTGTGCACGAAGGTACATCACAAAACTAATTTCATACCAACTTCTGAGGAAGCAATACGGTTTAGTGATCTACAAGAAAAGAGAGAGAACTTTGGTGAATTTGGTGAATCAAGCTACAGTTTTACTGTATATTTGATCAAACAAATGCAGCCTTGATAAGTATAAAATACTTCTATTAAAAAAAATTAAAATATTGGAACGACCCCAAACTTTTGAACAGTAGTGTGTAGTGGAATTTAAGTTAAATATATAAATGTCATGATCAGTTTCATGCTGTTTTCCTTTAATTTGCAATATATTTTTATTTCTATTCCTGTCTATTGTCACAAAAATATAATAATAATAATAATAATAATAATAAAAAAGAAATGTGTCATCGTTTTAGCACTCTAGTGAAAGTGGAGCAAAGACCTTCGTATTACCAGTACTTATTTTACTGCCCTGGTTTATGCACTCCACATATTCTGTAGAGTACAGGGAAAAAAAGATCAAAACATTTTCAACCCACTTTTCTGGAAAATATGTAAAGATGATGCTCTGTTTTTGGTTGAGGTCAGAGAGTGTATATTTGACTACATGCACTAGATTCTGTGCAATGATGTAACCAAATGTTCAAGATTTTAAGGAAGAGTCTACCATTGAAAAACTCATCAGCCATCATTCTGAATATTGCCAGGATTTCAGTGTTTGCGGTGGTTATGACCCTGTTCTAGGGCCATATTGTTTATAATTAAATGGTTTTTAAAAATGTATTTTACTCCCTTTTATAATAATTTAGAAACATCGTGTCTTTGGTAGTGTGGTGTGACAGGGCCCTTGTGTTTGTTGTCTTTTACCCAAAATAAAATTTATTAAGACTTGTAGTTTATATTTGTCTTTCGATATTAAGCTAAAATAGCAGAAAGTTTTTCAATACGTATATAAAAGACCAACTGTACCTTTAAAAAAAAAAACACATAAAAATTATAATTAAACATGCTTGTCATCATTTACTCAAATTGTTCAAATTGTTTCTTTTTTCTGTTGAGGACAAAAGAAGATGTTCTGAAGAATGCTGGTCACCAAACAGTTGCCAGTAGCCAATGACTTTCATAGTATGGGAAAAAAATACCATGGAATTCAATGGCTACCATCAACCATTTGGTAACAAACATTCTTCAAAAATATTTTCTTCTGTTCAGCAGAAGAAATAAAGGTATACAGGTTTGGAACAACTTGAGGGAAAATGATGACCATTTTATTTTTTGGGTGGACCATCACATCAATAAAATATTCTGACTAATTGAGGATATCCCTAAACAATGCACTTCTTTCTTTCTTCTTCTTATTTCTCTGCTTTTCTCCTTGTATGCTGGTCCTTGAAGCAAGCAAAGCACCTCCCTACATGAGACTGACCTGCAGGGCAGGGGCTTCTCCAGAAGGGGGCTTAGTCACAAAGAAAATGCAAAAGTGATCCCAAAAAGACTTGTTTTGAAAAAAAAGAAAAAAAAAGAAATTGGACTGAAACTGGGCTTGGTTCTGTGGTGTTTGATTGAGCGGATGTGCATGTGTTTGTGAGCATGCATTTCAAAATGTAGAGGTCCATGCCAAAACTTCTAGATTACCATCTCTTGAACAAACTTGAACTTGAACAAACAGCTGTTTGTATACTGTATGATTTCCTCTGGCTCCATCTATACTAAGACATGTGATCACCTACACATCTCACTCTTTCTGCCCTTCTGGTAAATTATATATGCCTATTCGGATTTAGTGGGAGGGCAGGGAGATTTGCTTTTCTACATGATTACTAAAGTATATATTTGTACTAATGACAAAATGAAAATTGTGAAAGAAATCAAGAAGCTTATTCTACATTGTGTTAGTCTGAAATGCTTCTCTGAATAATACCTTAATATATTTGCATTTGTCATGTTTATCTCTGCGCTGTTTAAGGAATTATGTTTTAAAATAAAGCTAGTTTCAGTAACTGTTGAAAAACCATTGAAGTGTTTACATGCTGGAGGACAGGATTTAAAAGTATAGCTCAGCCAAAAGTGTAAAACTCATGTCATTGGAAATAAAAATGACTTTCTTTGTTTTGTGAAACTCAAAAGGAAACACTTTAATGTACACAATGATCTGGGCTGTCAAGCTTCAAATAAGCAATGTAAAACAAAATCATAAGTGGTCAATGAGACCTGCGTGTTATATTCAAAATGTTCTGAATAGAGATGCATTATTTGGACAAAATATTTAATTGCAATTTATTTCTGATAAAAATTAATTGTGATTTTCAAAATGTGTAAAAAAAAACAAAACAAAAAAAACAGGTTGATTGTTTGGAGGTGATTGTTTGGAGGTCTGCACGATTTGGCCAAAAAATAGTAATTATCAATATAATCATATCTTAATAAACAGCCTTATGAGCATTTATTTTTTTACAAATTTTATAAGGATGGTTGGCTCATATTGCGTTTTTAAATGAACATCATAAGCAAGCCAAACAGTGTTTGCAAAAAACAGTTTGTATAGATCAGCATTTCCTGCAAACCAAACTCCTCTGTGCCACGCTTCACTCTGAAATGCACACATTTAATTAAATCACAGCCTTTGATTTTTTTTTAATCTTTTTATTTTTTAAGTTACTTGATCACTTGCAGCCTTACTTCTTGTATTACGTAATAAACATTATGAAATGTAAATCTTGAGTCACTGAAAATTTCATGGTCACCATTAACTTTCATTGTATGAAAAACAGCAGCTTGAATATCTTTCAAACATCTCCATTAGCATCCCATAGAAGAAGAAAAAGTTGGGTTTGGAACAACATGAGGGCAAGTAATTTAATTGTGATATGAATGTGATTTTTGACCAAACTACTCTTTTTAATTCCTAGTTATGCCTGTCCTGTCGAACAATGCCTATTTGTGCAAAAATATCAGCTTGAACGAGAATGAAAATGACATGCTTGAACAAGTTAGAAAGGTGAATAAGACAACACTAATGCTAAGCCATTGAAGTTCTGTGTTCCAAAGCTGAGAGCCACTGCCAGCTGGCAAACGCTTCAGATCCTTAATCTTTGGTTAACACGTCCATGTAGGCAACTTCTGCCCTACTTTTCAGCTCTACTTTCTGTAGAAGATCTCTGGTTCTCACATTCCATTTAATTTGATCAAACCATCAAGCTTTGTGCGAGCAACCTGCCCCTTTGAACCCCTTTACAACCCAAAAATGCACCATACTTCCACCACTTTTTTGTAGTGGAATGGATCAAGCAACTCTGATTTATTGAAGTCAGAAGCAGACAGGTGTTCTGATAATGATTTGTCTCTAACCCCACCCACTTCAAAAATGAAAAAGAATCTCCATCACCTGAGGCTCTGTCTCTCTCTCTCTCTCTCTCTCTTTTCTGATTATTGTGATTGCAGTGCGTTCCTACACCATTCAGCCTGCAGGAAGAGTTGGTTGGTACTTGTCAAGGTACTAAAGTATGCAAAGTGGACAGCAGCTCTTTTGCTTATTAATAATGCACTCCGTGTTCTTCAGTGACCCAGAACAGCCTGTTGCACAAAACTGACACTTTAATGTGCTTTTACTTCTGAATAAACGAATTTCTTAGTGCTAACGCATCAGTAATTGGCTGGAGATTAATGTGAATAGGTTTTGTTTACCAAAGAGTTCAATGATTTTATTTTTTTCTGATCTTCTAGAATTTGACATGAGCTTGCTTGATAAATGATTCTTTCAGTTATTCTTAAAGGGATAGTTCAGTCAAAAATGAAAATGTGATGTTTATCTTCTTACCCCCAGGGTCCTGAGTGCGTTCTCTACAGAATGCGCTCAGGACAGGTTGGAGATTACAGTGAATCAGAAGTAAAAAAAAAAAAAAAGATATAAATACTGTTCAGTTCCTTGCACAGACCGATCGATTCACGTCTTTACACATCAATGTATCGTCATGAGCTGGAGGGTTTAATTTGGTTTGGTTTGTGTATGTTTCTTTTAAAATCTCAAAACCTTCCATTGAATAACTGATAGACTAACAGTTTGAGTTAAAAATCTTGGTTTGTGTTCTACTGAAGAAACAAAGTGACCTACATCTTGGATGCCCTGGGGGTAAGCAGATAAACAATTTTTGGGTGAACTATCCCTTTAAGTGAATAAATGAGGTGTGTAAAAGGGAGAGAAGTTAAATTCGATTTAAAGAGCACATCTGAGTGAGTTTTGGCATGCCCTCTCAGCTACTTGCTGTCTTCAAACTGGTGATACTTACCTAATTATACACACACACTTACATGCACTCACTCGCATGCATGGAGGGTTATTCGCATACAGTCTTCTTCCCACCCTCTATCTCACGCCCCCATCAAACTAACCCTCCTATCCGACTGCCTGCTATCCACTTGCAAAGTACTGCTGTTGACACACAGGAATCCAGACCCACCCACATACACGCACACACACTCATGCTCTTTCTCCCTCCTTGGCAGGAAGGACTCTCCTATGAACCAGACGACAACTTGCGCCTCTCTCCTTTTTCTCTGCTGGCAGGTGTTAGAAATAAAACCATAAATAAGTGCTAGAGGGAGCAAAGACAGCAGGGAAGAGAGAGAAGGAAATATGTCTGGCTTCATTTTTTTTTTTGCTGGAGAGAGGGGGAAATATGATGGAAAAGGAATGATGAGGAGTAATCTGTATTTTTGAGTAGCTAGAGCAGTTATTAGGGTTTTATTACTGTCAACTGTATTTTTGTGTGTGAAGGGGATTGATAAGAACTCTTGGATCATCTTGGCTCAACGTTGTGAGTTGGAGAGCAGTTAAGCGGAAACAAAGTAACCGAGAGGAAAACAAGGCATTCATGGACACTATAACACCTCAGCCACAATCCTGGATGAGTTGGATTCGCACACTGGAGTTGGACCCCATCCAGCCCACAGTCCACTAATACAAATGAGGTACGGTTTTATTTATTATTATTTTTTTTTTTTTGTGCAGTAAATCCCAATCTGTGGAGAACTGTTGCATTTTAGAAGATGTTACCAAAGACTGTATTTTGGGTTAAACTAGCTTTATATATGCAGTGGACCAACAGTCTGAGACGAGGTTGGAAATCTGGGATTCAGAATCGAATCTAGGAAATAAATGAAAAGCCTCAGGATTTTAAAATCAAAGAAACAATGCAATGAAAAATAAATATTTCAGATGCACTATTTCTAGGTCACTAATCAAGTTAATGTAGCATTGCTCTTGTGAACTACTTTGTGCAGACAGTCAGATGTTCTTGCTTCCACTGAAGTTTAAGATTCTGTTAAGATCATCTTAAATCATGATTGAGAATATCAGGTTTAACACAAACCTGTGGACTCCATGCAGCTTGCGTGCTGCTTGGCATACTAAGGAGGTATGAAATTCATATCAGTTTTTCAATTCAAATTCACTCACATTGTTGTTCATATGAAAATATATCTGTATTTTATACATACGTTTGTATTTTTACTATATAACAAAACTCAGCTTTAAATGTATTTGTATTTTTATTTTTTAAACATTGTCACTAGTGATCTCCGATTTTTTTTATTTGACCTGGTTGTTAACTTCGGCTGAATTTTTATTTTGTTTATTGGTACTTCTTAAAAATGTAATATTGCTGCCAAAAGAATTATGACTGCTTCCTGTTTACTAGGTGACACAGTGATTGTTTAAGGTGACTAAACTTTTATTATATCTTTTTTTTTTATATCTGTCCTGCTGGGTTGTAATGCCAAACATTTTTTCCTTGCTTGAACAGATGCTCATGCATGGAGTATAATGTTTTGATTTGCCACTTACCACCTGCATAGACAAATCTCATGATACGCCTGGGATATAAAATCCTAGTAGAGCAAGCAGAAACACTGTCCTCCAGCGCTGCTGACAGATATCAAATCAGATGCAAATATACCTGTGCTACCGATCGCTTGCAAGCTACTTAATATTGCATGCATAATAGTGTGATAGATTGCGCAGGATATGAGCCCTGAATATTCTACAGCTTCAGGGAGCAGATATGGTAAGAGTGTGCATACGTGAGCTTCTGTTGAGGTGAGGGGCAGGTGACTGCATGTCTGGAACACTGTAAAAGAACTGCACATGGATAGATGGCAGCACAGCTATGAACTCAATGTCAAGATTTCTTTACTCTGTTTAACTATAGAAATGTCCGTTTTTTGTTGGGCTTTGTGCTGGTCAGGTATCCTCATATAAACAGTTGATTATAAAATACTTAAAAATACACAATTAATTGTTTGTTTGACATAGGAATGAAGACATATGCATTGATTTTGCATTGATGAACGCATAAAACCTAATAAAGTTCCCGGATGTTTGTCATTTACATATTAACTTTGTCCCAGATCGGTTTATTAGGAGAATAAAAAAATGGACACAAATGAGATCATTGTTGATCTGCTGTAAAAGATTAGAAAGCTATAAAATATTTATGGATGGCAAAGTCCAGATGATTTGCTCTTAGGAGAGTTTGTTAGAAATGTTTTTCATTTTGATAGGGTTTAATATTACTTTTTAGTTTAATTGAACTTTTTTTTTTCTGAAAGAAAATGACATATAATACTATGTATATGCTAAGCTAGGTTTAGTAATTTTAGAAATTACATTTATTTATAATCATTCATATATATATATATATATTATGGGATGTTATGAAAATAACATGGCAGTTCATCCAGTAAAATCACTAGTACATCTACATCTGTTTTTAAACAGGAGACCTGTCTTGCGTGATTGTTTACTTACAATATGAACTTCCATCAAAGTCATGATTAATAGAGTCCTGTAGCATCATTATTTTGTGTCTGTTAATGTGTGTTCCTTGTCTGTTTTCCTATAAGGTCATACAGACTGATTGTTTCATGCCATGTGTGGAGCATGTGTTTTAGAGAGTGTTTTCTTTTCTTTCTGAGCGGGAGGGTGTGACATCCTCTTTATGACCTAGCACCTGTCTGATGGAAGGCTTTATGATCTCCTCTACACTACTGTTCGGGGATAGAAATGATCCCAGCTGCCCAGAGGAAAATATTAAAAAGCAGAAACCTTGCGGCTTAAACTGGCTTCATAACATCCAAGTTTAGACCATTTGCCTGGAAACAGTTCCTTTTAATGTGAGTCATGAAATAATGCCCACATGAGGATGTGGCGTAAAAAAAAAGAAAAAGTATCATGTCACAATAAAATCTCCCTGCCTTATTCATTCTCATCCTGCATAGCCTCAGAAACCATTGTCTGCACCATTGGACGTGTAAGAGATATCCTTTTAGTATTAGAGTGATTATATCCCTCAAAAATGGGTTCTTTTTGAATGTAGTCAGATATGGTGATTTTTAAATGCACAGATAAGAAGGACCTGGTGACCTTTTTGAATTCTCTGTGAAACTTTTCCTTCATCTCCATTGACATCTGACTAAAGAGCCATGAAATCACTGAATTTGTAAGAGGGGTGAGCTTTTAGGATGTGTGTTTGAGCATGGATGGATCTCGCAGGGTGTGGTTTGATGGTGCTGTGCTTTAGTCATTTTGGCAGATATGAACATCAGAGAGGTTGTGGGGGCGGCCAGACCCTTGGAATGTCTATCGTAACCTGTGGCTTGCCACTCCTCAGCTGTGCCAGTCTGTGTGTGTGAGTGTGTTTGTATGACTCATATGGGCTTTCCAGACCTGTAGAGAACTATGAGGATGCAATATGTCGGGAGAGATAAGAACCGATTGGAGGGAGCAATAGATAGCACGGCATGTTTGGTAACAATACAACTTATCTGGCACATGTACAAGGAAAATGTTTTTTTACTCTTTAAGGTCAATGTTAAGATGTCAGATAAATTAATTGCTTAAAAATGCATTAAAATTGCAATGAGTATACATCTTCTGCGATGAGCATGTTTGTAATTTCGGAATTAAAATTAATCTAGGATTGACGACAAAGTAAATTAATATCAGGGTGATATAAGTGTCTGGGTTTCATATTGAATAAAAAAAGGGGGAAAAAAAGGAATCTTATTAGGTACTGTAGATTACACTTGGAAATACATCTAATTATGAAAGTAACGGTAGTATTTCTTAGAATTTTTCATATACATATATGATATTTATTTGATTAATATTTTTTTAATTGAATGATTATTTATATACAGTATATGTATATTTAAAATATATATAAATATATAATATATTTTATTTACATTATATATAGAAATAATGATTAAGATATACTCACGTGAGCTTTTTACTTTGACATAAATTTGCTTTTGTTTGTTACACCACATTTTAGGGACATTTTTACTTTATTGCTCTTTTACGCCATTGACCCACATGCCATGATATATAAATATGGTAATAAATCAGTACCATGCTTTCCATTGTATTCAGTTACCATGGTACTACTAATGTCATTTCAGAAATAGTTACTTGTATTTTTTGACCTTAGAGTAATGCATGCAATTTCTGAGACTGATTTTCAGTTCATTCTATTCCAAAATGCAAACTCGAACTCCTCCCCGTCCCTCCTGGTCTGTCCTGTGTAAGGAGCACCTGTCAGTTGGAGGCAACAGCCTGATTCTGTATCTGCACCTACATGTACCAGAGTTGCAGTCTGGGGAAAAGGACGCCATGCCACACCCAGTAATATTCTGTTCTCGCTCTTCACATGCAACAACGTTCTCTCCTCACTTACCTTCAGCTTGCACAGTTAAGGTCAACAGGGCTACTCGGGGTGGAATGGGTATCTAAAGCCCCTTCACTCAACTCCGTTAGACTGCCTGGCCTTAAAGGGCTTCTAACAGCTGAACAATGACAACAAGAAAAAACCAGCAGAGCTCACCTGCGGAATGAACAGATGGTGACGGAAGAGGTTTGGGGAGCAATAAGAACAGACGTTGTTTGTGTGACTGCACGCTATTAGTGCCCACCCCAATGGTCAGCACAGATAGGATGCAGACACACAAATAAGGCCTGTTCTTGTTGCTTGGGCTTAGACAGACGAGACTCTTTGTTTGTACTCTGGTACAGCTTACTGGGCAATTTAAGTGGAATGACAGAAGCGCAGTTATTTGGGGAATGTGGAAAGTGTCAGAGATCTTTGTTGGGAGTGGGGGTTGACCATGATAATGAACTTGCTTTTCTTCGGCCAACAAAAGGCTTAATGGTTAACCATTTAAATTGTGTCCTCATTTTGCTTTTACAGACGACCATTGGATTGCTAGACTATATAAAAGAAACAGGTTATGATTGTTGTAATGTGTTGAAAGGAACTAGCCTTCCAAGGAACTTTTCATGTTTTTAAAACACATCAACGTTTAGAAGCTAATCAGTTCTTAATGACAGGAGGTGCGGATATCTTGACATATTTTTATGTATGATTGCACAAATGTGTGTCAGTGCAGGAGTGGATGAGTTTTGTTTTTTGCAAGGTGCACATATTTGTGTTTGTCTATGAAAAGCAGTCCTGAAAAAAGCCAAGCCCTAGGGGTATGTGTAAAAGGCTTTTTTTTTTTTTTGGCTCTGCTCTGCACACACCTGTTTGGTTACGCAGCCTGCAAGCTTTTCAGGTGCTCGGCTGGCTTGGCCCTAATGTGAATAAAATAATTTGTGTGAGTTTTATTACATGGACTGACCTAAATAAAGTCTCTCACAGAAAATCTTAAGGAATACCAGCAACGCATGTATTATGTGTTGATTTCCCATTCTTTTTTTAAAACGCATTGAAATAAAATTTAGTATAGCACACACTGTTTTTGTTTTTGGTTAATTTAATGAACCATTATTTTATCTTCTTTATTTTACATAATATTCATGGATTAACTATAATTTATTCTTCGTAAATTATTATTATTATTTTTTACATTTTAATAATAATAATAAAAAAAACGTTAAACTATTGATACTGCACCACTTGTGCATTAAAATTGTTATATCTGCATGTTAAAATGTCACAAACACTGATTTTGAAGGTGTATGCAGTATAGTGATCACACGTCAAAACAAGCTGTTCTGAGTGACTAGTCTTTACCTGTCTGTCCATAATAAAGCAGAGGGAGGGGGAGCATTTGCCTGGCTCCGTACACCTCCTGAGCAGTGAGTGAAAGAAAACAGGAAGTTGAGTGTGAATGAGTGTGACGTAAATGGCCTGGTGAAAGTAGGTCATCTTTTCAATGTGACAAATTTAACGGCATGTTAAAGAACTGATTGAGCTGTATAAATCTCACAAACATCAACAGGGATAATGAGTGTCATGTCAGTTTTAGTTGTAAATCATGATACTTAAAACAAAGAGAAGTTTTTAAACCCATATATGTACATTAAGAAGTAATGCTTGCAATAAAAAGCATAAGTTTCTACAATTAAACTGTCAAAGAGGTTTGAAAGCTCTGATATTTTAGTGATAGAATAAGCAAGTGCCTAACCAAACCTAGACTTATTGTGCAGCAATGCGGTACCTCCTTTAATATCCTACAGATGGATTATTCAGTCTGAACGATGTTAAATGTAAACAAAACTTAAAATCATTGTAATAATTGTTCTCAGCGCTTGTGCATGTGTGCTTAACACTCCTGTATTTGACTGGGTTGTGTCTAGTATGGGAAGTGTTAATGTTGAAAGAATGTTGAGTGCACAGATGTCCTAAAGATCTGGTAACATTTTTCTTTAAGATGAGACCGTGGGGTTCAAGGTGGTCTGAAGAAGCTTAGCTTGTTAGAACAATACCTTAAACCAGGTATTGTTACACCTATGGGTTTTTCTCTCTGTTGTGTTGGAGTTGAGAGGGTTGAGGGCAATTCAGTATCTGTCTTGATGGAGTAGGTAGAGGAAGGCCTCAGGCACTTTGAGGGATCAGGCCCCACACCAAACATAAACAAAGAAAGTGTTCTTCACCTCCAGATGTCCTCACCCACCCCATCAGAATTTAACGTTCCTATATAATCTGCAATGAAATGATAATCTCTGCATTTTTGAATGATCAAAACCTGAATGATATGAAGTAATGATGAGCATATATTCTTCAGTGGACTATCCTTTTAATATTTGACTAATTATGCCTGTTTTTTTGTTACCCCTTGCATATTGCCATCAAGTTGTAGCAGCTGAAAATGAGCTGAAGTGTGAGTGTGAAAGGCAAACGCCATGATGCACTTGGGTCTGAGCTCTCTGTCACAGGCCAATTAGACCAGCAATGTAACATACAAACATAAGCCTGTGACACCACACTGTTAGACCCTGCGTTCAAACAAGCAAAAAATTCTAGAAATTAAGGACTATAAAAAAGGCTATTTGCGGTCTTTTTGGTGCTTTTGTTGTGACTTTAGAAATTGTGCATACTGTAGTTATTTCTATCATTACATGCTGTGAGTATTTAAGACATACGGCTGCCACAAGATAGCATATAAAATAACCCATAGCAGGTGGAGCTGGGGAAGGTGGAGGGTTTCCTCCAGTGGATGCAAACCAGCCATTTAATTGTAAAGCAGCAAGCTTATTGGCTGTGTATGCTACATGAAACAATCAGCATGTGCCAAGTAGTTTAAGGCTGTGAATATCATTAGTTTGCATTAATGACCCATCTGTCTGCGCTGTCACTTTAATGACAGAACCTGCCATTTATATAAAAAAATATATTTTACACTAGTACTTAATATGACTTAGTGACAGCTATACGCTGTGGTAAAAAAAGGAAGATATTTTGCTTAATTTCAAACATTTTTTTTTTTTACCTCATTGTGATTGTTGACATTGCTGGATGTTTCAGCTATATTTGTGGATTCACGTGGTTCCTAACAGCCTCCATTGGCTTTTGCAGCATTGTTTTCTTTAATTATATACTGTAGCTACAATGAAGATGGTTGTTTTCTATTCATTTACTTTGTTTACACCCTGACTTACAGGAACCCTCCAAAATTACAGGGTGAATGTATACAACAAAGATAAAAACATAAAGAAATAACATGTTGAGAACATGGAAAATTACATGGTGGATTTTACTAAATATTGCAAAATGGGTATGACATCAAACTGAATGTATGGAATAGCTGTATTGTAATGGGTTGTAATTCAGTGTATTATTGAATTTATTTTAAAGTAATAGCTATGCACAGCCTTCACACAATTACTCCTGCTATTTGTACAGTGCATTTAATTTGTGTAGCACAGTAAAGAGTTTTACAGTTACAATTTACCACAGTTTTGCATGCATGATTTGACATACTTCTAAGTCACATATGATTTATAGCAAGAAAAACCATAAGGCAAATGTGAGATTGTTAAAGCATTGCCTTAATAACTTTTTGGCTATTGGCTTACATTATCTAAAAGCCCGCAAGATCAATACAGGAGCAGAAAAGAAAAGTCATTTCAGACATTAAACGAAGAATAACAACTTTTTATTTATTATTATAATTTTTATTTCAGTGTGCATGTAAAGAATGCAGATTCATTCCTTAAATCTCACATCTCCTGTGCACCTAACAGCATTCTCTATCTGGAGAAATAAAGGGACCTTTGTTTAGAGTAGGGAACAGGAAACCATTTGTGCAGTGTGTTTGTTGTACAGGTGTGAGTATAGTTTTTATCAGGAGAGGATCATATTGTTTTTTTTTGTTTTTTTTGTGGATCATGTTGAATCGTGCAGTTGGATTTAGCTCATTCAGCTTTAAAAGAGAAATTGAAATGGGAGAGACTCAAAAAAATAGATGTACTACAGATGTTGTTTGAGGGTTTAAAGATTAGCAGCATATTGTTTCAAAACAATCACAATAAACAATAATTTATATAGTTTTAAATGATATTTTTTTGGTTGATTACATGCAGACACCTAAATTGCATGTAAGGAAGAGTTTAAGGCACCTAGGGGCAACCCAAAAAGCTAAGTTTAGAAAACATCTTTCTTTATTTCATGGGTCAGTGAATAAGGCAGATATGGATCATCAGCACTGACAAGTTGTTGAGCCTTTATTGCTTTAATAGCCCAGGAAATGTCATAGCTCAAGCTATCTCAGGTTTGCCTGTGCCTCAGGGCAAGACACTGAATACTAATAAGTGTTGCTTCTCCCATGACCTAGATTTGTTTGGGTAAATAGAGAGGTGTTTGGAAACATGGGAAATATGTATGGAAAAAAAACTCTTCCAAGATGACCTTCTCAGTCAGGGTCCTTTTCATGAAGCATTCCATCATAGATATAAGCTGCTAGCAACACTACACACTTGACCATTATCATAGTTGGAGACAATGGAGTGTTCTCGTATGACTGCCTTGATATCTTCATGCAGAAGCTGCATTACAGAAGCAGTTTTGAGTAAGGAATCCAGTTGTAAATGATGTAGACAAGTATAGAGGATGAGGGTTGCGTGCTGCACTCTTTAATTAGAACAGGAAGATGCAGCAGCAGCGACTGAGCCAAGTCTGCCACGGGGAAGAGCAGAGGCTGTCCAGAGAGACTTAACTTTACCCAGTGGAACACCAAATCCACTAAGAACTGCAGAGATGAGCCCAGCTTTACTGTGTATAAATCTATGCTGGCACAACAAAAACATTGGCAAGAGGGATCTACTCCACTATGCTCAAATTTGGAGATGCAATGTCTGTCAAGACAATAGTTATGTGGATGATAGTTATGCAAGTTATAATATCTTAATTTGTTTCCGTCTGTTTTTGTTTCCTAATTTTCTAAGCAGTACCCATGTGCTTTCTGAGCTATGCTTCCCGGCTATGGATTCTCTCCTCTCCTTGATGTCCAGCCTCACCTCCAAGCATTCCATTGCAGAGGCGAGAGCTCTGACATGTGGTACCCAGGCTCAGTGGAGACCCAGGCTCTGAGTGACTCTAGGGAAGGTAGGCCTCTCCTGCGACAGCATCAACACATTGCTGTGTGTCAGCAAGAGACATTGGCCTTCATTGACCTTCAACAGCAAAGCGTTAATGGTTTCCAATCACAGACATTGGAAAACTGTAGTTCCTCTCTTTGCTCCAAGCCTATTAGATGCAATGGAAATGGTCCAACTGATTTTGTCGAAACTGGGAGTACAGACACAACACTAGACAATTATTTAACCCAGGATACCAATAATGTGGAAGGGGCTCAGGATCAGATGTGGACACCCATTACTGCCTTACCTGAAACAGTATATGAAAAACCTGAACCAGGAGTTGAGGGTCTCAGTTCTCGGGATTTGTCTCTGCCTCTATCCCCTACATACGATCCTGAGAACAGGAACTCTTTGGAGCCTCAGCAGCTGAGCTCCCCCCCTTCCTCCTCAGATTTCCAGAGTCGGGATCCATGTCGCCTTCAAAGACGAACCTCTTTGGGATCCATAAAGGAGAAGTCCATAAGTAAGTGCCTCTTTCAATTTAGTCTTGCCACATTGTTCCTACAACAAATAGTTTGCCACAGTGCAGGGTTACTTTCACCAATCTTTAAACTGTGCATGAAGATGATTCTGTTTAGTGCAGTCCTTACTAGCATGATAAGCTTCTTTCAGATGTTTTAATACACTGTGACAGTGGTTCCTAAGCCTGTCCGTGAAAGCTCCTACATATACAGTACACATTTTGGATGTTGGAATCTCTGGAAACAGGTTAGATCAAGCTTTTAAGATAAGGGAGATGTCCAAAATCTTTGCTTTTGACAGGCCTCCACCAACATGGCAAAAGCTTGTACTACTGTGCAAAGTGATTGTGTCTGTTAAAACTAGAGATGAATGTACAAGTGGATAGTTCCACTCAAGATGCCTTTTTGTTAACAGGGCGCAAGATGAGGGTGTACTCTCCAGACACTCTGAGTGATGGGTCCATCAGCAGCCCAGGTGTGGAGTGTGATTACCTGCTTCCAACATCCTTCGAATCATTCGTAGAAGGAGGCCTTGGCATGGTGGGTTCTACCATACCCACATCTCATAGTTCCAGCTCTCTCCCAGGGGTAGATGAGGACCTCTCTCTTACCTTACCAATGCCGCCAAAACCTTTCTTAGACCCCCCTCAGGAGGATGCCAGATTGGAGGGGGACACAAATGATGGGGGGAGGCAGAGGTTGGGCCTGGAGGACCGTGGGTCTCTGGAAGGCCCTGCCGTTAACAGTGGGACCTCACTGTCTCTGTCCCGTTCTCGCTCAGCAGACGAGCGCCGGCGCTTCTCTGCCTCTGAGCTCATCTCTCGTCTACAACTCTCCCAGAGGAAAAACTCTTTTACCCTTAAGCTGGGCAAGTCTCTTTCTGCTCGTGTGGCCTCCCGGGACCGCCATCTGTCTGGAAACCTCAGCTCAGACTGTAAGTGACTCATCAGGACTGATCTGACTAATGAAAGACTTTATTGTGAAAGTCTTGTGCTGTGATGTCATGATCACACTTCAGTGATATATTTTCAGCTCAATTCCTTTTGTATACCTTCTCCCTCTCTTGTCTGTTTGTAGACAAACCCAACTCCAGACATCACTTCTCAGGGGGATCAGGTGACAGTGCACCACACAGTCCAGTGGGGTCTGCGCCACCTCTGCCCTCTGCTGACTGTAATCTGCCACAGCAAAGGAGGATTTCCAAGCAAAGGTGGCTCTAAAACTCAGCTAGAGAACAAAAGTAGTGAGTAGAATATAATACATTCTGTTCTAACATTTAACATTTGTACCGGTTTTTCACAGTATGAGAGAGGTTTCCATTGATGAGGATGGAGACAGTCCTCCCAGTAACTCTAAACGCTTATCACGCTTCCTGCCGAACTGTAAGTTCAATAAACAACAAATCTGGAATTTTATATATATATAGTCATGGCCAAAAGTATTGGAAGTGACCATTTGTGTTTTGCAAAGTTTGCTGCTTAAAGCTACAGTAGTATGTAAGTTTTGCCTCTTTGTCGCCATCTACGTTTGAAAACCTGGAATTGCAGTAAGTTCCTTGCGGAATTATATTTCATGCGTGGGTTGTGATCTAGCGAGGATGAATCTGTTTTGAGGTGAATGTGTCAGTCACCGCACCAGTGTGGATATTCACTGTACTTAGTAATTACAGATTCTAGCCTACATCTTGCTATGACCCAAATATATTTCACCATATATTTTCATCTGAACAAGTAAAAAGTCTGCCATGCTTTGTTCTGACCAACTGAGGAAAAAAACATTACAATAAATCGCGCTACCAATGGTGATTTAATCTAACAATTGATTAGCTAATATCACATCAAACCCTGCAAATTATTATTATTGTTATACTTTATTCTCAAATTATTAATGTCAATTAATGTTGCTTGACTTTGAATATAATGTGTATTAGCATGTAGATTTCATTTTCTTTATAGTCTAATCACTAATTGTCACATCATTCGAATTTCATATTAAGAAATTATTTTAACCAAAAAAGCAAACTATGCTCCCATCGAACTCGTTTTGTCTTTAAAATACACATCTTCTGTAAACCCAGGCTATCTGTAATCACAAGCACATTTAAAACTGGAATATAATTTTATCTAATTCACATGTTTCACATTCACATAATCTTTCTTGATTACAATCTGCCATCAAAATGATTTTTTTTTACATTTATTTATTCCAGCTGCTGTGGGAATAGGCTATAATTAAATGATCCGCCACCTGCAGGATCCTCACATGCGATGGCCTAGTATACGGGACAACTTCTTTAAGGTTACAGACCTGACATAATGATGCAGTGCCATGCTCGAATTTCCCGTGAAAACCTACCCGAACCACTCAAGTTATAAAACATTATTATAAAGTAACAGTTGTGAATAGGGCTAAAGTAAGGCGATAGTTTCTAACACTGGCTGGTTATGTGCTTGCTCAGATATAGATTTTGGATCATTTTTATCCCAAAAAAATTACGGAGTGTAGCTTTAAGTTGTTGTGGTGTTCATTCACATTATTTCTCGATTATTGTTAAGAGTGATCAGATGTATTTTAAATAATTGCTAAAAGCTTCATTGGCCAAAAAATAAATCAAGAAATAATTGTTTTTCACTGTTTTTTGATCCTTACACAAAATGACTTGCTAACATTAACTGACTAATCGAATTAGCAGCAAATGTGAAAGTGTGGGTTAATCACTATCATACTAATTAAGTTTTAAGAGTGGAGTGATTGCTATAAAAGGAGGGAAGAAGTGCTTTCTATCATTGTGTTCTTGTTAGCGCTTTGCATCAAAATGGCCTCACATGCAAGGAAATTGCTACAAAGAATATTGCACCTGAAAGAACCATTTATCGTATCATCAAGAACTTCGAGAGAGGTTCAACTGCAGTCAAAAAGTCTTCAGGACGTCCCAGAGTGTCCAGCAAGCACCAGGACAGTCTCCTCCTGAGGAGTCGGCTACAGAATAGTGTCTCCACCAGTGCAGAGCTTGCTCAGGAATGAAAGCAGGTTAGTGTGAGAGCATCTGTACACACAATGAGGCCAAGACTTTTGGACAATGGCCTGGTGTCAAGAGCAAAGAAGCCATTTCACTCCAAGAAAAACTTCAAGAACAGACTGTTATTTTGCAGGAAGTACAAGGATTGGACGGCAGAAGACTGATAAAAGAGTTATTTTGTCTGATGAAGCTCCCTTCTGACTGTTTGGGACATCTGGAAAATTGATCGTTTGGAGAAGAAGAGGTGAACGCTACCACGAGTCCTGTGACATGCCAGCAGTGAAGCATCTTGAGAACATCCATGTGTGGGTTTGCTTTTCAACCAAAGGAGTGGGCTCTTGTAATTTTGCCCCAAAAAAACTGCCATGAAAGTGAAGTGAAAGTGACATTCAGCCAAGTATGGTGACCCATACTCAGAATTTGTGCTCTGCATTTAACCCATCCAAAGTGCACACACACAGAGCAGTGAACGCACACCCGGAGCAGTGGGCAGCCATTTTATGGTGCAGCGCCGGGGAGCAGTTGGGGGTTCGATGCCTTGCTCAAGGGCACCTAAGTCATGGTATTGAAGGTGGAGAGAGAACTGTACATGCACTCCACCCCACCCACAATTCCTGCCGGCCCGGGACTCGAAACTCACAACCTTTCGATTGGGAGTCCGACTCTCTAACCATTAGGCCACGACTTCCCTAATGAATAAAGAATGGCATCAAAACGTCCTGCAAGAGTGACTTCTTCCAGCGATCCATGAGCAATTTGGTTATGTGCGTTTTCCAGCATGATGGTGCACCATGTCACAAAGCAAGAGTGATAAAGAAATGGCTCGAAGATCATTTCTTTGAAGTTTTAGATCCTTGGCTAGGCAAGTCCCTGGATCTATATTCTATCGAGAACCTGTGGTCAGTCCTCAAAAGGCGAGTGGACAAGCAGAAGCCCACAAATTGTGATCAATTACTAATTAGGCAAGAATGAATCGCCATCATTCAGGATTTGTCCCAGAAATTAATTTCCCGCATGCCAGAGGTTATGAAGAACAATAGTCAACACTGTGAATACTGACTAATTATATATTTTTGGCCAATTAAAGCTTTTAAAACTTATGATATTCTTATCATTGTTTTCCAGTATACCATAGGAACATTACTAAAGCAGCAAACTTTGCAAAACACAAAATGTATACTTTTGGCCATGACCGGATTGATAGATGGATAATTTTTATTTTTTTTACCAGTTTTCTCTTCCTCTCTCACTTTCAGTGATTTTGTATCAGGAATACAGTGACGTTGCTATTAACAGAGAGATACAGAGGCAGCAGGGGGCGGAGCCAGGAACCGATGAAGAAAGAGGAGACTCTGTGTCCTCTGGCAACCTTTCCCCATCCAGTTCATTCCGCTCATCTCGAGGCTCCGCCTTTTCCCTTTGGCAGGATATTCCTGATGTTCGGTCCAGTGGACAACTTGACAACTTCAGCAATGAAGAGCGTAAACTGCAGGAGGTGACTCCACATTCAGAAAGTCTGTTTTTTTGTTTTGTTTATCAACCAGCACATTTTGCTGAGGAAAAAAAACTATTAATTTTATCTTGACTTGTTTTCTCATTTCAGGCCAAGTTTGAGTTGGTGACGTCAGAGGCCTCATACATACGCAGCTTGTCTATTGTAGTTGACCACTTCATGATGTCTCCTGAGCTGTCGGAGTGTCTTGGGACACAGGAAAGGCAGTGGCTTTTCTCAAAACTGCCTGATGTCAAAGAAGTCAGTGAGAGGTGATTAATGAAAATGTTTGCTATGTTTGAAAGAGTAAGCCTTCATCAGACACGTAAACTATCCCTGTTTTTTCTCTCTCCCATTCAATTCTCCTTATGTCCAAAGATTTCTTCAAGATTTGGAGCATAGGTTAGAAGAGGACATTCTGCGTTTTGATGTGTGTGACATTGTCCTGGACCACTGTCCTGCACTGCGGCGGGTTTATCTGCCTTATGTCACCAATCAAGCCTATCAGGAACAGACCTATCAGCGGCTACTGTAAACAGTCTTTTACCGTAAAACAGTTATCTAACAAGCATAACAATCCGTGTGTTGCATATTGCATTATTGACATTAAAGAAGTTTATTTGTTTGCTTCGTTGTGTTTTCTTAGGCAAGAGAATCCCCGTTTCCCGGGAATCCTTGCCCGTCTGGAAGAGGACCCAGTGTGCCAGAGGCTGCCTCTTACATCATTCCTTATCCTTCCTTTTCAAAGGATCACACGCCTCAAAATGCTTGTGGAGGTATTCCACCATGCGCTTCCAAAAGTGACAATGACAGAGAGCACAGATTCCATTTTTAATATTTTATATCTTAACAATTGAAAACTTTAAAGCTTTAGAACAAGGCTTCCAAAATGTATTAATTATCTTGTGATAATGAATTGTCCATTATAGAATATCCTAAAGAGAACAACGCCTGGATCACGAGATGAGGACACTGCCACCAAAGCACTTAATGAGCTTAAAAAGGTGAGTAAAGTAAGAGAGGACCAGGTTTGAGGAAGATATGAATATGAAACCTAAATCTGCTCTGTTTCAATAGATTATAAAGGAATGTAACTCTAGTGTGCAGAGCATGAAGAGGATGGAAGAACTAATTCATCTAAACAAGAAAATTCACTTTGAGGGCAAGGTATAACATTGGGCATTCATTTTAATGTTTAATTAGATATCTATTGTACTGTATATCATGCAGGGGCATCTGAAACCAATTTTTATTTATTTATTATTTACGTGCCAGTGGCAGCCCTGGCTTATTTTGCATTATAATTATAATTTTTTGACTACTTAGATTTACATTTGATCAAACACTTCACTTGCAATAATTATCAAGTATAACGTACAAAATAAATATTTGGTTTTGGAAGTTGCATTCAAAATCCTCTTCGAAAGGTGCAAAAATCAGTTGGAATGAGCATGACACTTCTGGCATCATGTTTTCATATTATTGGCTTGTGTGTGTGTGTTTTTTTTTTTTTTTTAGATTTTTCCTCTAATCTCTCAGTCTCGCTGGCTGGTCAAACATGGTGAACTGCTCGAAGTGGACACACAGAACTTGAGTATTTCTGGGTCTAAGTTGAAAGTTACCACTCGGCCTGTGTACCTTCACCTGTTTAATGACTGTCTTCTGTTGTCCAGAAGGAAGGAGTAAGTCTGATGGGAAAGAACATTTTTTTTTTTTTTTGCAAATGTGTCAACACATTTGAAAACCTTGTGTAAATGATAATAAGTCTGCTACAAAATATATCGCTTCTCTACCCTGTCACAGCACATGGAAGTTCATGGTGTTTGTACATGCAAAGATTGAAGACCTCAAGGTGAAAGATCTAAGCCAGAAACTTCAGGGAATCCCAGGCTTCATCTTCTATCTGCAGTTATGTGAGGGACAACAGCTAAAACACCAGATTCTGCTCAAGTCGCCCACAGAGTGAGGACATTCACATCATTGCAAAATATTAAGATCTAAAATGGAACAGGATACAGGATGCATAAAAACCAAGTCTAAAACTAAGTCAAGAACATGTTGTTTTATATGTAGGAGCAGCAAACAGAGGTGGATAACTGCTATGTTTCCCTCCGATCTAAAGACAGCTATTGAGCAGACCAATGAAAATGATGGTGTGTAAATTCTGGGTCTCCTTCTTGTCATGCATTTCAGATTTAACTACATTTCAAACTCAAAACTGCTTTTTAAATGGTATGTAATATGTGAATCGTGGCTGGTAGCATTAGATGGATAATCACCCAGTTAAGCTGCACTGTGTACCAGATGTTTGGCTTTGTTAAACTAAGCAGTTTGGACTGACTGTTCTGTCTGACGTACAGAGTCATTAGTTATTTCACTGACAAAACATTGAAAACATAGTGGAATACACAGTTCTGCTCAAGACTATTCTGTTTACTTGTGAACTAAGTGTCTCAGATAAAACTCGAAAAGGAACAGTTCAGCCAAAAATGGAAATGGTCTCATTATTTACTCACTCACTCGTGACTTTCCAAACCTACATGACCATATTTCTTCTGCTGAACAAAAACATTTTTTGAATGTCTTTTCAAAAAGTGGATTTTGCGTTCCACAGCATAGCATGCGGGTGTAAACAACAAAAGACTGAGTAAATAATGACTGTTAATTTTGTGGAAAACCATTCCAAAAATATCTTGACAACAAATCCAGTGATCATCAGTTCTCATTATTACCCCTAACGTTTTGTGGACAGACTGCCTTGTGATGCTAAGTCTTATGTTTGTCTGTGCAGATCTATCTCAAGTCCAGTGCATAAAGAGCTACCAGTCTCAGGAGCACGATGAGTTAACGCTGGAGAAGGCAGACATCCTTCAAGCTGTAACCATTACAAGTGATGGTGAGGAAAATCATTTCCCTTCCTCTGGCTACACTACATTTTTCCCTTTGAAGAAGAGAAGCTGGAGGACTGCAAGGTAGAGATAAATGACCTTTTATGTTTTCAATTCACAGGGTGGGTAGAGGGGATCCGGTTGTCGGATGGAGAGAGGGGCTGGTTCCCCAAAACTTACGTGGAGGAGATCACAAGCCGCAGTGCTCGTTTGCGAAACCTCCGTGAAAACATTCGCATTAAATGTGTCTCACAAAAATTAGAGGGAGAGACCCTCTGAGACCTTGAAGTATGGGACATTGTTTTACCTAAAGCTTGTTGGTTTCCCAAACCAGAATACATTTTTGTGAATATTCCAGATTTCCATGGCTAACATTTTAGATTTAGTAAGGTATGCTGTAAAAATCTAAAATTGATTGCTGATAGGATAAATAAAACTAAGCATCGCATCTATGGAGGACTTAAAGTGACGCATAAAACACATCTAATTAATTTATTAAATTGAAAATAAAAATACATATAAATCACTTTGCAAAGTTTTACAAATATATTTAAAAAATATGTAATTAATGATTACAATAATGTTTGAATATTAAGATAAAATTATATAATGATGCATTTCAATTTTACAAATGAATTTTGATGAATGTTTCCTTGACAATGGAAAAATGGTTTCATACACTGCCGTTCAAAAGTTTGGGATCAGTAAGATTTGTAATTTTTTTTTTTTTTTTTTTAAAGAAGACTATTCTGCTCATAAAGGCTGCGTTAATTAAATCAGAAATACAGAAAAAAACTGTAATATTGTGAAATAATATTGCAATTTAAAATAATGTTTTTTTATTTTAATATACTTTAAAATATAATTTATTCTTGTGATGCTAGGCTGAATGTTCATCAGCGTCATTACTCTAGCCTTCAGTGTCACATGATCCTTCAGAAATCTTGCTTAATGTGTGTGTTTTTGTTTTTTGGAACCTGTTATATTTTTTTTTTCAGGATTCTTTGATGAATGAAAGGTTAAAAGGAACCGTATTTATTCAAAATATAAATCTTTTGTTACAATATACACTATCATTCAAAAGTTTTTAAAGGGATTTTTTTTTTTCATTTTGAAATAAATTAATGCTTTTATTCAACAAGGATGTGATAGATTGATAAAAATGTATAATAAAGACTTAATATTGGAAAGGGTTTTAAATAAATGCTGTTCTTTTAAACATTATTCATCAAAGAATCCTGAAAAAAGAATGACAGGTTCCAAAAAGAAGAAAAATAAAAGCAGCACAACTGTTTTCAACACTGATAATAAATCATATTGGAGCATATTTGAATTATTTCTGAAGGATCATGTGACACTGAAGACTAGAGTAAAGATGCTGAAAATGCAGCTTTACATCACAGAGATTTTAAAATATATTAAAATAGAAAATCATTATTTTAAATGGTAATACTAATTTACAATATTACTGTTTTTCTGTATTTTTAGTGAAATAACTGCAGCCTTGATGAACAGAAGAGACTTCTTTAAAACATAAAAATCTTACTGATCACAAACTTTTGAACAGCAGTGTATCAATTTTCATTTTAATGAATTAATTAATTGATTATTGATTTCCTCTGGATCCTACTAGTCCTCCTTAATCAAGTTTTGCACTTCAGGTTTTAAGTACGGTAGCTCTTCATGCAATATTATCTTGATTCTTTTCTACTGCTCGCTTGCAAAGAAATGCATGTGTTGTTACTGCATGTAGCATATGGTGCTGTGCTTTCTGACAGTCCACAGACGCACACACACTACTCAAAATACAGCTGCCCCGGGCTAACCATGTGGGTGGAGGAAATTTGGATATGTCAGCTGTTAAAATGTTTAGCAAAATAACAAGATCCAATTTAAATGCCTTAGTTTTAGGTGGCATAGCAGCCATTTCACTATCAAGTGTTTATATGAGGACTGAAAGTGAGATGTCTAAATAAAATGAGAGTTAAATAAAATGAGATGTCTTTTTGTTAGCAGATTCACTGAAGTCACAGTAAAGCTACTGTAAAATGCTTGCTTTTACTAGTGAAAAATTTGACCAAAATATTGAACTTTTTGACTTGCTGTTGCAACATAAATATTAGTTTATCCCACTATTCTTCTGTAGATAATCATTTACTTAATAGTGCTGGCATAATAACAGGAAGTGTTTCTTTAAATTATGACCATTATTTATGTCAGTGATTACTGATGTTTGTGAATTTGTTGTTTTGGCAAAGCAGATTTTTTGAGCAGTTTCTTTGTGGAGTACTGATATCCTGAGCATGTTAAATCGCATTTGAAATATGATCCATAAGGGTGACTTTGTAAATAAAAAAAAATGCATATATTGAAGCTGAAAAGTGTCTCACATGTCTGTCTGAGACCAATGGAAAAACAAGCTGAGCTTTCAGGGTGTGTAAAGTTAACCTTGCTGTAACCAGGATTCCCAGCCACGTATGCACACAGCTACAACAAAGCGTGCCTCATAAACATCAGTTTCATTCCAGGCTCACCTCATATCCCATGGAGCAATAAAGCAGGCGGGTAGCAGGTAAACAGAATAGTTCTTTGTCACAGCTGTTCTTAAGAACCTTGAATGGTTTCCAACTGCTGTAAATCAGAGGTGAAAGACTGCTGAAAAGGAGCTGCAGTTAGAGACAGATAAGAGACGGCTGCAGAGGCCCAGGAATGCATTTCTAATTAAAGCCATGTATCACAGTGAAACATTTCGTATCAATTTTATATAATGCACTGTTATTAAAATTGTAGTATTGTAGTAGCGAAGTAGCAAATCCATTCATGCAGGTTAAAGTTACTTCTGCTACAGAGTTGCAGCAATTATTAGTTACTGTATCTATCTATAGTTTTTTTTTTAGCAATTGAAACCGTAGTGGTAACAACTTTTTTTTTTCGTTCATATTGTTGAAGCAACAATAGCAACCAATGCCTTGTGAGTGCTTTTTTACTGGCAGATGTTAAAATGGCAAATAATTATCCGCCAGGCCATCTTGCCTGGAGTGTTTTTTTCCCCCCACTGACCTTTAATGAGTCCAATGTCCAGTCTTAAGGGACATTTTTGGAAATAACACACTACCAGTGTCAGCGGCTAAAATTATAATGCTGAATCTTCTCAATGTATCGGTGTATCGAAATGAAATTTCAGAATTTGCACTGCTACTGTGTCCTAAGGATCCCTACTTTAGAGTTGATCATATAAGGCCTAAATTCATAACTCCATATAACCATATTTTTAGAGTCTGGCATAGTGCATGTCCACCAATTGTCACCAATCATTTTCTCTCCTTTCTCGTCCATTTTTAAAAACACTTAACACCATCTGCCATCTGCTGACGGTAACATGCAACTACACAGAAAGCCTCTCAGGCCAGAGGAACAACACATCTCAGGGTCGATAACCCATTCTATTTATATACCTGGTTGTCTTCTGTATCTATCTTAAAATCTTTCATAGAACCTAGCTTGTATAAACCGCAATGAAACGATTTAACAAAGAATAAAAAGAAACTTACACCTATCCACCTTTTTCTTGTAGTAAAAATGGGCACGGCCATTTGTAAATTCCGGTCTCATCTGCTTGATATTGAAAGTTGGCGTCTCTTCAGATTATTTTTATATATTATCTTAATTATGATCACATTGGTTTGTAGTGTTAACATTTTTACCGTTTGCAGCACGTTGTTATTCTCCTCGTTATTCACCTAGATAGCGGCTAATGAACCGGAAGTCACACCCGCTATACTTCCGAGTTGAAGAAAAAGGTGGATATGATTTCACTGTGGATGCGCCCCCTTCTGTCTGTTCTGTCCCATTGTCTGAAACGAAGTCATTACAAATAACTCATTGAATCACTTGAACTTTGTTTGATGTATTTGGAGAAGAAGAAGAAAGATTCTTTAGCTCAGATATATGAGACCCTGGAATTAAGTACTAATTAAAACAATGTATTACGTCACATTTATACATTTGTATTAATTGTATACATTGTACTTACTGTATGTGTGCATGCATTTGAGGCCTGTTCCCTACCTCAAAACAGATATTTATGGAGCATACTGTAATAGTTACTATCTAAACCTGCACATTTCCTAGCTATTGAAGATCCTTCCTCACAAGCAGTGAAGAGGTTTGTTACTTAGGAGTAAAATGCAACAGTACTGTTCATTTGTAAACAGCAGCTTTCATTCGGCACAGTATATGGAGTTCACAGCCATTTTAATTTCCATCTGTCACATCATCCTCAGCTTCTGCGCTTCTTCGGTATCAGAGGTGGAGGGGTATGATGTGGCAATGAATCTGGCAGATTATCAGGCTGTGGCAGAGGGAGAAAGAAATCTTCAAATGTATTGTATCAGTATGTTTAGGATGTATGACTATTTACACTGAAGTTATTTGTTTTGCTATAATGGTCATTAGCTAAAATACAACAACTGCACGCTTGCCTGTTGTAACTGGAAGATCCAGCTTTGATAGTCCTCAGGGGAGGTACAGGAGACAAGCAGAGGCTCCATCAATTCACCTGGAAAATACATCACTCTAGATCAGCATAAAGATTAGAAAACAACAGTTTAGAAAACAGACCTGGCGTGGCGTGACACTGGTACTGTAAAGTACATGGCTTTAAATGTATCAGAATGTTGATCAGAAGAAGCAATAAAGCCACATGAATCATAGTTCCCATATTTTTTATTTAAAAAGGGCATTCGCAAGATATTTCCATAACTCTTAAACAGTTTCAAGTGATAAGAGGAAGACACTGAGAAGCCAGGCTTATCATCACATGGCTCTATTCTGAAGCTGAGTCACAAGCATCTATGACTACCAGATCACTTGATTTCTGACTCTTATTTCAAAATATGAAATGTATCCAACTTTGGCTTTTATATATATATATATATATATATACAGTGGGGATCGAAAGTTTGGGCACCCCTTGCAGAATCTGTGAAAATATGAGTAATTTTCAAAAAATAAGAGAGATCATACTAAATGCGTGTTATTTTTTATTTAGTACTGTCCTGAGTAAGATATTGTACATAAAAGATATTAACATTTAGTCCACAAGACAAAGAGCTGGGGGGTGAAAACTTTTGGAATTTGAAGATCAAGGTAAATTGTACATAATTTGTGTACCGGGAAACATACAAGTATCTTCTGTTGCTAACGAAGGGCAGAACTAAATGGTAATAAATTATATTTCAACAAAATAAGACAAATTTGGCCATCTTCATCATGTTCAAAAGTTTTCACCCCCCAGCTCTTAATGCATCTTGTTTCCTTCTGGAGCATCAGTGAATGTTTGAATCTTTTTAAATAGTTGTGTTTGAGTCCCTCAATTGTCCTTAGTGTGAAAAGATGCATCTCAAAATCATAAAGTCACTGCTGGAAAGGGTTCAAATATGCAAAGATGCTGGAAAACTGAAGAATCTGTAGGACCTTAAAGATTTTTCTGAAGAACGCTGCTCAGTTTAACTGTTCAGAACAAACATGCACAACCATCACAAAACAGAAAGACAGTCGAGGATCATCAGGTGACCACATCTTACTCAGGACAGTACTAAATAAAATATAACATGCATTTAGTATGATCTCTCTTATTTTTTGAAAATCACTCATATTTTCAAAGATTCTGCAAAGGGTGCCCAAACTTTCGATCCCCACTGTATATATATATATATATATATATATATATATATATATATATATATATATATATATATAGATAGATAGATAGATAGATAGATAGATAGATAGATAGATAGATAGATATATCATAATATATCAAATATCCTAATATACCTCCAACAAACTAATGAGTGAGACCAATGGTTAGGTGTTATGCAAGAGTTATTTCTTTGTTTCTCATTGCAATTCATATAGTGAAATGACTGATATGACAGTTAAACATAGCACAGATATGTGCCTAAAAGAAAGTAAAGTACACTACCACATCCTCCACTGAAGTGCAGTGTGTTATGTATAGAATGCTAGCACAGTGTGACAGTATACATAGCTGTATGTGGAGGCCCAAACAGAAGTGAATCAGTCTCTTTACAAAGATCTTTGTTTAGAATTACTTGCTTCAAGCATTTACATTTTATGCATATTCATTTATATACAAATTAGAGGTTTTGTCCAGATATTATGGTAACACTTTAATTTGATAGTCTACTTTAGACATTCAACTACCAATAAATAACTTTGCAACTACATGTCAGCTAACAGTAATTAGAGTATTTGTAGACTGTTTGCTTAATAACTGTTAACACTTTACTATATTGATGGTTGCTCAACAGATGTTTTACTGACTATAAGTAACTTTGCAAATATGGCAACTTATTCTACTAACCTTAACCTGACAGTCTACAAATGCTCTAATAAGAGTTAGCTGACATGTAGTTGTCTAAAATGTCACAAATGCAAGTGCAAACTGCATAATGTTTTTGGACACTTAATGCAATAAAAGCAGATATGTTAAATGCATTTAAATGAACATGTATTATAGTTTTCATTTGTATTTATATGCAGTTAAAAGTGCTTTTTGGTGATGTAATAACTTTGAAAAATCATATTTTGCACTACGTCTTTTCATGAAATTTCATCTTGCCTCTGAAATATGGTTACTGCCGAATGCTAATTAGTCATCACATCAAACGTCTTTAAAGCAGGACAAAGAAGAGGACAAAACATAATTGTATAACATATACTTTAAAGGTAAATGATTAATTTGAATGTGTGCTATGAAATTATATTTTCTGCAAATATTTTTCTTCTTTGTTTTATATACATTTAAGATTTGAGGTATTACAAGTGCACATTAAATGCAACTGAGCACAATTCTTTTTGACAAGGGTTGTTTTGGAATTATATCAGTAATATATAAGGCATAATAAAAGTACACCTGTTCAGAAAAGATACTTACCCTTGAGTTCAAACTCCAGTCTGCCAGGTAGTGCAGATTTTTCCATGGCTTTAATGCTCTTAAGTGGCAGACGACCCTTTAGTATAAAATGATACAACTCAGTTAGTGTTGTCATGCTGTATAAACATGTGAATAGTATTCTATTTTGAATAGAAATTTGGTTTAATTTTAACTAAAATTGAGGTCAAATAATAATTATTCTGGCCAGAAGGTCTTTCATGAAAATGTCTTAAAATGCACTTGATACATTAATATTACTCACTTCATTTTTAAAGGAACAGTATGTTTATACCCCACTGTCAGCACTTTGTCAGTGACTTTTTAATGAAGCTTACTTTTCAATCAAATAGGGTTCACCATGTGAGGCTGCCAAATTGGCTACATTTTAATGGTTCACACTAGCAGACATACTGCTGATAATGCAGTGTTCTGCAGAGCTCATTGTTTAGTCAGCAAAATCAGCTTACCTCATATTTCACACGTATATGATGACAGTCTAGAGACAGAACGAGGAGGTCACATGGGAAGAGCACAAGCAAACGCTCCTGAGGTTCATGCAAACGCCGGTCCTGTTGTTTGAAAGAGGTCTGTTACCATCATGAATTACATGGACACAACTCTCTATTTATAGTCTATACTCTTACCTGTGTGTATATGTTGGTGATGTGCACCAGTGAAATGTATCTTGGATAGCCCATGTGCTGAATGGGCTTCCCCTCCCATTCCAAGATGGGAGACCGCAGTAAGTACCTTTTAAGCTCCTCCCTCTTCCAGTTTTCATTACATGGCACCTGGAACAGTGAAAATAAAATGTATAAGCAATAATAAAGATCCTTCTCTGGGCAAAAATAACCAATGCTTGATTGATTCAATTTAATTTGTCAATGTTTTATGAGTTCTATATAAGATATATATTTCAGTTATATAGTACAAGACTGAGTACCAGGTATGAGAGCGTGCTATGGGACGGGCTCAGCTGTTGCCTTAGGGATTTGTATCTCCTGTCCTCGATATTTTCCATCCAGGTTTTGGTTTCAGCAGCAGTAGCACAAAGGAAGATCTTTGAGTCCACCATAGGCCCTAGAGTATGTCGTAAATTAATCTGCATTCTCTGACCTCAACATTTTCATATTTAGTGATATATATATATATATATATATATATATATATATGGGCTCTTACCGCTGATCTCAAACATATGTTGAGAACTGTGGTCCTGCTGTGAGATCAGACGCACCTCAATGGCTGAGAGAGGAAGAATGCCCTGTGATGAAACATAGATCACAGTTTAGAGTGGAGCTCATGCAATTAAGTATTTGCTAATACTTATAAGAGTCTTACCTCATAAATAAAATCATGATTAGAGCTGTCCAATGCGAGGATTAACAAATGGAAGGAAAATAAAACCAGATATCTTTCACTCATAGCCTGCAGACGGAATAATAATGTACACAAATTACAGTTACTCAATTAGTTTGGACATATGGATTAAAAAATAACAATTTGACTCAGTTTGACACATGAAAAGTGTGGTATGAAACAATTCAGCTGAATTGTTACCTTTGTGTATCCACTGTGTAAATACACTGAAGAGGAGTGGATAATGTCTCCATAGGTGTGTGGTGCCTGTCCTTCCCATCCTCTGATTGGTTGAGTGTATAGCCTATGATGGAGTTCATTTTTTGTCAAGCCCCAAAGCACCAGCTGACAAACAGGAATACAAATAAAATATCACTCTACTTTATGTTACAGTAAATGAAGAGCATATCATGTTGATAAATGCACAACTGATGATTGAATTTTTTTTGTATCATTGTATCGTTGTTCCTTTATTTTTTAAACTGATGAAGACATACTTGTGAATTGTTGCGTTTTGTTGTGTCCGTCACAGTCACAGAGACAGGTTCTGGATTCTTACACAAGACACAGATGTAGAAAGCAGATAAAGTTGATAAAACTCTTATTTAGTGCAGACATTGTTTTAATCTACTGTAGATGTGTGTGAACACAGTGGCCCCAAAAAGTTTAGTTAATGCATTTAAGCCAAACCTGTCAGACTGTTATTGCCTGATTTAAAATATAAAACCAGGTGGCATCTGCACACCATTTCTTTCAAATAACTGCCAGCAGGTTTGATAATTTGATATAATTCAGAAACATTAATAGATTTTTAAGTGTCAAAATTTGCTTTTTTTTTGGCAACTGTTTACATACACACATGCTTTCTTTTGTTTTCTATTTCTCTTTGTTAATATCTTCTGTGGAAACAGCTATTTCCTTTGCCACTTCCTGTTTACTGGCTTACCTCCTGCTTCAGGTGCCTCACAGTGGGACAGCGAGGACGACCTTCATCTGTGCCATTCCTTGTGGAAATCTGGAGCCTGCTTTCAGCAAGATTCCAGATCCTAAAACAACAGATGGCTAAACACTGTCAAATCACTTTATCTTGCAGCATAACAGACGAGGATTTAAGAAATGGAATGCAAATTGTTGTCCTCTGCACAGTGTGATTGATTTAGCGGAAGAGAATTTCGGCCATGGCTGTTTAATCCAAGAATCATGTTTGACTGGTTAGCAAGTGAATGCTAATGCACTTTAAAATTAAGTTTGCTAGAATTTTTTTGAACCATGGCAATAACACAAAACAATGATATATTTTTATGTATTTACATTTATTTTATTATTAATTGTATATATTTGCTTCATGTGGTAAAATATAAAAGACATTAGTTTATAATACTAATATCAAGACTGGGTCATACCAGTAAAAGTAATTTGTAAGTTTCGGAAAGACAAATCTCCTTAATGTGACAGCCTCAGTTTTCTATATTTTACCATTTGTATAGTTTTCCTTTAGTAAAAATAACCATTAAGATGATCCGAATCTGGGAAACCATATCCATTTGGACACCATATATATCAAATTATCAGCCTATAGTCAGCCTGAAGCCACTGTGTTGTCATCACACTTTAACAAACACTCTGTGTGAGGTTTGTTCCCTAAATATCACTCATTACATCCCCAGACCCCCTGTTCCCGCTGATTTACCCATGCTGCTTTCTGGGGAAGTGCCCAGACATAAGCTGCTTACTATGGGTGGTGAATGACTAGCAGACACCCTCCCACCATCTGACCCTTATTGTGCCTGACTCTTTAAAATACATCCACAAAACAGGTATATTGCAAGACCGTTGTCCACATAATGAGAGATTTAACCTGATTATAACTCAAAAAGACAATGTTTTCACCCCGATGCAGTATCTGCATATTAACAACCGTGTATATTTCCCCAGACTGGCCGTTGTCTGATCCCCGTTTTTCTGCTAGTTTGGCCACATAAAGCTTATGAGCTCTGATCAACTCCCACTCTAATCCCTACAGTCACCTAATGAGAGGATTGAGGCTTCCAGCTTGGAGTAAGACAACAGACTGCTCAAACACACTTGGCTTCTTTAATTAGCTATACTAGTTGCATTAGTTCTGCCTCATTTGGTGTATGAGAAGCCCTAATGAGATCTGTAGCTGCGAGTCTGCTGTTCATCCACAGTAAACACCACCATTGTGAGTGGCTTAAAACAACTCAAACTCAAGACGTTTCACACAGTTACATCAGATCCATTTCAGACGAACAGAACTGAAGCAGAACCGTTTGATGTAAGAATTTGCAGTTAGAAATGGCTTGGCTGAAACTGAAACAGTCACATGGTTTTCCACTATAAAGAGCATTGCTCTTAAAATATAGCCAGCAGATATAATTGACAATGCCAGTGGACCGCTGCTTCTATTTTAACATGCACATGATTATGAACAACTGACCTACTCATCTCTTTCTTTCTTGCGGTTTTCGAAATGTTATCAAACATTACCTACTACACTAAATAGAGGAAGTTACGCTACTAAGTATTTTCCATCTGTCTAAGAGCCTGGTTTCCAACTTAACTGTATTTGCAAAGAAACAATCATACAGCATTCGAACTCTTACCCTCCATTGCTGATTTCCAGGAGTTCGATCTCATCTGGGCCCACTTCATCAATCCCTGTATGCCTCTGGGTCACACTGCAGCATCCCATAGCTTGTCTGCACCTTACCTCTCTTTTCCACAAACACGTTTCCAATGGCTTCTCCTCTAAATTACACACTTAGGGCCATCTGGTCACCCCCACAATCCCCACACCCCACCGGTCTATAAGTAGGGTTCAAGAATGAGATGCACAGAAGCCTAAATGAAGTTTCTTGCAGTAAAAGACAAAAAAAAAGAAAAAAAAAAACATTGGACAGAAGTCGACAAAGTTGAACAATTGAAGAGGATCCAGAGAGGTGTATGAAACTTTCAAGGACAGCAGTTATACACAAATACTGTTGTATTTCTTCCGGTTGGTATCAGTGGTGACGCAGCAGCAGCCAGCACAACTTCCTCACCTCACTCAGTTTCATTTGTGAGTGAGCTTGAAAGCACTGAACAGTTACTTGTTGTTGTTGTTTTTTTACTTTGATTGTGCACATGGGGGTTGCAAGCAGCATCAATAAAGCAAATCCCATTTAAGATGATTACACCTCATGAAGTCAACACACAAAAGTAGGCAAAAAGTAGTCACAACAAAAAAGCCACAGGTGAGTTAGAGACATATGTTTACTGGTAATGAAGAGCGTGTTAGCATGCACAGAGGTCTAATCTGGTGTTTGTTTTGTCGCATGTGTCACAGATGGAGGAAGAAGGAGGGTTCTGTGGCTGAAATACCACAGACAAAAAAAAAAAAAAAAAAATGGTGGTTGTCTAATCTTCACTCAAAGAGAACATTGAAAATAACTTCAAAACTTCATTGAAGAAGTAATGGTAATTTGATGGAAAAAAATAAGGTGGTGAGTAAGAGCATCATGTCTGATTCTTTGTGAGATAAGAAATAAAAAAATAAAAAATAAATAAAGGAACAAAAAAGCAGCTCAGCAGTTCTCTTCAAAAACATATGTTTTTTTATTAAATTTAGTATGCCAGAAAACCCAGGTTCAAATTGCAACATTAAACATAATATATGTATATTATGTTATATATTATGTTATATATTATATTATGTTATAATATATAACATTTATACATGGCACAAAAACATTTATAAGGGTATTTCTTTAAAAAAAGATGAAATATTTATATATATATATATATATATATATATACACATATATATATATATACACATATATATATATATGTGTATATATATATATATATATATATATATATATATATATAAATATTTCATATTTTTTTAAAGAAATACCCTTATAAATGTTTTTGTGCCATGTATAAATGTTCTTTTGAACTTTATATTCATCAGAGAATCCTGGAAAAAACAGTCATATATAACATTTACTGTTTAGATGACCTTACTTTGAACTGTAAACCTTTTTCACAATACTTGTTTCCACATTACTGCTCTAATGTATTTCTGTGGGGGAAATGCAGCCTTGGTGAGCAACCAAGCAAAACACATATGGTTTTGAGCAACTAAGGAAAAAATAGACGAGAAAGGTGTGAATAAATTGAACATTAAATAGATGTGTAAAAGGGGGTGACATTCAAAAAAAGAAAAAAACAATTTTTTTTGTACAAAGAATTTTTTTTGGAACGTTAAAAAGTTCAACCTTTGAAGGAGTATCGATTTGAATGGACATTATGCTTCTGGTGATCAGCAACATCATTAGTCATAACCAGAAGCAAACTCTCATTATTCATAGAAAAAGCTCTTATAATAACAATGACACCATTGCTCATTTGTCATCTATCACCTTCCTGTTCCTTTACTTTGGCCTCTTTCATTTCTGTCCTTACAGTGTGGAAGGAGTATGGCTCAGCCAAATGAATCTTTGATGTTTTTAGGTTGCATCTCATGTGCTCCATTTTGTCTATTTGGTGGCCTTGAGCTCCAAGTCTTTGTGTGGAGTTTGAGCCTTTGCTCAGGGCTGGTGTAGACAGTGACCTGATTGCACTTCTCACTGGCTGCAGAGGCACGCTGAGGTTGGATATCACTGCAGGATGTTGCCAGGTGCACTTGCTGAGCTGAAGCACAACACGAGAACGCACGGCTTTGGCCTGGTGTGGTCGAAGCTGATTTGTTTCTTGAGCTTTGGATGTCAGAGGCTTCTGGGATATAGGTGAAGGTTGTTTCACTGGTAACTCCACAGGCTGCTCTGAAGGTGGGATGGTATTGGACGAATCAGAGGAAGAGAGGACAGCGGTGGAAGGGACCAGACATTTGGCTTGAGTTTCAGAATGTTTGCAGGCCCTATTGGTCGATTTCCCTGTTTGTGTTGCAGTGGCAACAGTTTTGTTGGTGTTAATGTGGGTGGAGCTGCTCTTTGAGTGGAGGGTCGAGAAAGGTCCAGTGGTTTTGTGTCTCTGTTTCGTTATGGTCACAGTCTCACCACTATACAGCAATAGAAAGTCTCTTTGACTGTTTAGCGGCAACAGTTTCAGTCCACAGCAAGACTTTTGGAAGATTTCCAAAGTAAGATCTGAAATGAAAGCATGTCACATCTACAAAAAGGGTTGTCACACCTCATCCTATCAAATGCTATCACAAGCAACACATTTTCACACTTTCATACATGCATTATTCAAAAAAGTTTTTATCTCGTTTATAATGGCGCATTTCACACTGTTGATGCATCACATTTAAAACGAACAAATACAATAAAACAAAATTGATCAAAGTGTGGTTTAACTGTCTGAATATTTATGTATCTGTGTAATGCATACAAAGCTATTATTTACTTAACTCACCAAGTGCCTCGGTGACTGTCTGTGGTATCACATCTTTCAGTACTTCACAGTTAGTATGCAGTGCAGGGTTACAATTCATCTCGAGCAACCAGACCTGCCCAAAATAAACACATCACACTTCAGTTTAAGTGACTTCTCAAGCTATGAAGATAACGATAAAAGGAGCTCTTTCTTCAAGTGACACAAATTGACAATATAAATATTTAATAAGTATTTAAACATTTAGTTTTTAATTTCTAAATGATTATAACCATTTATAAAAGTTACGTTTTTGTCGAGTTACTTTGATGAAATACAATCTATCATA
This sequence comes from Carassius auratus, assembly GCF_003368295.1. NCBI lineage: Eukaryota > Metazoa > Chordata > Actinopteri > Cypriniformes > Cyprinidae > Carassius > Carassius auratus. Next base: position 14,491,199 of record NC_039269.1, on the reverse strand, counting down.
ATCTCTCATACTACTAAATAGCCATCAAAACACATCTGAACTGTTCAGAGTAACTATCAAACAATTTAATGTCGACTGACAATAAAATCAGCATGCATCCAAAACAATGCATGAGCACAACCAGTTGAATTGCTGTGTAATGTAATGACAACTGGTAATGAGCTGAATAACCATGCATTAATCGCATGCAATAAAACAAAGAGAAACCAAATAATAACTATATGACCTTCAATACGTATACATGTGTATTCAGCCTTCACCAACAAAAAACCTACAATAGACTTTCGCCAGTAGATGGCACTCTTACGCAACTCAAATTGCTCTATTTATTTTACAGTAATCAAGCACAATTATATTTTGCCTAAACTACAAATATGTACATCAAACTACTTTTTGTGCTCATTCTGGAGATGACAGTGTAAACATATGACAAGAATAGAGTGTGAATCACATTTACACATATCAGTGAAGCAAGTACTGAATATTTCTAATGCAAGATTCGTAAGGTACTGTTATAGTTTTATGTGTCCAGTACTATAGAGTTTATACCGTCAGTGTAAATGTTGTTGGTTGTTGTGTGAATCCATAATGATCGTGTAACCTGGAGACCAGAAATTGCTTGGCCTGGGGACAGGCATGTTTACACTGACAGTACATGGGTTGCCTGGAAACTGCTGGGCAGGGACTGAATTAAGGATGCTCCATAGGGGACAATTGGCCTCTGAACATCATGTTTGCAGAGAATCATTTCAGCATTAGAAAACTGCATTATAATTGTCATGAAGAAACTAAGGAGATTACAGAAGATAAATAAAGAGTTTATATTTGTAATGCGTCTTACCACGTCCGGTGGATAATTCTAAAACTAATCTGCTGTGTCTGACTCTGTAAGCCTTTCAGGCTTTAAACACACACACGCACACACACACACACACACACACACACACACACACACACACACACACACACACACACATACATACACACACACACACACACACACACACACACACACACACACACACACACACACACACACACACACACACACACACACACAGACACACACTTTATTTTTTTATTTCTCTTTTGGGTCTCACCTTGAAATCCTCATCAATCAAGAAGTCACAACCAATTAAGTCAAAGTAACCAAGTTTGCAGTCCAGCTTGGCTTTGACAGCTTGAAAGCACTGCATGATAATATGTTGCATCCTTTTCTGCGGAATATTGAAACATCCAGTTAAGAAGCAGTTTAATTATTGAATATCAAATTAAAGGTCTGTTTTAGAGTTCATATTTGACCGACTTTTTACTGTTTTGAGCTCCAAGATAATATACTGCCCTTAATTTAACATTTAACATTTTTATTTTACAAGTTGGTTTCATCTTTCTCAACATATCTGATGAGCTTCCCTTTTAATATATACTCCCAAAACCGTTGTTACCATGACAACGGTATAGCTGCATCCTTTCAAGTAATTTGAATAAATCTACATGTAAAAAAGATTTGTTCATGATTACTTTAAAGATACATTAATATTAACATGTATTATCAGTTAATTATTCTTGATAATAATTTATTATATAAAACTATTATGAGGCTCACTGCAAAAGGACCCAGAGCCCAATCTTTAGGCAGCCCCTTTGGCAGCATGTAAGTCTCGTTAATGAATACATTGAAGCGCTCCATGGACCAAACGGTTTCCTCTTTTAGCAGACTGTAGAGAGGATTTTTCTTTTGCATGTACTGAAACAAAATCGAAATTGTAGTATCTTAAAGCCTGAATACAAGCAATATACATTTTAATATTAATGAAGGTTTAAAATACACATAATCTTACTTGATTGGTCAGGTGGGCTGTTATATTGTCAGAGTTTGGGTCATAAAGGTTACATGTCAATCGGATGTAACCATGACGAAAAAACACCATGTACGGCGAAGTGGAAGCAATCAGAAAGTATGACCGCACATCAAATTTCCGTCCTTTTAGTAGCAAAGGGTTCTGGATGTACCTTAAAAGAATCAGAATAGAATAGAAAAACAATCATTAGTACTGATTAAACGTTTATTATTATTATTAAATTAATGTGAATATGCATCAAGCTTTTTTTATTATTTAATAAATAGCATTCAGTATATTGATAGCGTGACAGAAACTAGCCCATGACCTGATCGCTTGTTAACTTACTCTGTGGTACAGCCACCGTGTTTTGTAATGCTGACTGATTTCTGAATGGAAAGTTTAGAATGTGGACATCAAGATCTGTTTGATTGATGCCTGTGTCGATGGCCATGGATTCGTACAGGACACCACAGCCGTGATTCACAGTATGATAACATATAATCAGAGCATGTGACCTACTGAAATTGTCCGCTTTACTCACTGTTGAACAATCCGAGCTTGTGGCACATTGAAAGGTGACTTCCTGTTGGACTGCTGCTCTATTGTGTTCTGCAGTCGTTCTCTGAATGCTGCGATGTCTTCTGGTGTCCGCAGTAGAAAAATACCACGGCCTTGGTTAAGGCCTGTGGGCTTGCAGATCCACATGCTGGATTTCTCATCGCATATTCCTGAAGGCCACATCAGTTTTGTATTTATTAGATGCAGTACTGTGTTTATTTCCAAAGTTAGGATTTTATATATATACACTACAGTTCAAAAGTTTGGGATCAGCAGTTTTGGGATAAGAAGTATCTTATACTCATTAAGACTCAAAAAAATACAGTAAAAACAGCAATCTTGTGAAATATTATTACAAATCAAAATAACAGTTTTTTTTAATGGTAATATACTTTAAAATATAATTTATTCCTGTGGTGGTGAAGCAGATTTTTCAGTACCCATTATTCCAGTCTTCAGTGTCACAATTCCTCAGAAATCATTCTAACATGATGATTTATTATCAGTGATGAAAACAGTTGTGTTGCATATTATTATTATTATTTATTAATGTTTTGGAACCAGTGATACTTTAATTTTTTTATTAAGTTTTAATCAATTTAACATATCCTCGCTAAATAAAAGTTCATTTATTTATTAAACAACAACAAAACCGTACTAACCCCAATTTATAGTGTATATAAAGAAATTCATATATATGTGACATTTAAAACTGGGGTAATGGCTACTGAAAATTAATATTTGCCATCATAGCAATACATTATTTAAAATATAAAATGAATAAAAATAGAAAGCAGTTACTTTAAATTTTAAATTACAACTTTGTTTTTTTCAATATGTTTATTGTCATTTCCTCATTTTATAACCACAGAACAAGTACACATACTTACACCTTTTCACATATACATCTTCAATTAACACTTCTTAAAGGTAAAGAAAATAATAATAATAATAATAATAATAATAATAATAATAATAATAATAAAATATATATATATATTTATATATATATATATGAATTTGCTACAGGCAATGTTTACAAAGTGTTTTTCTGTAAGGTCTACATTGTAAATTACAACTTTACTGTATTTTTGATCAAATAACTGTAGCTTTGGTTTTTAAAGATTATGTATACTTCAGTGATCTTTAGTCAGATGCATTTACATTGTGACTATTCCTCAGAGTATTTGCTATCAACTGTGTTGACTGTATTTGTGTTTACAAAAGTGTGACCCATATGGCCCATATAACACTATCATTGGCTCTCCGTGGGCTGTTATTGGATTGTTTGTAGCACATTTGTTACCAGGTATAAAGGTCTGATCTCACAGACAGTATCTTGGGTTAAGATTGTTGGAAGGATGACATGCTAACATCACTCCTGAAAAACTGCTACACTGCTACCTTTAGTAAAAACTTCTCCCCACAAGAACTCCATTTTATGTACAGTATAAGAGATATCTAGTACATTGGCTAGCCACACAAATCACTGCTCAGCCAAACAAATCTAAATCTAAATCTGATCTAAAACAGTGAGTATAAGAGACCTCTGTCAAAATCTTAATAAAATCTGGTATCTGTATCTATCTGTATATTTAACCTGTACTGTAGTCGTACCATTAAAGAAAGCCTCCCTCTCAACCTTCATATCCATTCGAAAAGTGACAGGACAAAAATCCTCCAGCCGCATCCTCCTGCAACATGTAAACAAATATTGTATGTAGATGCAGTGATCAAATAAAAATAATAAGAAGAATATACTCTGGTACTATCAGAAAGTCTTTCCATTTATAACCTGTTTGCACATCCATAGTTGACCTTGCTGCTGACTCTGTCATACTCTCTTAGGCTGTTCAGAAGACCTATCTTAGTGGTCAGAACCTTATTATTGGGTATCTGGTAAATCAACTGGCCTCCTGTATGAAAATAAATAGACAGTGTGTAGAATTTGTATTAATTTTTTCATGATTGCTGTGAACTTGACATAACGAAACACATCACCTGCTTTGAAGCTGTAGTAGGAAGCAGGTGATTTCGTTTCACACCACTTCAGCTTGTAGTCCGTCCTGGTCTTGTCATATATGCGCTGCCAGCCTCGACTCTCACAATATGACACAACTCTAAATATCAGATCAGACCAGGATATCATGTCATGTTTGAATGGTTTTAAAAATGGTTTGATAAATTATCAAAAAGTGGCAAATCTCCAAATCTCTCATGTTCCTCTCATGGACCTCTTGCAAAGAACCAAAACTGCAGTGTCATATACTTTAATCAAATACTTTAACACATCAAAGAAAACTCAGTGTTAAAAACACTTATCTATCAGCTATATCCCACCCCAAACACCTTGGTCAAAGTTTTTTTTTTTTCACTCACATGGAGGCCCCATTGCTCCCCCCAAAGTAGAAGAAGGGTCCAGGGCCCCGTGGGTCTTCAGGCCGCTTGTCTCTGTCCCTCTCAACAAATGAGACACTCACTGATCCTGTACACACAAGCAATACAAAGTAAACTTCACTTAAAAATAATGACATAAAACAATAAAGGTACTGTATTTTACATTATATATTGAGACAAATATTGGATGGAAAATTGTAAACTGTCCTTGGAAAAACCGTGTTGTCTGCTGGGGCGATCAAAGTTGCATTAGTGGGAGACACCTGATCGGAGAAGGTGTTTAATTAATCTCACCTCCTCTTCCTGACCCATGAATACACGCCTGACTACACTTAACCCTGTATCATGTTGACTAGTTTGTTTGCTGGCAGTGAGCCAATACAGTCAGTACTGATTAAATAAGTCATTTGACAATTACTGTTGAATTTTAGTTTTAAAACGTATCAATATTACCAATACTACAGTATTTTAAAATGAGTGACAATTGTTTTGATGTCAATTATTAACCAGAAGCATTATTACTTTTTACAATTTTTCTTAAACGTAAAAGATTTTACAAATAATATAATAATAATAATGATTTAAAAAATCATAACTAAAATAACTGTAAACATTCATTTCAAACATAAAATAAATTTTACAAGCAGAATTTATTTTATTTTTTATTATTGCAGTTTCTTTGTATTTATGAAGTGTAAATGTATTAATTATAAGACCATATATAATATTCCAAGTTACAGGTTACATTGTTTTATTGGTGCACTCAGTAATCTTTCCCTTATTAAACAAGCTGTAGACATAAATAAATAAATTATACTTATAATATACATAGTCAAATCAGTAGAGCTTTTTGCCTCATGGGGGCACCCATGTTGAGATCAGTCAAATACTCACTGTATAAATGGACAGACTTTGCATTAAAACAGACTTTGCATTTCTCATGTTCTTATCTCTATTTTAACAATGCATTGATGTGTAAAGTGCCCATTATTCCACAAGTGTTTCTTCATCTACAACAACACAAATACTCTTACACACCTGCTCCATCTGCATGTTTTACTCTGTGTATCTTCTGAGTGACCCGCCTTCTGCTTCGTGTCTCCTTGTTCTTCTCCATCTGCATTTCAGCTTCATTCCCATGTTGCAGCACCACAAACTCGACCCCAGCATTCAGCGGGCTGCCCTTCTCCCTCTCGTCTGATTGGCCCGGGTCATCCATCGTCTGCTGTGAGACTCCAAAGACATGCTGTGTGTCCTGTCTCTGTACAGCACCTGGCTCTCCTCCATGCTGACGGGGCTCAACCCAGCTCTCACATGACATCACAGTCACAACCCTCTATGGAGAGAGAGAGAGACAGAAAAAAAAAAGGATTTTCCACCAGTGCTGCCCGACTGACCTCTGGAGAGCCAGTGATCCAGAAAAAAAGCAACATCAGATATGCATGGCTACATTTCAGCTTGGTAAGTTATTTATTGTGGTCACTGGAAATAACCTTAAAAGTGCAGTATCAAAAATGTTTTGAGCTTGTTTTACCAAAACAATAAACTAATATCATGGTCAAATGTTTTAAAATCATTACTACAACTAAAAAAAAAATGCATAATTAAAGACATCATGTACTTTTAACACACATTATATACTATCAAACCAAGACAAAAAATTCAGCAATTGTATACTTTGAATGTAGTAAATACAATTTTTTATGAACTTACACTGATTTTGGAGATAACAAAATATGTTTTTTTTTTCTTCTGTTCCTCTTTTTAAAAGTTCCTGTTTCCTCTGGACACAGCTATGCTGTTCGTATGATATAGCAGTCTATCATTGTTTGTTCAGTCCATGTACTTAGAAGACTTTTGGAGCATGCTAACTCAATGCTCACCAAACTAGCCAAGCCAATGTAAACAACTACTTGTTACCTAGGAAATGGGTGTCTTAGCAACAGCTACTACTGGAGGCTAGAATCTCAGAACAAAAGAATCACTCCAGGAAATGATTCCCATCCATTATTAATTGTCCTACAGAACACTGTTTTGGCATTATAGTAATGTGAGAATGCATTTTCAAGCACAATGAATAGTCTGCACTGAAACCGTTTGTTTTATCTCTATTAAACTATTGTGTTCAGTTAAGTGTAAAACATACTAGCCATGGGGAAATTAGATATATTGTTGGTTAAAACAAAGCACACTCAATCCTTACTGGTTCTTCTTTTCTTATTTCGTTCTATAGCATTAAATCGATGAATGCCCTATTCCAAATTTTGAGTCACTGGGTTTAATTTATTGCCTGTTTATCTCTGTGTCATCATGAGGAAAGGTAAAGCCATCAAACAAAGAACAAACCCTTAATAAATATCAAACCCAAACACACCTGTCTCTATGCAATTACTCTAATAAGAAAGATAGACGCTAAACAGAATTCACATTCTAATTGTGTTAACAATATTGTGCTGCATAAGACTCCTAAAAACAAGGATTCAATCTATATTTGCACATGGTGATGTAATGATTAATAGTAGTAATGAATAGAAGCTCAATAAAATGAATGTTAGAACGTCACGATCAACTTCACAAATTTACACGGACCTGGAAAAAGTGAAGAATTTTGCATTGAAGACAGAGATGTGAACCTGTATATATTCAAGTCCTGTAAATGCAGACAGAGATTTGTTCTATAGGTTTTATTTCCAGAGGTGCTAGTCTTTTCCCACATATCCTAAATTTCAGGGTGTTTCCAAGAAAGTGTGAAAATGACTGCTCTTTATAACAGCTGACTCTGGAAGACACACCCAGACGGCAGTGGCAGTTAACTGTAATCCCACTCCTGACACTCCCCCCTCCCACAACCCCAATAGTTTCGTCCAGGTCTTGCTCAATGGGTAGAATTAATCCAGTGTGAATAGGAATTCACGGAGGGAAAGCACTGATTCTACACCACCCATTTCAAAAACATATACTTGCTAGCAGAATAAATACTCAAATAACGCAGATGATAAATACATCTCGAAAATGTCAGTGGTGTTTGCCTGTGCAAGCCTTTATAGGTTACATTATGAGAGTCAATTAATAAAATTTGTATTTTTAATTTCAATTAATTTCCTTATGTTTAATAATCTTGTACAAACCAGTTAAATTGTACAAAGTAAAGAAAGAAAGAAAAAAACCCCTATTGAATCTTGTATCACGTGAATATGTTTGTGATCGTCTTTTATTTCAGGTCACAAGCTCTTAATGCAGTAGCTTCATGTTGTCAGATATGGCTTGTAGTTATGTATCTTAGTACATTGCTGGTTTCAGCCACACCTTGCCAGTAGGCTGCAATCTGATCGACGCTGTGTACAGAGTGCTGTGTAGGTGGACAAAGAAAACAGGTTTGTTTTACAGCCATGTAACTCCCCTGGCGCACCATCTGCTTATGAGTATGCCTGTATGTGTGTGTGTGTGTGTATGTGTGTGAAAGAGAGAGAGAGAGAAAGACACACTGTATATTTGTTTTTTGGAGGACTGACCCATTCCTTATCATTGCCACCAACCAGGAAATGTTGAATCATTTATGTTTAAACCAATGAGCACTCTTTAAAGAATATTCTAAAACTCACCATAAGTTTGAGATACAATGGAGTGTGGAGGAGTGGACTGGAAAAACAATGCATTTTTATGCCCTCAACAGTTGGTGAAAGAGTGATGTCATCTTTTTTTCTCATCATGCTGTGCCAACAATTACTTGTTTCTCAGTCACCAGAACTGGATTAACTAGCATATTACTGAAGTAAATTAGAGCTGACGAGATTATTTTGTACAAGTGGAGCATTAATGAAATAAGGCACAAAAAGCCCTTTAAAATGTAATCTTAAAAAACGCAGGAACAAAATTCAGATACAGATTTAAAAAAAAAAACGCTAAGGCTTTTGTGTTTTCTATCGCTGAACATAGAAAGTTCTTAATAATCGTGAATATGTGGCTAGGAGTTGTGATAAAAACCCTTTGCAAACTAATCGGGGAGTTCCCTATCAGTATTACTACACTGTAAAAAGTTTAACTATTATTTACTCAATTTTTTTGGTGAAACATTTTTACACTCAAAAAAATTGAGTAAATTTTAAAGCTGTGAAATCAATGAAATATACTGTTTAAATTGAGTAACTGTCAGTAAAAAAATTAAGTAAATCTGAGTAACTGAATTACTTTATATGAGAAATAAAATTAATTGGATATAATCAAAATTATAAAACACCACAACTGTAATTCTATGTAAAATAAACAAAAAATATTGAGTAGATATAATTGAAATATTGGATGAAATTTTACCAAAAAAAAAGTGCTACGTTTACTACATGTAAAAGTGAATTTAACTTAATATTGGACTATAAATTATCAAAATGCTGCATTCACTTTTTTCTTTTTTTTACACCATTTACCCTTTATAATTAATATAATAAAACCAAATAAAGAAAGAAACACATTTTTTATTGAAAATTTATTTGTCAATTAAACATAAGACAAAGTCTAAAATCAACCTTTGAAACATTGTATCCATTTTAATATTCCAGTAGATTGCAAAAATTAAAAACTGTAAAGTAGCCATAAGGGAAATGATTAAACCTTATGAAACATTTCATCCATCTTAGTATTCAAGTAGATTACATGTAAAATACGATAGCCGTAAGAGAAATGACATCTTTGTTCCTGGTGCATACCAGCCATTTGCAGTCCCACTCAACATTAAACCATAAAAAAATATAAAAGCAACACTTACATCAATATTAAAGGGATAGTTCACCCAAAAAGAAGATGTTGTCATAATGTACTCGCCCCCCCGGGTTGTCCCAAATCTGTACGAATTTCTTTCTTCTGTTGAACACAAAATATATTTTAATGAATGTTGGTTAACAGATAGTTGAAAGTTGCCATTGACTTCCATAATAGGAAAAAAAAAAAAAAAAAGTATACTATGCAAAGTCAATTGCAACCTTTAAATGCGTTAACCAACACTCTTTAATACTTGGCTGAATGTCACGTCACTTCACTTAAAATATCTTTTGTGTTCAACAGAAGAAAGAAACTCGTACAGGTTTGGGACAAATTGAGGGAGAGTAAATTATGACAAAATCATCTTTTGGGGTGAACTATGTCTTCAACAGAATTAATCAGATAACAGAAACACTTCCATCAGGAATACCCATTCTGTGGGATGACCATGAACCACTACTATGCAAGAAGATAATTTTTTAACCTCTGAACATTAACAGAGTTTTGGAGAATCCAGCTCAAGAAACAGTTTTTGGAACAACTCAAGTGAGTACAGGGTCCTTCTCAAAATATTAGCATATTGTGATGAAGTTCATTATTTTCTGTAATTTAATGATAAAAATTTAACTTTCATATATTCTAGATTCATTGCACACCAACTGAAATATTTCAGGGTTTTATTGTTTTAATACTGATGATTTTGGCATACAGCTCATGAAAACCCCAAATTCCTATCTCAAAAAATTAGCATATCATGAAAAGGTTCTCTAAACGAGCTATTAAACTAATCATCTGAATCAACTAATTAACTCTAAACACCTGCAAAAGATTCCTGAGGCTTTTAAAAACTCCCAGCCTGGTTCATTACTCAAAACCGCAATCATGGGTAAGACTGCAGACCTGACTGCTGTCCAGAAGGCCATCATTGACACCCTCAAGCGAGAGGGTAAGACACAGAAAGAAATTTCTGAACGAATAGGCTGTTCCCAGAGTACTGTATCAAGGCACCTCAGTGGGAAGTCTGTGGGAAGGAAAAAGTGTGGCAAAAAACGCTGCACAACGAGAAGAGGTGACCGGACCCCGAGGAAGATTGTGGACTGAGTCTGGAGTAGAAACATCCAGAGCCACCGTGCACAGGCGTGTGCAGGAAATGGGCTACAGAGAAGCAGCACTGGACTGTTGATCAGTGGTCCAAAGTACTTTTTTCGGATGAAAGCTAATTTTGCATGTCATTTGGAAATCAAGGTGCCAGAGTCTGGAGGAAGACTGGGGAGAAGGAAATGCCAAAATGCCTGAAGTCCAGTGTCAAGTACCCACAGTCAGTGATGCTGGTGTTGGTCCACTGTGTTTTATCAAGGGCAGGGGTCAATGCAGCTAGTTATCAGGAGATTTGGGAGCACTTCATGTTTCCATCTGTTGAAAAGCTTTATGGAGATGAAGATTTCACTTTTCAGCACGACCTGGCACCTGCTCACACTGGTAAATGGTTTACTGACCATGGTATTACTGTGCTCAATTGGCCTACCAACTCTCCTGACCTGAACCCCATAGAGAATCTGTGGGATATTGTGAAGAGAAAGTTAAGAGATGCAAGACAAAACACTCTGGATGAGCTTAAGGCCGCTATCGAAGCATCCTGGGCCTCCACAGGCTGATTGCCTCCATGCCACGCCGCATTGAAGCAGTCATTTCTGCAAAAGGATTCCCCACCAAGTATTGAGTGCATAACTGAACAATTATTTAAAGGTTGACTTTTTTGTATTAAAAACACTTTTATTGGTCAGATGAAATAAGCTATTTTTTTGAGATAGGAATTTATGGTTTTCATGAGCTGTATGCCAAAAGCATCAGTATTTAAACAATAAAAGACCTGAAATATTTCAGTTGGTGTGCAATGAATCTAAAATATATGAAAGTTTAATTTTTATCAGTACATTATGGAAAATAATGAACTTTATCACAATATGCTAATTTTTGGAGAAGGACCTGTATTTGTGGGTCTTGGGAGATCTCAAATCCAATGTGACTCCTGAAAGATGGCAGCAGGCTCTGCTGAGATTCCCAAGATTACGCCGCTGACTGCCCCATTATTGTCCCGAAGGATGTAGATTTTTATGACCTCCTCTGCCAACTCTGCGTGTACGAAGACGGGTAGATCAGCTGAACCCTACAGGCAAATTTTAAAGATAACTGGTTAGAGCTAACATTCAAAACTGAATGTTACAAGAAAGCGATAAATACACAAAACAAGTAGCACCTGAAGAAGCAAACATTCTGTTGGACCGTATGATAGGTAAAATCTCAAACAAAGTTTACTAGGGGGAGGTGTTGCAAAAATTAACAGCATTCTTCTTAACAAGAGGACAGGTTAATTTTCTACATAGGGACATTTATTTTTAACAATAAACCTAAAAGAAAAACGAAAAGAGACCAACTGCGAGCTTCTATGCTGTAAATCAATGCTATAGGCTTTTATTGAGGTCTGCATTATTTCAACCAATTTCTTTATAAACATGTTTAATATTTAAGTAAAATGACTAATGGTTTTGAAACAAAAAAGCTTGTTTAATTGCACTACTTGAAAAAAATATGCATTGCATTAATCCTCACACTCAACCCTTAACCCTCTAAATAATTCTGTGGCTTAGTAAATATTACAGTAATATTTAACTTTATTAACTTAATAAAATCTCTGAATATAGTTCACTTGATTATACAAAAGATGGCTTTCCTGTAGCTCAAACAGTAGAGCGTCGGCGCTAGCAAAAATTTATTAAATTGTAAATGTGTACCTTGAAATGCAATATAAGTTACTTTGGCTAAAAGTGTCTGCCAAATGCATAAATGTAAACATATTAACGGACTAAAAATACAACAGTTTATTTTATCTAAAATGTACAGTTATATTTTATTTTTTCCACTAAAACAAGTTAGTATTAGACTAACAAATTGTTTATTTATAATACACATAATATATTTGTGAAATTTCTATCAATTTATTTAAGGATGGAAAATTAAACTGATCTGTTTCAGGGAACAATAATATTACAAATAATTTCAAATCAAAATGAATATATTTAAACACACTCTTAAGAAATTTAGTAAGTTTACTCAATTAAAACAATGTACCCCTCCCCCAGCCTCCGCTGTCCTTCAATACCCACCAGGTCTGGATTTGTTACATTAAAAAGCTTACGGTTTTCAAACTTTTGACCGATATTGTATGTGATCTAGGTTTCAGTGCACTAGAATGATTTTACAATGGAGCAGGTCTTAAACTGTCCGACTCCCTATAGTGGGAGCTGATTAAAACGCACCAGTCTATGTTATGTCCACGCCATTTTAAATACTTTTGCATGGCGTATTTGTAGTGGTGATTTAAGAGCTCATACTTGAGTTCGTGTAGTAATTATGATGTTTTACAACAACGTGACAGCTTTTGTCATTTGAAAGTTCATAAATGAAGTGTTCCCTTTTGACAAGCCACTGACCCCAAAGGGGAACCTGTACAAAATCGTTTTCCATTGGGCATGTATAGTTATAGTTGCTTGACCACGGTACACGTATCGTTATACTTTCAAATGGCGGTTGAAATAAACGGTGATCCAAATAGTACTAACGTTAACCCACTCCAAAAAAAAAAAAAAAAAAAAAAAACCTAACATACATATGGCTGCCCCACTAACTAACTTCGAAAACTACACTGTTATGTACACGTACACACGGTCAATGTTTAATCAACTTTTGAAAACATTTTTGCAAATATACATAGTTATAAAAGGACTACGTTACTTACAGGAAATTCGAGTAATGCTGTTCACGTCGTTGCTGAGAAAAGCAGTCCTTCAGTGACAGGTGCTTCTTGTTTGAGCCGCGAAACTTGTTAAACTTCTTAAGATAACGCAAAATACAAACACAATTGTTAGGAAATCCTTATTAATTAACTTCTGAATTAAACATTACAAACATAATTAGTATTAGCTGGCTAAATTACATAACGTACCACGAAATGAGAGGAGTGCGGGTCTTGCCGTTGCTGAGGAAAGCCGTCCTTCAGGTGACTTCGATTAAGCTACGAAACTTGTTGAATATGACGTAAAATACAAAGACAATTGTTAGAAAATGCTTAATAATTATTAACTTTTTAATAAAGTGTTACAAACGTAAGTAGGATTAGCTGACTAACCTTACTTACCAGGAGCTGTGAGGTGTATGGCCAGTCGACGTCGCTGCTGAGGAAAGCAGATTTTTTTTTTTTCCTGCGGAGCTTCACACGTGATCACTTTAGCCGCGAAATTTACTCAATTTATTTAAACTGTCATTTATTAAGCTGGAACTTTATTTAGGAAAATTGGTTGGAAATACTTAATAATTTTAGTTTCTAAAACAGATCAGTACAAGTAAATATTTATCAAATATTTCTATTAGAATTTACCAGAAATATTGAAGGTATATTAAAAATATAATTAGTTAGTTAAATACTTATTTATTTTCATTACATAAACTTAAATAATATATGTAAATTGTATAGAAATTATTTGTTGGATTTTTAATTATTCTTTTTAATCTGACCCACTCAAAATATCACTTAAATGATTTCAAAAGATTTTATTAAGTTAATATAGCTCTTTATTTTTGTGAAATTTACTAAGCCACTGAATTATTTTTTACAGTGTACAACTTATCCGCCCTAAAGCTATGTCAGCCGTTTAAACACGTGTTCATCTTGACAGCCCCGTTCCATTTCATTAGCAATCCTAGGTTAACCTCACCCTTGTTGGTTGGAATCTAGTTGGACTACATCTGAGCAAGCACAGACCGGTGCTGGAATTCTCCTCTGTGTTCCTAGCAATGCGGAATTCTTTTGTGATGTCACGCGATGGCAGGCTCTCCTGCGGTCTTCACTTGAACTTCTGAATACTTGTTTAACAAAATTCAATGCTCAAAAACATTTTAATGTTTTATAATTGACCCAATTTTTATTTCAATGGCAAACAAACTTTAATAAATTCACAATTCTTCGTATGATTATCAAAATACCAATGACTGGATAAATAGTTTATATTATAATGCTGATGTACTGTTTTACATTATAAAAAAAAGTAACGGTACTGTAAGTGTAACTTACATGACAGGAGAAGACCTGGGAAACACCTTTGCTACTGCTAAGAAATGTTTCTAATTGAATGCGTCACCGGAGTGCTTGGCAGCATTTAAGATCCTGTCTGGGTGTATCTCAGCTATAAATATTAAATTATAATTATGGATTTAAAATAGCATCTCACCCTGAAGCCATGTGACTTTTCACAAAAATGTGATTACACTAGAAATTTGCATTAACATAAACCTGAAATTCTGGTGACATAATACAATGTAATATTCAGCATTTTTTTTTTTTTTTTTTTTACAGAATATTTTATTTATAAACACACACACACACACACACACACACACACATATAAAACAGGTGGATTAAATTAATCAAAAGTGACAGTACCTTCACTTAAATCATTTATTCATTATTGATAATATTAAGAAAAGTTTCTTGAGCATCAAATCAGGATATCAGAATGATTTCTGAAGGATCATGTGACAGTGAAGACTGGCCTAATGGCTGCTGAAAATTCAGCTTTTCCATCATAGGAATAAAGTACATTTTTAAGTATATACACACATTTTCATAGTATTTCACTATTAGTGTTTTAACTGTATTTTTGATCCAATTTATGCAGCTTTGGAAAGCATAAGGGACTTCTTTCCAAAGCATAAGGGGACTTCTTTCCAAAACATTTTTTCTGAAATGTACATTCAGAAAAAAAAAAAGGTCCTTTGTAATCCTGAACATGGTTATTTTTAGTTGCTGTACTACTACTATAACTGATGATAAAAGAGATTTAAAGGTCCTTCCATGTCATAGTTTAAAGTTAGGTGCCAAATGCTGCATTATAGCGGCAGACAAAACCCTCTGTGACAGACTATTTCAGAGATAACAGAAATGGCAAATAAAGAGCCATTGTGTTGGTTTTGTAACAGAACTTTATTGAGCCATTGTGTCATTTTACATTCAAACTTCAAATGAATCATTAATATGACCATTCACAGCAGTTTGAGTGCATAGGTGCATAAAGGTAAAAAGCTCTTTTATGTATCATTGTCCTGCTGTCCTTGCACCTCACTAAGATACAACAGGGGCCTCATTGGCAGTGTGCTTTCCACAGCAATACAAAGGGGTCCTGGCAGAACAGGGCAAATTGAGGTAGTTAAAAAGGAGCTCTGTTCACATGTAACTGGATCTTGCTTTGCTCTGAGGCCAGGCATTCGGGTCGACCCACTGAGGAGTCACATGAACACAATGACCAGGCCAGATTTACTGACAGCCATTAGCATACGCCTTACCTGATCGCTGAAAACATGCCTGACTGACCTGATACAATCGAAAGAAATGTCTCAGACACACTCGATTAAAGTCTGAAGTGTTCGCATTATTTCTGTACCTTTCAACACACTACAATTGATGTTACATTCACTTCCAATGCTCCAAAGTCCACACATTTGCAAATCAGCAGTTAGTTGGAAAGAAACTAGTCAACATATACTGTGACAAAGTGAACACTGTGGGCTTCTTTCCATGCGGAATTTAGTTACCATGGTAACACTGGAGGACTGTTGCGTCGGGTAATCAGCAAAATCCTTTTATCATGCCCATTTCTGATCTAGCTTTTTACACTTGGTAATAATAGTAGCCTACATAAACATACTCATTTTGCAGTATATATCAGAGGAATTATGATGTAATTCCTTGAAACAAAATGCAGTGAGCAAAAACATAAAACATACATACAAGTGAATGTCCCAGATGATTTTTCTTGCCAAGGCCAAATTACTTTTTTTGCAGGTTTATTGCAGAAACTTTGACTCATAACACATGGAAGAGAATTGCAAAATATCAGTCTTCCAGTGCAGGATTCACAGTTTCTTATAAAATTACTTGTATACATATAAATATATTGCCCATTAACAACATATGTGAAGCCTGTTGGGAGATATAGCTCAGGTTTGCATCCTAACGACACGTTTCTTGATAAACTCTACCATGACAGGAGCTTAATTTGCATATATTGATAGGAAAATAACATTTTCAACATCCTTCTATCAAGCACACTGAAGTTATTCTTTCAAGAGGGCCATTCGGTGGGTTGAGATGTGAAAAGATGACATTAGCTTGTAATGGACGGCATTACCAGACAGTATTAGACACGTATTATTAGATCTAACCGTGTCTGGTAAGACGCCCATAAACAGGCCTGGCTTTGTGACCTCACACCTGATAAAGAGGGAATGATGTTAGCTCACAAATTAAAAATCATGGAGGGTTTATGCCATAAAACAATATTGTTCAGAACAAACAATTGCTGAGGTTTGAATTCACAGCCAAAAAATGGACCTGCTAGGATTTCAAAAGGCATAATGGGCCTAGATTGCGTGGTTATATAAACACAGGTAATAAAAACACAAAAAAAGGGGGATGGTGATTGACAAACGAGTTCATTTCATACATAAGAGAAGAATAAAAAAGTACCCCAGACAAGCAAATATGGGTGTGGTCCTGTATTTGTGAGTCAATTCATCCACCTTAAACAAACATTCAGTGCCTCAGTGACTTTACGACCATTGCCTCTGCCCACACATCATGTTTTAAGTGAAGGAAAAACAGGACTTTCTGTTCCCTTCATAAATGTAAAAGTGGCAAAGGAGATGATAGTTCAAATTCCCATTTCCTGTAACGCAAATCAAATTACTCAAGGTAAAGCTGTCAAAGACCTGTTATCATAAAGACACTATACCACTGAATGTTTAACATGGACATTCACCAAGAGGATTTTCTGTGGGAAAATAAATAGTCAGGGATAAAAGACAGAGGGGGAAAAAATGGGAAGAGGAGGAGTTGAGGATGTCATTATGTCTATTTTTATCATGAGGGTTATGCCGAGCCCATGTGTCGGTTGCAGGATGTGCCACGCAGGTAAAACGAGCTGGACCAATCACAGCTCACCTGCTATCACAAAAGCCACACTGAACATAAGAGGGGGAGGGGACGAGGAAACTTTCAGCAGGTCTGGTTTAACAGTCAACCGACTGGTATTCTTTAACTAAGGCTGGGTGGGGTTCAGACGTCTGAAACATAAAATAGAACAAGGATATGAATGAAACAAATCCCCCCGAGTCTTTTCTTAGATCATTTCTGAAGGCTTTCATCCAAAGCAACATATCAGGATTATAAACTTTCCAACTGCTGATACTTCAACATGCAAACTGATTCCCATGAGTAAAAACATACAGTACAAAATGTATATCCTAGGTTAGTGTAGATCAAGACTACACCAGGAAGTGCAGGGAGGCCGTTATGGTTTCTGTGGAAACATGGCTTACGCAAACAGTGTTTACCTATTGTCAAACAAACTCATGCTCTGATGTGGCTTTCTCATCCCAACGGTGGAAACAAAGACAAAACAAATGCTGTCAAGCATCGAAGTAGTGATAAGAATTACTGCCATGACAACAGTAGAGTCGTTCCCATATCATTTAGCATTTAAGGACATGTAAAGTAAGTTGCAAGTAGACTAGCATTATAATATTTGTACTTGAGCGACTGGAGTGAACTGACATGAGGACTTACCCTTGAAGCAATGAGGTCACCCAACAAACATCGTTACCAGACAGTGTTAGAAAACAGATAGACAGTCCAGCACTGTCCGGTAAGATGTCTGCTAAGCACCAGCGGAGAGGGTTAATAATTCCAGGACACTGATACAGAAAGATCTGGATCTGACGTTAGCAGACAGCCATCATCATCATTACCAGGCAGTATTAGAGAAAATGATGAAATCCAATGCTGCCTCGTAAGATGGAGAAGACTACCCAAATCAATCTTAATACGCAGAAAAAATCTCAGTCTTGTGAAATATATCAAATGCCACACCAAATCGTCACCAAAACTTTGCTGGAACATACTACAAACAGAATTATATGCTACCAGTTCCTTTGCTTAAAGCTGGATGGCACTATTTGGGGAGTCAACCATAGAAACTACAACAGTTCTTGATAAGAGCTCTGACTCAGTCAGTCAACTGTCCCAGACAAAGGGTATGCCAGCAAAATATCCTGCTTTGCTCAAAAACAGGTAGAGCTAGTACTGCACATGGCTTTGTTCATCTGAAAACTGCAGCTGAGGCACAGAGTGGGCCACTGAGACAGTTAATAATTGCCCGAACCTGTTCTGACTGGTCTGATTTGACATCATGGGCAAACTGGGAGGGCTGTTCGCTTTAACAATACAACGTTAATGGAACAACATATGAATTTCTGCTTAACAGTGGCCCCCAAACCCAACCCCAACCCCTTGGTGCTGAAAGCAACAAAGGCCTTGCTGGGTGGCGCCGAAAGATTCACTCATCCTCACAGTGCATTATACAAACCAAAACCCCCAGTTGTCTTATTAAACGTGAGGGAAACGGTATTACTGCGATTGTGGAAAGGTTTAACTCACTATGTAGTGATAACAGTGTGCAGGAATGTTTTTCCGTACTGACCTGCCACCGGATTCAGCATTGAGCAGGTTAATCTGGATACTTCCTGTTTACTGAGTAACATCTGTATAAACTCCATCTTTAGCATACTCCCAGTTGAATGTTTCTTCACAAATGTTAGCATAACAGCTAAAAATTGGAGAGATGTGGTAAAGTTAACTACTCATCTGATTTTATTGCTAGAGTTGACCAAAAAAGTACATTTTATCTGACTGCATAGTAGTCTTTGTTGTGATTATACTTTTCAAATGCCCAATTGTAACTGTTAAAATGGGACAAGCAAACTCAAAATCAAGCAAATTCTTCCAAACTATATCCACAAAGCAAAAAAGTGTTACAAAGAACTGAATTTATAGATCTTGTGAGAAAATGAGAAAGGAGCAGAAGTAGAGACAGTGGGAGGGAAACGTAAGGGTAGAGAGAGAGAGTGCCTGAAACCTTACCGTCATGAAAGGGACCCTGGTAAAGTAACACAAAAAAGCAAGTTAGGGGGAAAAGCAAGAAAAAAAATCTCAAATTTCCAGCAAGTGCCTGAAAAGGCTTCAGCTTCCTCTTGCTCAGTCGGGACCCATGAAATGAAAAGCCCAAGCAGAGCTGCTCTCCCAGACCGCAGCCTCTATTTGGTTAATCATCAGCATTATAAACCAGTGCAGCAGGCCTTCTGAGAAAGAAAGAAAGAGAGGAAGAGAAGAAGAGAGTGAGAAAAAAAAAGAAGTCAGAAGCAGAAAACGTTTTAAGCACATACTTGAGGGTTCTCGTCTATCATCAAAGTCCGTCTGTGAGAATAATTCTCCCCTGTTCTGTTTTTTCTTTCTCTTTCCCTCACATTTCAGCTGCCGTCAGGTGCAGGTTTAACCTTTCCTGGCTGTCTGCACGGGTCTCTGAGTTGAGAGTGAGGTGTGATCAGGTAACCCTGCCCTCTTGGTTGGAATGTGACTCCATGCTGAAATGGACAACCTGAGGGGTAAACTAGGCTTGGGTTTAATCAATAGTTTGCGAACAACAAAGACAAAGAAACCCTAAACCTTACTTAAAAACGGGCCTCACTCCGACAACTCTAATTGCACTTCAAAAACTCCCTGAGATCGTGCAAAACTAGTATATATCCTTGCTCAAAATAATTCTTCCTGATGGGAATAGGAAGTGGACATGGGTCATTTGCATATGTGGTACATGTGGTATTTTTCCATAATTTCCAGAGAACTCCTTTTAATCTTTCAGCATAATTATGCTAAACATCTTTCTATTTTTCAAATAATGTTAAACACTTTTATTTAAAATTTATTTATTATAACTTTATTATAACAATCTTCTAAAACATCTAAAATTTTCAAAAAATGCCTAAAAAAAGGCAACACCAGCTTATGATAAGCATCCCATGAACATGCTTAATGTGCACAGAGGCAGATTGCTGGTCTTAAGTACGCAAGTTCAATGTGCCAGACTTCTGTGACCTCTCACCCATGCACAGTAATTAATACGCCATTTTCTTCCCTCACACCAAGGAACAAACAATACTGCATGAACCACTGCCCACTTCCAAAACTAACGGCTCTATGATAAAGGCTTCATCAGCCTCCAAACGTGGAGATCTGTTACCTTTCCACATTGTTCCGGGGAGAGCTCAACTCTCAAAATGCTTCAGTTGGGTTACAGAACTGTGACAAATGACTCATTCAGATGAGGGAATGAAACAGACTCATTTTCCTCCACCCACCAATCAAAACCCTCCACCTCAATGTGCATCCATTGTGCTGCCCAGCCGACATTTTCCTTCCGCTGCAGACAAGCTCTTTTAAAATGCATTTATCAGCAATAATGAAATAATTGGACGACATAAGCCTGCCTTTAGAAGCAATATCAAGACAGTGTCACTACAAGTGAGGAGTTAGTATTAATCTAATCTAAAGCAGTGATCGTTACTATCAAAAAAGAAGGATAAAAGTGCAGACGACAGCTTAGCGCATACAAGCTAATAGACACTTGTTTGCGTTTCGCATCAGAAACCGACAAAACAGCAATCATCGTCTCGCTTCCTCTGAAATAATGCCAAAACGACACGCAAAGACAAGTCTTACTACAAGCAATCAGGAGAGCAAATGCAATGAATCTTTATATGCTCATAGAATAAGGAAAATACAAACCAAATACTGCTCTTTTCAGCATTTTACCACTATAAAAAAGCTTTCAAAAATATAAAAATATTTGTAATAATTAGAAATAAGTCTCAAACCCCTTTCTTTATCAACATAGGCCTTTTCGGTCAGTTATTAGATGTTAGGGAGAGTCCTTCTAAAGCTGTACTTTTTTCAGCAAAAAAAAGAGAGGGCTCCTAAGCCCCCTATTTATCCCCTTTGACAAGTTTGGCGGTTTGCCTCTACCTGCCCAAACTGGTCTATCCAGTCAAGGAATGACGGTTTGTGTCTATTGTGTTCTCTTTTTCTTTCCGTTTAAACAGATTGGAATTTGATACAGATTATCAGAGCTCTAACAAACCTTAAAAAACATCTATGTTCTATGTCACTTATGAGTGCTTTACTTTGAATTGTACGAACTGCAAATACCCCTATGTGGCTACCATTACGTGGTATGTTAGCAAACAGGAACATAACGAAGGGTGGGGACAACGAACGCAAACAAAAACTCAAACAAATCACGCAATACAAAAATGAATAGTTTTAGTTGATAAAAGTTACCCGTTTCGTCCTCCAACTGATCCACTAGATACCAGACACACCACACTGTGTCAGTTACGCTGCTTTACAAGCACGTCCTTCTCTTCTCTCTTCGGCTGAAGGACGCCCTTAAGATTTCTTCAACCCGAAAGCCAGGAAGGAGACCATCTTTAGATGGGAAATCGGATTCACAACACTGGGCGTAGAAACAAACAAGTCGCAAGTCAGGTCAGTCTTTGTCTCCATGAAGAGGCTCTTCGGCGGGAGCTCGAGGTGATGCTACCTGTTTAACCTCTTTGAGAAGAGAGACAGAATTTGTAAAGAGCTTGCTTTACATGTAACAGCCCCCCCCTCCACCCTCACAGGTGTAATTTTCATGCCTCAGCCAATCTCCTTAGCCTCTAGCGCTTGCAGGTGTGTCCCAAACTCCATGATAGGTCAGCCCCGCCCAGGAGAGCCTTCTCCAACCACCTGCCCCCGCCCAAACTGCTTTGTGCTTAT
Source organism: Carassius auratus (assembly GCF_003368295.1). NCBI lineage: Eukaryota > Metazoa > Chordata > Actinopteri > Cypriniformes > Cyprinidae > Carassius > Carassius auratus. The sequence goes on along the minus strand of NC_039269.1, from coordinate 14,468,885 downwards.
GATGTCATCGCCAACTTTGCGTGATCGCACCTTCTTTTCCTATTTCAACAGATATAGTCCATTCATGTCTATTCTAAAACTAAAGAATAGAAATTGCATCTAAGAAAACAGGGCCTGTACAAGCACAGAAGTTAAACAAAGAAGCAACTGCCCTTTGCCCTTTTCGTATTCCCACACCCATCTGAACTGTAACCTCAATCATATAAAACAGACTAACAGTGAGTTAGACATTATGAGCCGAGGGGACACAGGTACACTCAGGGTTGTGTCTATGTATTGTCAGACCTTGAGGCATCTGCTCTAATCCACTGTCTGCTGCAGGCTTGTGGACCCGACTTTACACGCTGGGACCCAGTATAATGGCTGGATTAGGTTAAACAATGTAGACTGACTTGATACTAATCCTATGTCTGAGAAACGTCAAAGAAAGTCAGGAAAAGATATCCGAATGGGCAAAATCTGTCCCATTGTTGTGAGAATTAATAGCATTTAGCGTTTTCTCTAGGATAAATATTATTTTTGGGAACTATTTTCTTGTGGGGATATTTTGGGGCTAAACGTATTTTATTTTGCTAATATACATATACAAACACACAAGCAAATAGATTGCAAAGCAAAAAATACAATGTAAAATAATATAATGGCCTATACGATCATTTACATGACTATAAGCAGACTTGTCGTTCAGATAATCATATAATGGATAATGAGAGCATTACTGCCATAAGAACTGTCTAGGGCACAAAGGAGCACAACGTAATGATGTTGATAAGGGGGTTTAATGGGCAGGTGACTCGTCAGCCATCACTAATTGTCTGTGAGCATCATGTCAGAACAAAAGACTGAGGTTTTTCTCATGATAACCCGATACTTCAAGGTGTGGACCCTGTTGACCTGCCTTACCTTTGCCATCGAGGGCACATTAGTCTCTTTGCACCAATCTGAACTTAAAACATAATACTTTTACATGTGAGAAACACAATGTGGTTAATTGTATGACATATCTAAGAATCTGCAATATTACACAGGTGAAAGATGCTCTTTAGATCACTCTCAAATCATACAGGAGAACATGGTCATCAGGTTCTGTAAATCCCTAAACCCTAACAATGCTGACATGAAATGTAACATTTTACTCAGATTCCTATAAGATTTACAATTAATAACAGTATTCAGTTTTAAAAATATATAAAAAAGAAGCATTTACAATAGTGGTACCAGACTTTAGATTTTACTGTAAATTTAAAAGAAAATGAACTACTAAAATAAACATGCCATGCTACACGCAACTACAAATGCAAGGTACTGTTACCCATAATTCATTGAAAGAAAAAAGGTGAAAGTAAGTTACTCATTGACTCGCATACGATGTTCCCTCTGATACAGTATGTTTTTGATCAGCAGAGCAGAGAAGTGCTTCACTAAGGTAAATGGGGACAAAGGGCCGTATCCATTAAGCGGCCCACTGCTCAGTGCTTCTCTCCCCTGGCTGTCCAGTGACAGAGGCCCCCCGGTGTGACTGGAAGGAAATTGGACTGTCTAAAAGGTTTGCTTTGTTTAGCATTCTTTCATTTGCATTCCAAATGAGGTTTGAGAGTGAACTGGCCAGGCACAACCAAAACTCATTTGGGTAGAGATAGATATCAGCAATGGCTGTCACGCAAGGCTAGCGGAGGGGAGAGACATCAGCTCCCTTTGCAGAAGATCCATGCCATAGACTGCAGGCATGGCCCCTCGACAAGAAAAGAGCAAACCCGATGATATGTTCATCTGTGCTCCATTTCAGTTTGTTCTACTACTTGTCAATCATTCCCCTTAGATGTGGCAATGACAAATAGTAAAATCTAAGTGTGGCATAAGCGCACGCACTTATTTACTTACACATGTTCTGTGCCTGATACGCAGCAGATGAACATAAACAATGTAAATGTATAGTGATGTGCTGTTTTCCATACTGGTTTGCATTTAGGACCCAGAACGAACACAGGGGATGAGTCACTCTTCACTGGAGAAAACAAATGACTCCACAAGTCACTTGGTTTAACTTCTTTCATGAATGTCTCACAGTAATAAGTCACAGTGCCAGCACACAGATATGAGGCAGCACTCTATAGACTAGATGTCCATCCATATTTTTCACAAAAATATCACACTAATGGTAGCCAACGTTTATGAACATTCCAGGTTCAGCACAAATCAACGCTGTTATTGTTCTAATATTTATTATAATAAAAATAATAATTGGCTAACTGAAATGAAGCTAAAATACAAAAAAAATTAAAATGTTATTTTAAGTAAATATATTCTTTCCTGAGTAACTAAAATAAATATATTTGAAGAGGTTTCATCAAGGTTACTAAAACTGATATAAAGCAATATATATATATATATATATATATATATATATATATGTGTGTGTGTGTGTGTGTGTGTGTATGTGTGTGTGTTTTATTATTATTATTTATTTATTTTTCCTTAAAAAATGAGGGACAATTAAATGTATGTATAAAAAAATTAATTGTCCCTCATTTTCTAGGAAAAATAAATCAATAATAATAAATAAAACGCATAACAAAACTGTGGGTTATTTTCTTTGGATGATTTTATGTAAAAGCATACATTTTATAAAAATATATGAACACAAATTGTTTTTTTTCTGCTAAAACTGAACTGTAAAGTTCTTTTTGACATATTTACAGTCATTTTAGGGGTTTAAGTGCAAACTGTCATGATGGCATGATGTAATATTTAATACAACTTCGCACAGAAAAGGTTAATTTTAATACATTTTTCACATTTAAATCATGTTAGCATGCATTGTTTTAATGTCTTGCAGCCTTGTGTGGCTATATTTCTGAAACAGTGAGTATTTTAATGTTTACAGACCCGTTTAAAGCATCTTACATGTCTTTACATGACCTTCAAACTTCTCAACATTATATAAATTCCTTTGTGCAAATGAACCTGAGGTTACCATTATGCTTTGAGGTACATTAACCTATGGTACTCATGCTGTGATATGAGTACGAGTCTGGCTTGCATCATTTGCATATCCTTCTCATTGCACTTCATGTTTTTTTTATTTATAAATAATAAAAGCCAAAATGAAAAAAGTGGTATGAATAATACTGATATGAAAAAGCACAGTGCTCTACAGTGATTGTGTATTTTACCAGTCCATATCAATCAACACCTGTTGAAGGTTTTCATCTCTTTGTGTCTCTCACTCTATTTGCTTTGCTTTTGTTTTTTGGTCAGGCTGACTCCCGTGTAATTATAGAGTTGTGTGTGTTATAGCAAGAAATGAGAGCTTAGTCCCGATGGGTCAATGCAAAGAAAATCACTAAATCTATTTTTTTTCTTACATTTGAAACACGGTATATAATGTAAACCTGCTATGAAAATAAAACCTACCATAATGTCACAAATCATTGCCTACAATTGAGTGTAACTTCCCTTCCTGCATCTTGAAAAGCTTCTTCACCTGTGGAAATTCACAGGGGATGGAGGTTTGAGGGGAGACATAAACGAATAAGCAACCACAGTCTTGTTCTGACTTGCCATGCATTACCTTCATTGGGTAATTGGCCTCAGGGGATTGGTGGTGTAGTGCGTGTGTCACGAAGTCTGTCTGTGTGTCCCCAAGGAGAAGTTGCCATAGGTGAAGGGAAAAGAGTCAGACCTACCAAATAATGATGCACCGTTTCACCACAACACGCATCAGACTGGCTAGTTGACCACTCATTCCCGAAATGACTACAAATACTACAGAAAAATAGCATGAAATTTAATCAATATCAGCATTAGTTAATTCAACCAGTACAACTATTTCACACAAACAGCTTTTATGTTGCAGCATGTACAAGGTTTTGATGCACTGACACAAGGAGTCTGCAGTCCAAGTGTTTGAGGCAAAGGCGAAGTTCTAAAGGAGCTGATGCAATTATTCTGCTTCATTTCGTTGTAAGTCTGTGATCAGCGTTAGGAAAGAAATGCTGTCACACTGGACAGATGAAACCCAAACGGATGCGCTTCACTCCATCCAAATGGATGTTCGTCAAAATTTGAGCTGACAGATTACTGAAACAGATAGATTAACAGACTTCCAGCACAACGGTTTAAATGTCATTTCAAGCATGTGACATCACAGTGTTAATGCAATTTTGGTCTTGTTGTGTGTGAATGGTAGCAAAAAGGATAAAAGACACAAATCTGTCAAACACATACATGTTCAAAAGTTTGGGGTCAGTATGTTTCTATTTTGTTTTTAAGAAATTATAATTTTACTCAGCACCAATCCTATATATTTACACTATATTTATAATGTTAAAAAAAATATTTCTGTTTCATAAATGCTGTGCTTTTGAACTTTTTATTCATCAAAGAAAGAAAAAACTGTATTACTGATTTCAGCACTGATAATAATAAGAAATGTTTTATTTAGCAGCAAATCAGCATATTAGAATGATTTCTGAAGGATCATGTGACACTGAAGGCAGTGGAGTGATGATGCTATGACAACTAGCTGCTATCACAGGAATACATTACATTTTAAAATATACTAAAATAGAAAACAGTTACTTTAAATTGCAATAATATTTTACAATATTACTGTATTTACTGTATTTTAGATCAGCCTTGGTGAATATAAGACACTTCTTTCAAAAACCTTTTAAATTGTATGAACTAAATTCTTAAATGGTAATTTATTTACTAAAAGATGCCTGAATAATGCAGAATTTGTCTTTGGATTCAAACACACAAGACCAAAACAAACAGTTTGTACTATAATAATAGCTCTTTCAGTCATATCTATCTCTTCCCGTGAACTGCAATGCACTGGTTAATGCCAAATCAAATACACTTTAATATCAGAGACTTCAGCCACGACCAGATAAAATAAATAAATAAATCCATTTAGATTCAAAGCAACCCTATTCCATATTATATTGACTCTGTGCACAAATCCAACAAAAAGCCTCTCTTTCCCGGCATGACCCTCAACAGACCATCAAACACACCTGTGCTGGGCCTGTTTTATGTCAACTAACATAATGAGGGAAAAACAAGAGCGAAGGCGTTTGTTTGGAAAAAGGAAGCTGGCTGTTGTCCCACAGGTCTCTTCTTCCATTGTTTCGGCTAAAAGCCTCGTCTGCTTGCTCAGGTTATATGCACACACTTCATTGTCAGGCTATGTGTGCTTTTCAGAAGACGATGCTACAAGCAACCTTTACAACAACAACTACTATTACACACCTGCTGGCACAATCATTTTAAGACCGTGTTTGCTTATTACATTATTAAAGAACTCAGTGGACAACATCAGAGCCCATTCTGCTCATTGATCCTGCATGTGTGTCATTTATAATAATAAGGGATCAATCGAACTTCAGGGTTCATGCTAAGTTAATGTCAATGTCACAAACTTCCATTCTCCTTTACGCTTTATTTCAACTTGAAAAGAGCTTGTGAAATCTGTGTGGGCACAGATGGAAGAGCAACAGAAGGGCTGATAATGATGCAAGATCTGTTTGTGAGACTATCTGCCCACAGGGAGCTCTAATCATAGGAAGACAGACTCATCCACAGGCCCCTGTGGACCGGTTACCATGGAGGGTGCTGGATTTACAGGACACAGTTATGTTTAAGCAATCGTACCCAGGTCAAAAGAGGCTCATAGACATATCAAAGTTGTGGAATAAACTGGCAATTACAATGAAAAGTTGATTTAGAGGGATAACAAATTGTGGAAACATAAGAGGACATCATTAATCCACACTAAGGCAGGTGTCTGAGACAGTTTCCAAATGAAAGTGATGAGTATCTTGCATGTGAAATGCCTGACTGGCACCTTGTGAACAGAATCCATATGACATCACAAAAGGTGATCTCTTTAATCAGGACGGATCTCAGAGCGTGGAATATAATCCCAAGAGGTGATGCTGCTTTCCTCTGGGTGATATCAATATTCAAAGCAGCAGTGAGAAACAACTCCTGAAACATGGATTCTCATTATAGACATACGGTGAATAAAATTTTCCCACAATTTTCTGATGTCATTTAGATCAGCCTCTAAATCTGTTGTATACGTGACTGTTACAATAAATCTCAGCATGAATACATCAATGATTCAGTGATGATTCAAACAAACTAACATGGCAGGGAAGTGTCTTTGATTCATGTGCATGTGATGACTGCGACATACAAAGTCACTCCAAGGCAAACTTGATTTACATATGGATTAATAATGGCATAGCTGAAGCATGCCTCTGGATTTTTAAATGAATTTGTTTTTCATGTGTTGGAAATTTATACAGCTCAACCAGCACTTTCTCGTCTGTGATTAAGACAGCTCAAAGAGCAGGGAACCGACAAGCCCAATTAAAAGTGATTTATAAATGTGATGTAAGAAAGAAACTTTGAAAATGTTGAGGCAATGGGTGAGCTACCAATTAGCATGGATGTCTCTGAACTTGAGCAGTCCACAGAGAAATAGCTTTAGCAAATGAAAGATGAACGTTGATGCGGTGCTTGTTTTGCTAATTAACTGAAAACTAAATGGAATAAGTGCAATGCACCTTTGTCCAGCAGTAAGTTGTAATTTATGAATTTTTCTATCCCCCCTCCTCTCTCTATATATTTGGGCTGTTAATTTAACGAGTAAATATAAAGAACTAGTTATGGAAAAAAAATAACACGTAAAATTCTGTGTGTGTGTGTGTATGTGTATATATATGTATATATATATATATATATGTATATATATATATATATATATATATATATATATATATATATATATATATATATATATATATATATATATATATGTGTGTGTATATATGTATATATATATAAGACCTCTAACACTAGCCTCTAAGGCCTCTTACACTAACTTGCTCTATTCTTTTTCTATTCTGTTTTCTTTTTATTTATTATATTATTTAAAATCCCATGCTACATGTACTGTGTTAACCTAACTGAGACTTGTTATAGCACTTATATATCATTGCTCTTTTTGTTGTTTTTGATTGCTTCCACTGTCCTCATTTGTAAGTCGCTTTGGATAAAAACATCTGCTAAATGTATAAATGTAAATGTACATTTTGTTCACACAATTAACTCACCTACCCCAAACGTCATCTTAAATGTCATAATTTAAATTGAGGTATAGAGGGTGGAAGAGAGCACTGGTTATTTACTCCCCTCGCTGGACCTGAGACTTCAACCCACAACTTTCAGGTTACAAGTCAGACTCTCTAACCATTAGGCTACAACTGCCCTTTATTAAACAAAAAGACAAAAAAAGCAAAGATTCTGAATGCTTCTGATGCTGTTCTTAAGTATATTTTCCAAATTTCCAAACAGCAGACTTTATCCATGTTAGCCTGCTTCACATCATGCAGATATTATATATATTTTTTGAATGGTGAGGAATCAAAGTCCAATAATCAAAGCACTATTCTCCAAATACTGTCTCTACAAGAGAGCTACACTGCAGCACATTTGTCGATGTTAATAACACAGCACTATCAGAGGGCTGGGTAGCTTTATTGCTGCACAAATACAGCCCAGCAGGCCAGTCTGTCAATAAACAGCAAAAGAGAGAAATTCAAGCTCCTTCCGAACCTTTAAAGCTTAGACATTTTAGAAAACTAAATCTCTTGATTTATAAATATCTGGAGATTTTTTTGTGTGTGTGTGTGTGATTTATAAATGAACAATCAAATCTCCAATTAATGCAGTATGATCGAAACAATTCACATTGAAGTTATTTGTTAATTAGTGTTTAAATGGAATCATTTGCCTACAATTTTATGGCTGAATGTAATGGAACCAAACCAAAAAGGGTTGAGACTGTGTTCTTAATGACATGGTAATATACAGTTGGTACACTAATCAAATGTAATCTTCTCTAACAACACTGCAAATTCCTGTTGAACAACTCTGCCATGATCAACTATTCAAGGTGTGCCTATGTGCTGTTGACATAGCTTTTATCTTTTAAGTTCTCCATGTGAACAAGCAGCTGTATGTGGATTGTGGATGAGGACATGTTACCGTTTTTCACAACAGCAAGGCATAAATTTATAAGTGTGTACATATATATATCACACTCAACTATGTGATGAACCAGCAACATCCCTTCTAGAGAAAAAGTTTGCTGGCAATGATTCCCCCATACTACCAAAGAAGCGAGCAGATCAAAGAAGTGCTGTTATCACATTTGATCAAGTTTCATTTGCTGAACTTAACACTTATGGCATGGCTCTGGTATGCTTGTATTGCATGGACTGTGGCATTACAGAAAAGAAACATAGAAGGGCATCACCAGTTTAAGAGAGAGAGATGGCTAGATGTCTGTGCAATGAAATAAATATTGTTTTTATGTGCATTCAGGGAAAGCATCCTAAATGCAGATAGATACGATGTAGACAAGAGACTGAAAGGCCATTCTGGACCAGTTTCATCAACACATGTGATCGGAAACAACATGACCGGTTCAGATGCAAAGCACAAACAGGTGCAAGTTCTCAAGGTCTAAGAATATTGAAACAGTATTGTAAAAATCCAGTTTATGGCTATGAAGAACTACATGAATTTCCGTAAAGCAGTAGAGTTAATTTTTACATATATGTATATACAATGTTTTTGCTGTTCCACTAACTTTTATTAATACTATTTTATTCAAACTAATAAATATTACAATGCAAATTTTTCACCATTCTACTTCCATCCTATTTCAGGATCAAATGTTTTTAACATTTTGTAAACATATATACATATATACATATATACACATATATATATACATATATAAAATGATACAATATTAGAGATACCAATTTCATGTATTTAATTATTTAAGATTCACACACATTTACATAGTTTATAAAAAGGTTGCTAATACGTTAATAGTCCTCGTTAAACAAAATAATAAAACTAAAAACAGCACAATAAAGAAGATGACCATGGACAGCAATACTGACAGCAAAATGAGGAAGCACAAAAAAAACTGAAGCACCTTGAGAACCTCCTGAATCTTAACCCCAGGTGACCTACCTCAGAAGCAGTCCTCCAACACAAGGCCTTCCAAGCTTGGATCATTAACATCAAGAACTTGACGTACTACTGAATTTTGATGTATGTATTTTAGAAGCCAATATGGTGAATGCTCTGAACTTCCTTCTTAGCAACCGTTTTCCAGTCAGCTATCTGTACTGGGTTTGCTGCATGTGCGCGCAGATTCAAGCGGGGGGAAATCATGCTGGACGTCTAGGATGGCTGGTCTGAAGAATGTACTAGTGTTATCATCACTGGAGGTTATGCAAGAATAGTTTGGTGGAAACCTTCGCCTGGTACAGTGCTGGGCCCCTGCTGCACACGGCCGAGGAATCCTGCCCTGAAAACTTCTAATTGCCCTTTCAGAGCAGGAATCTGTCAGGCTCACCCAGGATGCACCACTTAGGTTATCACACAAGCTTCTTCTTCTTCTTTTTTTTTTTTCTTTACTATTTTTAGTTTGAACTACTTCCCTGACTGATTCTGAGGTCATTCGTCTAAGGGGAGGTATTAAAGGATATAAAAAGGCTGTAGGAGCCAGTGTCTTAAAAAAATAATGGCATAATTTCCATTTTACAGAGAAGTATGAAAAAAAAATTATTTAGCATATACATACAAGAAATTAAAAGTATTAAATAATGAAATACATGCAATGACTCTAAACACCTCTGTGTCGGGGGGAGGGGGGGGCTAATACTCAATGGCGGTTAAGGTGAGGAAGACGGGTATCAAATACTCAGATGAAAGAGGCAGAGCAGATTTAGAGCCTTTTTGTTTCCGTGTGTTCAAAGGAAGCAGCTGCTGACTGCACAGGGCTTAGGTCCTATTCATCTGTAGGGCGAGACAGACGCAGTATCCTGAGGCACAAGAACACACACACACCACACACAAATACACACTTCAAAGTCTATAGAGACATGCACTGCTGCGGTGTGGTAGACTCCGCTCCATAACTCTGTCATTAGCTTAAAACACAAGGCTCAGAGAAGCCCCGAGCTTGCCCAAAGTCTGTATCAAATCTGCATTTATCAGGCTGAGTATCCTTATGAATCTGAATTGCTGGAGAAACACAGAGAAATCAATGACAAAGTAAACACTGGGGTCATATGTCAACAGGTGACATGCAAGACTCACGCCCAGAGGCGGCCACCCATCCCCCGGCTGCATTTCCCATTCGCTTGTTAAAATTCAAATATGCCCTCGGACGTGTATGTGTGTGTCTTCCTGATGCATAAGCCCCCACGAAGTTTCAGTTACCATTTGCATCACAAGCAAATCACTACTGCGTGGTCATTTAGTATACAGAGAAATGACCTTATTTCACCAGTAATCTGCATAAAACCACAAGCATAGTCCAACACATGCAAGATTAAATGCCTAGTAATTTATTTTTTCCTTTCTAAGTATGTGACTTTCAGGACCTCCCAAAAATGCACACCAGTACTCAAGGTTTTGATAGGAAATGAGGTCAGAAAGTGAAAGACTTAGGCAAACTACGAGTAGTAGAGCTTGCACTTTTATTTTCCTATTCAAACACATTTGCATGGGTTGTCTAAGCGCATGGTGTATGGTCTAAGCACCCTGTGCCTGGCTGATGCTTTTCTGACACCCTGTGTGTAACCAAACCAACATGCAAAGCTCGCTCCAACAGAACAGAGCACTAGCTCCATGTAGAGGGGTGTACTTGCACTAATAACCAGGGTCAGATTATTTGAACCACCTGCTCATGACCGTTTGGCTTCCCTGCCATTACTACAACCCTCATTATCAGATAGTAGAGCAGTCTGCAATACAGTACCATAATGATTCATCAGAGATAATAAATTGAAAATAATATGACTATGAATACTAAATACTGCAAATAATATCCATATCAAATTAAATAAAAATAAAATATATTGTATTATTATTATAATTATTAAATCATATAAATAACATACAGTAAGAGGGTCCATGATAATAATAATTAAAATAGTTTAAAACATGACAAGTTTTTAGATAATGTATTTTTTGTATGAATATTAGTTTCATGTTTTTGAAAAATGTGTATGCTAATTTCAAGAAATGTTCAATGATTCATCAGCCATAAAGTAAAAAAGTAATAACATATGCCCTTAGACCTTGAATAAATATGAATGATTCTCTTATTTATAGTTAACTTATAAGTTATCTTTTCACAGAGTAAATATAATCAAATTCCACCATGGAAGAGCGGTATTCTTACTGCATGCATGAATTACATTTGTGTATTTTTTGGCATTATTTTTACCTGCTGAACAGACCTACAACCTAATTGAGCTTCGCTGGTATTGAGTTAAATGTTCAACAGAGAGTTATATATTTGTTGTTCTCACACTGCCAATAGGTACAGGGTCTGTGATGCAGACAACAATAGAAATTAAAGGCAAAGCCTACCACAGATTGCACTGCGCTTCTGCTTGTTTCCCCGAATGGCTCCTAATCTACTGACTCATTTAGAGCATGATTATTAGTGGCCCAATTTAACAAGGCCCATCTGTATCAGTACAACGGGACAGATGGCCCATAGGAGCACATCTCAATTATAGTGGTACACTAAGGTAAAGAAAACACCTACCCCAGGTTTACCACAAAATCCATATGACATTGAACAGGTGTTTGTGCAGTCGAGGGAACTTTCTGCCTTATGTGAATGGCAATAAGCTTCGGTCCCACGTTACTTCAGGGATAAAATGCATCCCCCACAAATTCAGATTTTTTTAACATTCAACATCATGACATTAGTGGCAGTCAGCACAGTACTTGGAAAGAATAGAGTGACATATCAGGGGAGACCAGCAGAAGATAAAACAGACACCTGTCCTAGGAGCCAATCCCACGTGGGCTTTGTGACAGAGAGAGTCATTGCATCAGTCAGTTGTGCACTATGGAAACCAGGCCTCTCTGGCTCGCTCTATTGAGCAAAGCACACACACAAACACCAGTGTTCGCACGGAAACACAGACTACAATACAACACCATTAAACCATGTTAAACTGGAATTATTAGAGGGAAGCTGACATGACATATCAGTAGTGACAGCACTAACCTGAAGTGTGAGATGTTACGCTTTGTTTAAAACTATTTTAAACAACATTAATCTCGTTCTTTTAGAATAACTATGCATAAACTAATAATCTTATATTAAGAAACTACATACATTTGTCTTATAAAACATTTTGGTTACACGGCAGAACTACATTTAAACAACTCAAGAAAAAGCTTAAAACTTTTTAGAAAGGTGACACAAATTCAAACATAGTTTAATGACTTATCACAAAATCAACAACTATTAACCCAGAAGCAAAACGTTCGTTCATATGTTTCTGAGGCACTTGGATTTTAATGGAACTTTAAACAATCTTTGGTCTATCTTTGGTCATCATTTTGGTGGATTAGAAAATGTTTTAATAAAGCCTATGGCAGAACTCATTCATGTCTACATTTGGACAGTTTAATAGACTATAGTCAGATCTTTCAGCAGATAATTCGCTCTGCATTACAAATACTGTCATTTGTCCACCCTCATGTGGCTTGAAACATGACTTTTATGCAGGGTGATCTGTCAAGATTATTGGTTAATTAAAAAATATATTAGGTCACAAACAAAACTACAATAGCATGGCCTACAAATAGCAATGATTCATCGATCTATGCCTCAAGTTAGCCAGTACTACCACTTTTTTTTTTATAAATAAAAAATAAGTACATAAGCCCTGCATTTCCCTTATAGATATGACATCTATATTTTAACATACAATCATAAATAAATAAATAGTTCACATGTATGTATGTATGTATGTATGTATATATATATATATATATATATATATATATATATATATATATATATATAAAATCTTGTTCTTTAACTTAATGATATGTACCTAATCTTTGAATCATAGCCTATTGCTGAATTATATAACGTTATATTCTCTGATCATCAGTGGTAAAAGTAGACTTTTATATAGGTTATAATAACTACATTATCTGTCACAAGAGAGTGTTTAATATCACCCTAGTTCACAAGCAGATAACATCTGAAAACAATCCTGGATCTTTATGGTCAGTCGAGCTGCAGTACTTGGGTGATATTTATCTCTGGTCTCATTCATCAAGTGTTGCTGCAGGGTTCGTGTTTGTTCGTTGATTTTACTCTGATGCTAAATAAGATTTGTGTATGCATATCAACACTTTGAATGCTGTGACTCACATTAACCGAGGGCTGGTGCAGTCATTAGATGACATCTTGGTTTACTGTACCAGAGTGTCGATGTATTTTTCAGATGGGGGTGAATCAGCAAAAACGTCTAAGGTTACGTATGTAACCCTGGTTCCTCGAAGGAACGAGACGCTGCGTCGAGAACGTTTGGGGAAACGCGTCCAGCGTGACGTCTCTGAATAACATGTATAATCAGTCCAAAGGAAGGGCGAGACGTCATAGGCGGGTGACGTCAGAGACCAGGAAGCATAAAAGCATGAGCGGCGAAGCCGGATATCAGCCTCAAAGGATGAAGCAAGCGCCAGCCAGAGATGCCGGAAGTGTGGCACTGCGACGCAGCGTCTCGTTCCTTCGAGGAACCAGGGTTACATACGTAACCTTAGACGTTCCTCTTCAGGAACTCGAGCTGCGTCGAGAACGTTTGGGGAACGAGAATGCCCACGCCGCCAGACTTTCCAATCTCTGCCTAGTGTGGAAGAGCACAGCTAAAGCAAGAGAAGGAGAGGAGCCTGAAAGAAATCGGGGACAAACCGTCCAATGCCAAACTTTAGAAGGAAGTGAGTCTTGACCCCCAGGACAGGGGAGATCAGAGGACTCGAGGCTTAGGACAGCATCCTGATCACCGCTTAGCATAAGCTTCTTCTGGCCGGAGGCCTCAGCCTCAGCGCACCATGGAGGAAACATGTAACCAGAGGGTTTCTGCTCACTGAATGGCCACCGAGAGGGGCGTGGTAGGCCACCATGGCCGCCACGTAGACCTTCAGGGTGGAGTGGGTCAACCCTGCGGAGAGCCTGCAGGAACTCCAGCACTGTACCATCCGGGCAGTTAACTGGGTCGAGCTGGCAGTCTCCGCACCAAGAAGTGAAAAGCTTCCACTTCAAGGCATACAGTTTCCTCATTGAGGGAGCTCTGGATTGGAGAACGGTCTTACAACCTCGGTTGAAAGACCGGAAGCTAAGAGTTGTGCCTCCTCAGAGACAACACCCTACAGCCTCTAAGCTCCATGCGGGGGCACACCCTCCGCCTGCGAGAGGAGATCTCTCCTGACGGGAACCTCCCATGGAGTGCCGTCAAAAAGAGAAATCAGGCCCAGGAACCATACCCGGCCCGTCCAGAACGGGGCTACTAACAGCAGCTGGACTCCGTCCCGGCGCACTCTCTCCAGAACTCCTGAGAGCAGAGCAATCGGGGGAAAAATGTACAGAAGAAGCCTCGGCCATGTCTGTACCATGGCGTCCAGCCCCAGTGGAGCTGGATGAGTCAGAGGAAGCCAGAGGGGACAGTGCGATGTCTCTCGAGTCGCAAACAGATCCACCCGAGTCTGGCCAACATCTCCAACTCTGCTTCATCACCTCAGTGTGAAGCCGCCATTCCCCGGGCCTCGGCCCCTGCCTCAACAGGATGTCTGCTCCCATATTAAGATGCCCAGGAATGTGAACTGCTCTGCTTTCCTTAGCGAGAGGAATTCATCCTGGGCCCACACAAGGATCTGGTACGCTAGTTGTATAAACGGCGTGAGTGCAGACCTACTTGATGGTTGATGTAAGAGACCACCGCTGTGTTGTCGGTGCGCACCAACACATGGTGACCTCTTAGGTCTGGGAGAAAATAACGAAGTGCACACAGCACGGCCAGCATCTCCAGGCAGTAGATGTGCCATGTCAGATGGCGACCACTCCACAGACCACGGGCAGGGTGGCCACTCATGACCGCACCCTAGCCGGTGAGGGACGCGTCCGTCGCTAGCATACCGCGGCGACAAGGAGCTCCCAGCACCGGGCCCTGGGACAAGAACCAAGGCTTCCTCCACATATCCAAGGCACGTAGGCAGCGCCGCGTGACCTTTAGCATGCGAAGTGGGTTTCCCCTCAGAGAGAACCCCTTGGTCTTGAGCCACCACTGTAGGGGTCTCATGTACAGCAGGCCAATAGTATTCACGTTGGACGCAGCTGCCATCAGACCCAGCAATCTCCGTGACTGCTTGACAGTGAGTGACCAGCCTTCTCTCACTCTCGTGACTGCAGTGAGGATCGACTTGATCCGAGCAGGTGACATACGTGCCTGCATCGTGGTCGAATCCCACACCATGCCCAGATAAGTGGTTCTCTGAACTGGAGAAAGCACACTTTTCTTGGCGTTAAGTCTTAACCCCAGCTCTTTCATGTGAGCGAGAACGACACCTCGGTGCCGAACCGCCATCTGCTCAGCTGATATAAACCAAACATCAATGTGGTTGAGTCGGGAAAGTGTGGGGTGAGAGTGCAAGGCCAGTGGAAGATCCTTATTGGTAGGCTTTTGCCCCCAAAAGCAAACCTCAGGAACTTCCGATGAAGAAGGATGGAGATGAGTGCATCTTTTGATAGATCATGACACACCAGTCCTCGGACTTGGCCTGTGCAGGCGTGCTAAACTTCAGTCCCCTGACTGATAGGTTCAAAAAGCACAGATCTAGAAAGGGACACAACACCTCATTCTTCCTTGGAACAGTGAGGTACCGGCTGTAGGACCCGGACTCTGCAACCCAAGGAGGGACCACCTCGATGGTTTCCATCCTCAGAGAGACTCTACTTCTGTTCCATTACCAGAGCCTGCTTGGGGCCCACCAGAACTGGATTCTGTGGCCTCTCACTACAGTGTGCAGGACCCATTGAGACACATTTGGCAGTAGTTTTCACGCTGCAACATAGTCTACTAAGGGAATCAGCCTCTCAAGACTGATCTCTGGTTGCATCAGCGCAATTAGCTCGGTGCCCTGAAGCGGCGTACCGGCAGGAGACGGCCGAACTAGATGCTCTGGAAACCTCCCAGGAGGTCGCGAGCCTCTTAGCACCGCTACGTTTCCGGGCGGTAACTGAGAGAAGCGCTCGCTGGAGACCGCTGCGCCCTGGAACACCGGCAGGGTTGGCAGATCGATCTCCTGAGGGCACTGAGGAGAGACGGGCACCGTGTAATGCGGTGTACACCGCTCTTCCCCAGAGGGGCCTGCCCTCCGAGGTCCTGAGCCGCAGCATCAGGACTCTCGTAGCTGAAGTCTCCTAACAACGACGGTCCTCAGACCACATCGTCTGCTAGGAAGACTAGACCAGAGCCTGCTCGGGGCAGGACCCCGGGAAGTACACTTGGCAGGGGCTCCCACACCGCCATGTGACCTCCTAAGGGAACCAGTCTCGCGAGACTGGCCTCTGGTGCGCCTAGAGCCACTAGCTCGGTGCCCTGAAGTGGTGGACCGGCAGGGGATGACCGTACTAGCTGCTCTAGAGACCTCCGTAGAGGTAGCGAGCCTCTCAGCACCGCTACGTTTCCGGGCGGTAACTGAGAGAAGCGCTCGCCGGAGACCGCTGCGCCCTGGAACACCGGCAGGGTTGGCAGAACGATCTCCTGAGGGCACTGAGGAGAGACGGGCACCGTGTAATGCGGTGTACACCACTCTTCCCCAGAGGGAGCAGGCCCTCAAAACGTCCTAGGCGTCAGGACGTTATGATGAAGGCTATCCAGCGAAAACAACAGTCCGTAGAACTGCTTTCCACTAGAAGCCTTCGGCCTGGGAGCGCCACTTTGACTCTAGCGTCTGCGGAGTACAAAAGTGACACCCCCGGCACGTGGGGCTGGAACACGGATGGGACTGCTCCGCCCAGCAGCCCCTGACCGCCTCAACCTCCTCAGAGGAAGAGCGGTACACATGTGTTCTCACAAAAGAAATCACATCCCTAGAGCCCCTGTACATCTAACTTCACATAGTCAGATAAATATGTCATTTTATTCCTTAGAATTAAATGTAGTCAGCAACCAGACTAGTCAACACGATCTGGTGTAGAAAAACTCACATAAAAATGAAACCATGTAATACACGCGTTGCCTCGGCAGCGCTCATGTCTTTTATATATAAATATATATATTATTTTATGCTACTCAGTCACACAAACAACATCAATCTCCTCAGAGAAAGACGGATGCTGCAGCGAGCTGTCTCAGAGGGCGAAGAAACTGCCTCGAGAATGAGCTCTAGATCTTGTGAACACGGGTGGAGATAGGACGAGCCGTCTCCAACCCGTTCGCCAGATCATGTGCGATTCCCGCTATCGCGGTCGCCGCTGTGCCTCAGCAACAGCGCGACCGCAACTGCAAGATCGCATGCACGGACACACTCCTCGGAGCGTGCCCGGCGAGAGAGCACGCAGCAGCAGCGAGCTGTCTCAGAGGGCGAACAAACCGCAGCGCTGGTTTCTAAGCCTCGAGCACGAGCTCTAGGTCTAGTGAACACGGGCGGAGATAGGACGAGCCGTCTCCAACCCGTTCGCCAGATCATGTGCGATTCCCGCTATCACGGTCGCTGCCGTGCCTCAGCAACAGCGCGACCGCAACTGCAAGATCGCATGCACGGACACACTCCTCGGAGCGTGCCCGGCGAGAGAGCACGTAGCAGCAGCGAGCTGTCTCAGAGGGCGAACAAACCGCAGCGCTGGTTTCTAAGCCTCGAGCACGAGCTCTAGATCTAGTGAACACGGGCGGAGATAGGACGAGCCGTCTCCAACCCGTTCGCCAGATCATGTGCAATTCCCGCTATCACGGTCGCTGCCGTGCCTCAGCAACAGCGCGACCGCAACTGCAAGATCGCATGCACGGACACACTCCTCAGAGCGTGCCCGGCGAGAGCGGAGCGCTTAACAGCGAGAAAAGCACAGTCAGCCCCCCGAGAGCTGACTGCGCGAGCTCCACTCTTCATTAATTCTGCTTATGTTAATATGAGGCATAATATGCTTGTGTAAATGGTGCTTGTGTGACTGGTGCTTGTGTGACTGCGAGCTCATCGACGCCTTCCACATCAATCTCCTCAGAGAAAGACAGGCAGCGCCGTCGCGCCCTCTCATCGGGGAGAAAGTACCGCAAACGCGGGCTTCCGACCACCGAGAGCGGGCGCCGGATCTGGTGGCTAAGAAAGAAGATAGGGACTTGCCCGTCTTACATTCCTTCCAGCAGATCCGAAAGCGAGTCCCGCGAGCACAACCACCGTTTCGCCTCGGCGAAAGCGGGGCTGGCACCGCGAGAAACGCCAGTGAAAGCTCTCTCCTCAAAGAGAGCGCTCAGAGAGTGAAGCAAAAGGCTCGCATCGCAGCCGTCAACTCCCTCGAGAGCTGACACTGCGCGCTTCACTCTCAAGCAGACAACACACGAGCTGCGTGTGTCCCTACCCTTTTTTTTTTTTTTTTGGCAGGGAAAAACACACAGCCTGAGCGCTGCCTGCTCTCGCCCAAACTTCTCTGATTGAAGCTTTGACAATGGAGTTTATCAGTGGCGACTGACACACACACAGAGCGCTTGCTGAAGACACAAGGCTGATATCCGGCTTCGCCGCTCATGCTTTTATGCTTCCTGGTCTCTGACGTCACCCGCCTATGACGTCTCGCCCTTCCTTTGGACTGATTATACATGTTATTCAGAGACGTCACGCTGGACGCGTTTCCCCAAACGTTCTCGACGCAGCTCGAGTTCCTGAAGAGGAACGACACGACAACTTCATCAGTCTCCAGCTGCTCGTGCCATAGTCATTACTCAGCAACAGCGCCTCCTTCCGGATTATATTGACATAACCGTGTATAGTCAAATATAATGTTATATACTGACATTTAGAGTGGGCTTTACTTTTAATGTAGGCTATTTACATTTATGAATGTCAAATTGCCAAGTATGTTTATGCAGGAAAAAAAGAGGAAAACCATGGAATCTATGATTGATTGATTTATTTGACTACAGTATGTTAAGAAAATAAATAAATATATGAGGGTGTGAACACACTTAGGGATCATATACTAAAACCTTGCACCCAAATATCATTGGTTTACATTAAAGAACATAATTTAATATCAGTGGGCTATGATGAAATAAAATGCAAAAGTTGGACAATGTTTTTAATCGTCTTTGCTGCAATTGAAATGCTAAAAAAAATTTGAACAGTGTTCTTGTATGTAAAATGATAGCGTCAACTCGTAAATTATTTTATTATTTTTATTTTAACATACACTGTGTAAGGTGGTCAATCAGCCTTAATCAATTTATATCAGGTCACAAAACAAAACATGTTTGTGTGATAAATAAACTTTTAATAAAGTAATAAATAATGACGCGACTTCTGTTTTGTCGACGTCTCTCGTCCACTGCAGCTAGAAAAGCACGGTAGCCTTCTGTTGCTATGGTTACCTGCTCAGCTGAAACCTGTAGCTACTTCTGTTCGCGAGTGTATGTAGCACATTCCTACTGTAAATATGATTGTGGTTATAAGTTTTTTTAAACGGCGTTGAAACATATACATTTATATATAATTGTATCCTTTGATGTATTTGATGTTCTTATATTTAAATTGATATCAATCATAAAACGAATGTGTCACACTTTACCTGATGTGTCATGGGTTACATTACATCACATTTAGTCATTTAACAGACGCTTCCAAAGCGACTTACAAATGCGTACAATAGAAGCAATCAAAACTAACAAAAGAGCAACACAATAAGTGAAAATGACAAGTCTTGGTTGGCCTAATGTAATACATGTAGCAAGGGTTTATATATATATATATATGACCCTGCAACACTATGTGTGTATCTAGGCGAAACCGAAAGCACTTATTCGGCTTCTGAAAGTAGATGTATTTAGGAATCTTTAAGATTACTTACAACTGAACAGCAACACATTTTATGGACGACCAGTTTTAGTCAGTTTTTTTTTTTTGATCAGTTTAAGTATTTGCTATTGAATGTTCAAATGCGGAGATTTGCACGTCGTGTATGTGTATTTGTGCACTTGAGAGAGAGAGAGAGAGAGAGAGAGAGAGAGAGAGAGAGAGAGAGGGCAATATTATGAAGCTGAAGACTCGGAGCCTGAGCCTGCTGTATCTACAGGACTGTAGATGAAGCAGGCTCCGAGTCTGCAGCTTTATACATATACTCAGACAGTGTCACACAGTGGAGTCAGCTGTATTAACCGTCCGTGGATTGTGTACTGCAAACACGAGCTTCATCACTTTGTCTGTCAGGCCACTCTGTTCCTCTTTTAGGCTTTAAACTGATGGTAAAACTAAGGACATTATTAACTGTCTTTACATTTATTTTGAAAGGTGAAGCTCGCGATTATGAAAAGGGACTTGGTAGAAAATGAGGGTTTGAGAAAGGCGTTGGTATAGGGGACCTACAGTACAATATTGTACAGTATTTGAAAAATAATCTGTTTTTTGAACATTAAAGCATGCCAACATTTTATGTTACACCAAATAATGATCTTTAAAAAAGCATCATATGACACCTTTAAGTTGCTTGAGCATATTTTTAGCAATAGGCAAAAAAAAAAAAAAAAAGAAAAAAAAACATTGTATGTACACTAAGTGAAAATAGCATATTTTCTTTGCGATATATTTTATTTACAATAAGTGCAAATATTGATCTATGCTATTTACACTGTGCAAATAGCAATGGATTCTATTTAGGTGAAAATATCAGTATTTTTATCAATATGCTATTTACACAAAATGCAGATAATGATAGATTCTATTTACACGTTAAAATAGAAAATCCTGCAATTTACACTACTTATTGCAAATAGTGGCAATTATCTGCACCTCAGTATAATAGTAGGCTACATTATAGAACAGTATGCAATAATAATGTATTGAGTGTAAATTATAATTTTAATTCAAATTATTAAATATATGCCACCTTACTGGGACAATATAAAGCCCTCCCTACACCTACCCTACCCAGTACTTTATTTTCAACTTTTTGATTATTTTCTTAATTTTTATTGAAAATAAATGCCTTTCAAATGTGATATGAGAAAGTTGAGAAAAAAAGTTCGGTAAAAGGTGTATTCAAACCATAGACTGTAGCTATAAAAACATGGATGTAGTGTCCATGACGTCACCTCTAGTTTTCTGGAGAGCGTTTTTTGAAGCTCAAAGTGGGCGGAGCCGACTGTCGACATCTTGGCAGCGCATCACTCCCGGACTTTTGGTATAGGCTTTTCAATGAACTACTGTATGCTTTGGGACACACTTATTCTAATCTATACTATTAGTATGGATAGTACGAAAATTGGGACGCAGGGTCTGATTTTAACATGGGTAGCCTATGGTACTCACTCCCTTTTGTGTGAGTCCAGATTTTCAGATATCTCGGCCAAATATTGTCCTATCCTAACAAACCAAGCGTTAAAGCAAATACATCTTTGTATTAATAATTAGACAGATAAAGTAATCAGAGATATACTCTTTCAGGACAGGTGGGCGAACGTGATAGCTGAATTGTAATACAACCTGTAATAGGGCCCTATAGAAACGAAATATTATTTTCCAGTAGACTGCTTCATTTCAATAACCCGAGTGCTACAGCCAAATCAAAGTTATTAATGCATTTCAATGGCACAGTGCTGCATTGTCCTTGACTGCATCAATGGTCTCTCACCGACAGAGGGCGCTCTGAGTGTTAGTGTTCCTACAGGTGAGAAGGCCATCTGTCTGCAGACCTGTGGACGATGATTCATTTTTTTACTGTTTGTTTGTCCTTTACCTGTTTGATCACTTTTAACATACTAATTTGAGTAAATACAAAATATTAACATTGCAGGTGACTGTATCATAGCAGTGCTAAACTAATTCACAGACCCCTGGATTGCTTTTCTCAGAGATGTTTGAAGGTCACCTGCTCTCAAACCGGTTCTTCTGGTTTTCATGAGCCTGGCTTGAATGTAGCACATTCTTCTTGTGAAAACTGAACATGAAAAATAAATGAATAAAACAATAAATGAATAAAACATGTAAATAATTCTCTAATTTTAAGCCACTGCTCAAACGATAGATATTTCCATCTTGCCATGATTAGTTATGAAGCATTTTGAGCCAAACTGATTTGGTCCAGGAACAATCACTCATTGGTCTCAAGTAGTTTTCCTAAATCTTAATCCTTCCTGGCAGCCAAAACCTTCCTCTCCTGCCGTATAGAGCCAAAAGAAGACCTCACTGTTCACATAACAGAACACACAAACATTTTCACTCTATTAGGCCTAAAAGTTTCTCGAGAGAGCAGTTCTCAACTAACAAAAAAAGGGATTCTAAGAATGATTTGTTAACATTCCCATTAAGTTATGAAAACGGTATTTCTGAATGGGCTCTGAGAGTTCAAAACATCAAGTTTTTAAAATGTTTTTGAAAACATTAAGGGAATGTTCCATTTTATCATTAGGGTAGACCAGGTACAGTTGGTACAGGGGTGCAATTGAAACACCTTAAATAACTTTCATGCACAGGTCTGATCTTTGATATTTGCTTCGCACATGCATATTAGCGTCCTCTTCAATCATGGGAAATTTGAAGTACATGCGCTTCTCCAGTCCGTAGATATCGGCAAAAGTATTTTTTTTTCAAGGTAAGTTTTTCACTTCACCTCATCCCTTGCACATTGACTAGTTGTCATCCTTACATGACTGTTAAGAGTAACTTACATTTTCGTAAACCTTAATCTGTGCTCTAAAAACTGACATATTTGATTTCTTGCAAGGTCATTGTAAAATCTAGAGAAATGTTGGAGGTGGTCTGCAGGGTACAGCTGAGACACAATGTACCAAAAGTACCCGCACTATATTCCTTTTCAGGATATGCAGTTTAGTTGCACTACGTTATTGTGTTATTATGTTTATTAGGTTTTTGTTTGCATTTGATCTGTTTTATTATTGCTGTTTGCAATTGTTTTTCATTGCTACTTAATTTTTTAACTGTTAATTATAAAACGATGAACTGAAATTAAATATTTTATTCCTGTTTGTCATTACTGTACAATGTTTCACAAATTAACTACTTTAAACGAAACAAATAATCTAATAAAATACTGAATGGAAATAAAAACTGTTGAATTAATTTTTTAAAGGTATTTTACATTTGCAATGACTTGGTTAGGATTACGGATGGGTGTCTCCACTGTACACGGGTACTGCTCCAACTGTACCAGACATGGGTACTGTTGGAACAAAAAAGCTTCTTGTGTTTATGAGCTAATTGTGGCAATTATGACCTACTTGTGGATGTTAATAATTATTAATATATTAGTAGACAGGTAAAGGAACTGTCATATGAAAAATCACTTATTTTCTGTCCCTGGTTTTGGTGTGGTAAAGGAAAAAGCAAAAAGCATACCAGCTGTACCTGTTCGACTCTACGTTATCAAGCATGATGGAAACGTTACTTCTGAATGTTCTCTGACCGCTCTCGAAAAAAATAGTGAGTAAAATTTAAAAAACATTAGGCAAACGCTCAACTAAAACATTTCAGATAAAAAAGATATTAAAGACCAAATAACATTGAATGAAAGTTCTATAATGTTGCAGGAAGAATATTTTGTTCAGAACTTTGACAGAACCTTGCTAGAATGCCAGAATTAGACAAAGTTCTGTGAATGTTCCCTGTTAGCTGGATTTGAGCCCTACTTAGCTGCCATAGAGGTTTATTCATGAAATTTAACATGAATTAAAGATTGCTAAAGTTGTGTGCACAGCCCATCCCCAAAGTCTTCATTAGTAACCAGATTTTTTAAAATTCATTTTTATTTTTATTAAGTGACTTTATGACTCAAGGTCAGGAATGAAACAGGGTTAAGAGCAAAAATTACACAAAAAGTTACATTTTGTAAATTCTTCAAATATTTCAATTCAATTCAAGTTTATTCAATTCAAGTTTATTTGTATAGCGCTTTTTACAAAATAAATCGTTACAAAGCAACTTTACAGAAAATTATGTTTCTACAATATTTAGTAGTAGCTAGTAGTTTGTGCACATTTGACAGGATTTTAGAAAAAATAATAATAATAATACAAGACGTAGTCAGCTAGACGATGAACTATCAATATTATTAAGTTATTATATGATTCAGTCACACATTTAGCAATAATTGTTAGTTCTGTTTGTTGATTCAAGGTTAGCATCATCTGGGGTCCTCTGAGGGTCAGCATCATCTCTTCTCAGGTGTTCTGGATCCAGACTGGAGCTTGTTTAAATCCTAGTTACATCCCGTGGCGAAACATAGAAACAAAATACAGACATCATTAGCATAGCTGCTGATCCAACAAAGTAAAATTAGTTTAACCCAAGCTAATGAATAAAAATGCAACTTTGAACAGATGCAACTACACTCACAATTAAAAAGAAACATTATTTGAATGCTTGGTGAAAGAGATGTGTTTTTAATCTAGATTTAAACAGAGAGAGTGTGTCATTTCAAATGTGCAACTGTGGAGGTTGAGAGTATACATGGAGCCTAAAACATTATACCTATGTGATATAATAAGTGATGATGCATCCATTGGAGGGTGTAAACCCACAACTGTTTGGTTACTATACGCCAGATATTTCAGGTTATACCTTTACAAGCCATACCTGTATTTTTGGTGCCTGTCCCTGTGCAGGTATAACTACCAGACCAGTTTGTGGGGAATTTTTCAAAAACTGTCAAAACTGTTCCTTTATGTGGTGATGCTGAAATTCTTGTGCAACTGAACATGCAAAAAATAATGATTTTACAATTTGAAGTCTGCTACACTAAAAGGTGCTTTAACATGTTTTGAACATCATGTTTACGTTAGAGTCATGGCAAAAGTGAACCAGAAATGCATATATGACCATTTTTGTTTTTATAGTTAGTCTGCTTAAATACTATAATTTGAACTTTGAATTGAACAAATTTTCCTATGGGGTTATATAATGGGGTTTATATATATATGAGTAAAATAAAGTCTGTGGTAAACTTGATATTTTCTTCCACAACATAAACTGCACATACTTACAGCCCATATTGACTTTTCTAGTTACTTAGTGCTGGCATACTTTTTCAAAAATAAATATAAAATTCAAACACAAACACATTTTCGGTATAGCTGTGTGCAGTTTGCATTGTAGGACAAAACATCACTTTGTAGACCTAAGCTATTTTAATTTTAAATAAAAATTACATTAATTAATGAACAGCATACTTATAGACTTGAAGTAAACAGAAGTTTATGGCTTAATTTGTCATGAGATACACTAGACTTAGGCCAAAGTGCATATGACGAAATAAGATGATTTCCAGCTTGCGTATTATAAAACAAAAATCTTTGACCCTGAACTATTTTTTTTTTTATGAAAGTGTTTTGATAACATCCAATTAAACACTTCATATTTTTTTATTCCAGTGAAGTGTAATTAAGTCCAAATCTTCAATAAAATCAAATTAGCTCTAAAAGGGTCACAGCAGTCCTTGTCCTCACACATCTCTAGTTAGTAGATATCACACTGAGGCACTGTGCTGGTCCTCTACTGTCAGAATATCACCCAACTAAAGATATACTCAAGTTTATTTGGTTGTGCTAAAGAGTAAGTATTGAAAGTATACTTCAGGTACACTTTAAATATCTTGCATGTAAAGACCAATATTATTCAAAGATCATATATAATTGTATACAATCTTTTTTATTATTAGGAGTTACTGTTGTATTGTAGGACAGTAGGACAGCTGTTAGTTTTATTATTCCAGTAAAGACTCAGGTCAGAATCTGTATCAGTAAAAAACATGCAAACAAACACACACCCACCCACTCACTCACACCCTCGACCCTGAAGCTGTTGAGCCACGTGTTGTTTTTGGTTGGACATGTATGACAAAGCTCAACCTTCTCAACCTTCTGCAGCAGTAATGTATTAGTTTGTGTGGTTGACAAAGTTGGACATGTGGTCCATGTATAATTGTTTCCATATTATCAGATTGGCCTATATTATCATGTGGATCAGTGGATCATAAAACATCCCAGACATGCACCTCTGACTCACTGAAGCACATTTGGAGAACAGAGGCCTTCACTTTGGACCCCAGGGGAAAGTGTAATTCATTTTGGTAACTAATTGTGAAATGAATAACAATTAGGGAAGAGTCATTTATCCTCATTAGAGTAAGAAGGGGGTTTCCAACAGTTTTTCAACTCATAAAAGAAAAAGTGCACTACATGTTGAAAACAATTATTAACTATTTAGCTGTAGATTGCTATTTTTAGACTATGTGTAGATTCACAGGTAACTACATCTTATCTCATCATTCAATATCATGATAGTAAATCGGGTAAATTGCTTTTTTAAGAAATAGCATTAATAAATTCACAATAATCCACAAACTGAATTTGAAACACGTTTAGAAGGGATGGCTTCAGTTGACTAATGATTTAAATAGCAGGATGTAACTGCAAACAATTCTGAGAAAGAATATGACTTTCTTGCATTATAAGGTGTTGACGTTACTCACTCTAGAGTCAGAGCTGCCTTTATTTAGCCTCATCAGTGTTTCACAGGTAATTGGGCAAGCATTGATGTGTGATCATGTGAGACCATCTGAGAAGTATCGGTCATGTATTCTCCACATTCCTGTGGAATGAGATACAGAGGAATGACAAGAGTCCGAAAGTGGAGCACTTGATATTGCCTTCTGGGGATTAGGTTATATTAGATGAACAGATTATCATAAGTTTGACTCGCTCTAAGTACTTTGTTGTCATTGTCTGTTTACTTCCTACAGACTGACTCACAGATAAAGGGAATTCATGTATTGATTATTCTTTTAGAGATGATCACTATGTGATAGGCTTTGATTATTGTCATCTCATTTGTATTATTGTCTGGCTTCCGTATTGTGTAAACTAAATTGAATGAAATCCTGACCAAACATGATCTTAACCGGTTCTTTCTGCCATGAACAGATTGTGCTTAAGCTGCTGTATAACCAGTACAAGAAAGTCAGCAGTGGCAGGTATTTCTGACAATTCGGATAACATCTCATTATGCCATAAAATCAGATTCTGAGCAAACAGCTCAGTTTAATGATGTGTTATAAATTTTTCTATCTCTTCCTTATAACAATGTAACCTAAAACTAGAGTGGCAAATCACAGTAAAAGTAAATGGTGCCTCATGATTTTATTGTTGTCATTGTTTGTTTTCTCTAATGCTAACCAGTAAACAACTTTTTTTTTTTTTAAAGACTCAGATAAAGAAGCCCTAGCTTAATTCATGCATTTGATATCTTACAGATCAGTTATACATAATAATGATGACAATAACTCTCATACAAAAATTAGATGCTAATTAGGCTATACATAGAAAGATGTTAGTGAAATGCCCAATTGTAAGCAAGTGTTGGTATTTTCTGAAATTCCAGGATGTAATAATACAAGCCAATCAGATTATATAAAAGTATGCAACATGCTCAGAAGTTATTGGGGAAGATTGGACAACAGAGAAAGAAAAACAAAAAGATGATGGGCAAATGAAGAGAATGGAAATGTTATACTATGAACATGCTTCCTTCATCCCAACCCCCCGCCCCCCGTCTCTGGCACTCCCTCAAGGCCGTATTATTGTTCCTGCCCATCATTGTCATTTCCATAGCGAGTGCTGAAAGAGACTAGATAAATTGAGGCAGGTGAGAGTGGACACGAGACACTGAGAAGGACCGCGACAGGCACCGGCAGCCTGAGTTCAGCTTTTGAGTTTCCACTTTTAACAGACTCCTAAGAGGAGGACATTACATTCTCAAAAGGACTGCTGACAGCTCCAGAGCTGAGAATGCATTTGTGTCCTTAGGGAGGCAAAGTGATGAGAAGATAAAAGAGGAATCATTGGAACAAGGATAACACTAGAGCTCAAGTTATCAGAACAGGTAAGAACATGTGCAATATTGTCTGCCACATGTGGCGGTACTTCAGCTGATATACAGAAGGGCAGCCGTTTGGAAATAGAACTGAAGTGAAGGAAAACTGGATGGGTTACTCAGTGCCTCGAGGGACGTTAACTTCAACTGCCTGTTGTGTGATTCTAATCTTGTTTGAGAAGACTAGAAAATAATCTAGAGTAATATATACAACGTCGGAGAGCACAGTGAAGTAGCTGCAAGATAAAGTGGAGCACACAAAGTGTTCTCAGAGGTCTGATAAAACTTTTAGAGGATACAATACACATATGCATAACAATACAATAATAATAATTAAAGA
This sequence comes from Carassius auratus, assembly GCF_003368295.1. Taxonomy (NCBI): domain Eukaryota; kingdom Metazoa; phylum Chordata; class Actinopteri; order Cypriniformes; family Cyprinidae; genus Carassius; species Carassius auratus. The sequence continues at coordinate 14,440,537 of NC_039269.1, read as the reverse complement.
TCTGATCATAAAACTAGAGTAAAAAAGATAGGTTGAGAAAATAAAACGCTACCTACTAACTATTAATAAGCAGCAAATTAAGAATTTATTGAGAGAAATATCATAATGGTTAACAAGTGTTACCTATTCTAAAGTGTTACTGAAAAGGTATGTTTATTTAGATTTTTGCTTAAAAAAAAGTTTAACTCTAAATTATTAGTGTTTTTAAAGTGCATGAACAATTATATATCCAATATCGACTAATAAAGATCAATTAAAAAATAATATATTAAATTAGACATAACTAATAAGGTAGCAATAAATTGTACATACTTAGTTTAAGGATTTTAAGACAAAGTACAATGCACAGTACATGTGAAAGCATCAGGAGCCGTTGCACACAAGGAAGGAGAATCAGGTCAAGAACATTGTCAACCCTTAGTGTGTTTTGCCTGGGGAACAAAAGAGGCGGTTGAGTTAATGAATAACCAAGGACTCGTGCACTAATGGTGGTTAAACAGTTTTGCGTTGAGGTGTAGGTCATGAAAGGAGACAGTCAGAAAGGACTCGGACTGCATGCGTTCTTGAGGCCATGGCTTTGAGTCTGGGGGTTTTACACAGAGCTGAGAGACTGGCTGCTGGGCACCGGCCTGTTCTCCAGGAATGCCAAAGCCAGACCAATATAATGAAGAACAAGCAGGTGCATTGTGCAGTGCAGGGATGGAGACAGAAACACACACATAGGTCTGCCCTGCAGGGCTTGACAACTGGCCATCTGCTCTCAACCAAACCCCCACCTGAACCTGTGCAGGTACAAAACCACGTAAAAGAAGGGATGGATTAGATGCACCTATTATTTAGTTTAGGATGGGCTCTGCAAAATACTTCACTGTATTATACAAGGTAGTGAGCTTTAGAGTCACCTTGTTGATCAAATTCTTCTCAGCTCCAAATGCCAGGTCCAGTGGAGCGATGACTTTTAGAGAGCCTTATTGTGCTGAAAGGGTTTCTGAAAGACAGTAGTGCTGACGTTGGCAGAACAAGGACAACAAAGCAGTCTCTGTCTTACCAACAATGTAAGCACAGGTGTCTCATACGGTCTTGTCATGAACTAAATTTCTGTACATCCTTAAAAATAGCTCATTATTAGAAACAAAACCTTTTTCAACTTAATGCCACAGAACCTTTTTATTCTCTAGTTATTCTGAAAACCAAGGACTTTTGGACACTATAAGAATAAGAATTTCTTAAAACAACTGTTTTTCTTAGTGTGAAGAACATTTTAATAAGCTAAAGAAACTCTTTCCACAATAACCTTGTTCAACAACAAAGGTTCTTTACAGTACCATTGATGCCTGTAAAGAGCCTTTATTTTTAGTGTATACAGAGAGAAATGGTTCTTTGCTGAACCTAAAGTTTAGCAAAGAACCACTGAAAACCTTTTTAAGAACTTTTTATATATGCATCTTTAGAAAACACCATGTGCTGGTCCATCAACCCAGGAACCGATATACTGATCTAAAAAACTAGAAAATCTAAAACTCCAAAGGAGTTTGAAAAATAAATTAATATACATTCTACAAAGAACAATTAAAAAAAGTATCTTTAATAGCGTATGGCCTAAAGCAAGGTAACGCAGGTGGGCAAATGGTTTGAAAAAAAAAAAAATACAATGCAATACAGCTTGTAACAATGAATTCACAGCAACACGTTCTTTGTAAAACTGACGACCAACTCAAAGTCACAGTTTATTTGGTTAAAAGGCATCATACAAAGGCACGATGATGACTTCATAAATCACACAATCATAAATCACCTGCCGTTAAATGTTTACTTCATGAGCTGTGCCCTAGTTTTGCTTTAGAGCCTATGGAATGAACCTAGAGGTGATTTTGAGAGGTTTGTCTCGCTTGTTCCAGTGAACCCTTACGAGTAAGAGAGTGGAAGACCATATCCCAGTGAGATGGAGCCGAGTCCTGCACTGTGGCACACTCAGGTGGTCCCGCTGGAAACAGACCTGGAGAGGGTGAGCTTGCATCCTGAGTGCTCCATCTGCTTCAACATCTATGACAATGTCTTCAAAACGCCAAAACAGTTGGACTGCACACACACCTTCTGCCTCGAGTGCCTTTCCCGCATTATGACCACCTCCATGGACCCCCAAAACTCAAAAATCTCCTGCCCCTTCTGCCGCCATCCCACTACCATCCCCAAAAAAGGCCCTCCGGCTTTGACCACCAGCCAGGAGGTGCTGTGTCGTCTGCCCGTCCACCAGCAGCAAGAGGAACCGGTGTGGCTGGACGGAGAGAGGCTGTGCTATCAGCGGCCAATAGACATTCCAGGTGTGCCAGCGTTCTGCATCTGTGTCAATATTGGGGCCAGTGGACAAAGCACTGTATCTTCTTCCCAAACTCGACCACGACTTGGGCTTCTGGAACGACTGATGGATTCGAAGCGTTTAGTGATATTTATATTCCTCATGGTGCTGCTGCTGGGGATCGTTCTGTGGCCCCTGCAGTGCATCGTCACGACGGGCTCCATGCGTTGTGTGCCCCAGAACTTGCAGATGTCTACTACCACACCTTCTATTACCACAGTCAATGTATAAGATAGACATGTCTAGATTGTTACTGGACTTGCTAAATCAGGATGACCGGTGTCAGTTTAAAGTACATTCATAACTCCTTGCAAAGCCTGCTGGGTGCTCAAGGGGTTAAGGCAAGCAGCAGGACAGCTGTAAAGACTCAAGAACTGTATCGGAATCATTATGTCACCTTACAGCACATGTGAACAAGTGTGACAAAACTGATCGACGGCTAAATGTCTGCTTACATTGATCAAAACAACATTTTTACAGAATTCTTGGAGCAATTTTGCAGGCAAAAAAGGTCCATTGTCAGTAGTGTCATGATGTGAAATGAAAGTCACAGCAGCTTTCTGTTGGTCAACATGGCAAATCTGCATTACCAACATGAACATGAGCGAAATCTGTTTTGAGAACCTTTTCCAGATGATCACACACATTTCTATTGAAATTTGAGTTGACTTGAGAACAGTACATTTAACTGCAGCTTAATCCAAAGAAAGCAGAATGTTTTTTTTTTTACTTGTACATTCATTTATCTTTTTTTTATTTGATTGTATTTCATCCCATGAAGTGTATTTTGTTTACAAAAAAAAAGTGAACTGATTCTGTAAACCACACAAGGAAGTTCAAGGAATGGTGTCACGGAATGTTTTTCAATTTTAATAGGTACAATAATGATAAAACAGATTCACGTGGCCCTAATTTATCACTTCCTGCTCTAGGATGGTTAAACCAACACACCTCAAAGAATAACCATCTGAAACACAAGCCCTGCGGTGACTGGTCCTGTGTACACGCTCACACCCACGTAAACTGATCCTCTGAGTGTGTTTTGTGGGGATGAATTATCAGTTTCCTACTTCCAGGTGTTTTCTATTCAAATAAACTAATGTTACGTCGTTCATTATTAAACCCTGAAGAGAGAAGGAAATTATGAAGCAGGAAGGAAATAAGAAATGGGTCAACAATTGCTTGTTTGGAGCAAGGTGAAATGAGTCAAAGACAATTAGTTGAAAGTTCCCAGTGTATGCTTTATTATGCAATAACTATTCCTGTATTGTCATTTGAAATGCAAGTTTTTACACCAGTTGTGTCTTTCAGGGCAGAAGGCATTTTAGGCTGAACCAGTGCAAGAGGGAACACAGTCTTTATCACACAAGGACAATCACCACGACACGATTCAGATCAAACCTACTGATCATCAACTGAGATAATAAAAAAACCCACCAACATAGTATTCAAGTAAATTTAAAGAGAATACTTTTTTTGTGTGTGTGAAATTGTGATAATGCAAGCAGAAAGCTTTGTAACTGTTGATGTTTTGTATAACTGTAGTAGTAATAACAATGTTAACATCATCCTAAAATAATATGCAAAACGGCTGTGAATATTTCCATCACTGTATTAACAAACAAATAAAATATTTAATTTACAACAAATCAACTGACCACAGAAAAAAAAAAAAAAAGATTGATCTGTAACGCAAAACACCACACTGATAGCATATGAACAAAAAGTAGTCATTATATACACCTCCGAACAAAAGGACATTCTGACAGCCATAGACACTACCTTGCAGCAGTTCAAACTGAAATTCAAGTCTTAATATGTGATTACATTTTTGACCCTTTACACATTTTCACAGAGTTTGAAATAAATGAAATTTAAACAGCAGACAAACAGCTTCCAAGCGTTTCAGATGCCAGTAGTACATTGCTGTCACACGATCAGGTTCATAAATCACAAATTCATTCAATCAGTCAGTCATTCCATGGATAATGATTATCATATGCAGTGGCATTGCTTTTACTTTCTGGGCCGTTTAACAAACTCATACTTTAGTATAAAACCCAAACATTTCATCCGTTCAAGTGCAAAAAAAGCAGACCCAGGCCTCTCTCTGAACATGTACGGTAGCCCTTCCGATCATGACATCACAGATCCCCCCATGTGGCCAAAACTAACACCACTTCCACAGTCACACGCTGATTAATCACATACATTATGTCCTGCTTCATCTAAGCCAAGATGTACACTACTACTCAAAAGTTTTTAGTCTGTAAGATTTTTAAATGTCTCTAATGATCACCGAGGCTGAATATATGATCAAATATAGGCTGCACATATTACCTGATTCATCTGACCAAAACAAAAATACTGTGAAATATTGTTACAACTGAAAATAACTATTTTCTATTTGAATCTACTTTAAATTGTAATTTATTCCTGTGCAAGTACCCAGTTTTCAGTATCACATGATTTATGTTTTATTATCATCAAATGTTAAAAACTAAGGTTGTGCAGTTTAATTTTTTTTTCAGGATTCTTTGATGGATACAATAACAAATGTATTTATTTTTTAATTTAAAATAGAACATTTTTGAAATATTATAAATATGTTTATTTATCACTTTTGCTAAATTAATGCATCATTGCTAAATAAAAGTATTAGTCTCCAAAAAAAAAAAAACCATCAAAAAAATCTTACTGACCGCAAACCCTCACTGACCTGGTAGCGTATATATAACATCTTATGACATCACTGCTGAGCTCACCTAATAATAGCTACGTGTGGATTACGGCCATGTTTTAAATTACTTTTTTCGCCCTACACAAATCTATTTCTTTAATCTTAGCTGCAGGCCATCTGGCCTGTCTCCTTTTTAGTCAAAGTCTCCAACGAAATGCATCCTGACATTCCCCCCTCTCTTGTAGAGGTTTTGTAACACCACGGTTTTCATTTAGCGTAAAAAAAATTGAAGGCCTCCTCAGTGCAATCACAACCCACTATTGACGTAAAGAGCTTTATCAGCCCATTTATAACACCGTAAAACACACATACCCTGTTTATATGTGATAAAAGATCTTAATGCGTCTCTTAGGAGGAAAACGTGGAATAATAGCCAAGAAAACAAGAAATGCATAATATAAAAAAAATGCCAGGCCTAGATTTCATATTCACATTCACAAATATCACAAAGAAAAGATACAATTGCTCTAAGGGAATCATAGTTGCAAACAAAATGACTCTTAACAAACCAACAAAACCCTTCCTAATAAAGGCTCACCTGATGTTTTCAGAACAAGAAAGCAGACGCATAGAGGAAGGAGCCCATTGATGAAGAGGCAGCCTGATTGGTTGATAAGCTTTTGATTGACAGTAGCACTTGACTCCCTCCAACTGTTCATTAGCCTGGAGGCAAAGCTCAATAAAAAAGCATCAACGCAGAAGCTTTTATGAATATGATGTACAGGCTGCTAATTGGCACATAATGTATAGATTCGACCAGACTGTACCAGATCAGTCCATTTAAAACACCTACTTACATATTGTATCCAAATCATTGGTCGAACTTTATTTGACCAATCACCTCTCATATGCTCTGAAAAGAAAACGGGGGATTCTTGACGCTGGGCATTGTACTTCTCTTCTTTTTATATCAACGTGCCACAAGCATCACAGACAAGCATCACAAATAACTGTTGCTTCTGAGATATATATCAAAGGCCTTTGGTTACAGTAGATGACATCCAGTAGACAAAGCAAGGTCTGGAAACAGCCGTAGACCGCATGGAAAGAGAGTAGCTTCATCCGAAGTTAAATCACTGAGTGTAAATATTCATATTTCATATATATTTCAAACGTATACAAACCATCATGTAGCTTAGTGCAGTGTACGTAGAGAGGCTTGTTAGACAAGAAGTGGGGAGAGAAAGCACCAAGTCATGCGCCCTTTGCGGGAACAATTTCAGCTGCTGCTTAGGCACTTGGTTTTGGAGTGTGAGTTTCTTAGACGTAGTAAGTCAGGAAATGAAGAGAGGAGCTGTCAGAGATTTCACAGGAATCTCTAGCCGAGCAGCTGTAGGTGCTGCTGGTGCCCCCCTCCCCCCAGTGCTTTAATCCAGTGTTGCTCCACGATAAGGTGCTTCTACACAGCACCTCTGGAACTGCAAAACAAATGAAGAGAACATTCAGGGATGCGTTCTTTAAACAATTCTGCCACTTTTACACATCCTTCATGGTTCTTTTGCAAATAGTCAAATCTGATGCATTAGTTCAGGCAGTGGAGTCATTATCTGGTGTATCTACTGTACACTGGTTGCTATAGTAATGATGTAGGTGTCATCAGCAAGATGCCAAATGACTTTTTTTTTTTTTTTACAAAGGCTGTGTCAAGCTGTCAGTATAGAAAGGACACATCCATTTGAGTCTTTCAACAAATTCTGCAAGACAAAGTGACATGACATACAGCCAAGTATGATGACACATACTCAGAATTCGTGCTCTGCATTTAACCCATCCAAAGTGCACACACACAGCAGTGAACACACACACACACCGTGAACACACACCCGGAGCAGTGGGCAGCCATTTATGCTGCGGCATTTGGGGAGCAGTTGGGGGTTCAGTGCCTTGCTCAATGATCATTTCAAATAACTGATTTTTATTTAAATATATATTTTAACATTTCATATATTCCTCTGATGGTAATTCAAAATTTTCAGCAGCCATTACTCCAATCTTCAGTGTCACATGACCTTTTAGAAATCATTCTAACAAAGAACAGAAAGTCTATGAATTAAAAAAAAAATAAAAATAAAATTAATTATTATTTATAATAAAATTAATTGCTTTGCTATTATTTTACTAAATTATATAGATTGTATTTTATGTATTTATTCGTTTATAGAGTAAGTATTTAGAGTGCATACTAACCTTTGGAAACATCAGTAGTTGTGTGTATTCTTTGAAGTATGGTGATTTTTTTAAGGTCATTTGGCATACAGTGCTGTTTTGTAAGATTATACTTTTTCTCTCACCCCATCTGTTCCTTACTGTGCTTCTCCTACTCGTTCTGTTTCTGTCTCTTCAACTTCATCAGCCTTGATGCAAGTGTGTGTGTTTGTGTGTGTGTGTGCACGTTAGCATGGCGAAGAACTGTGTGAGCGAGGGTGGAGAAACATACTCCCAGAGTTCCTGAGACAGCACCCCACAAACAGAATCTTATCTCCTGGTATTGCTGCTGGTGGAGCCCTTTGGATTTTTGATGTTCAAATTCTCATAAATGCCAGAGTCATCGTTCACTCTGTGGAAGAGTTGAAAAGAGGTGTGTTAATGAAATAAAGAGGACTGAATTTACATCTGTTCGATTATAGGGGGTCAAAACGGATGTTCCAAAATTGAAACTGACACTGTTACAAACACATTTTATGACTTGACGAACTGTATGAAATTGCATATTGTGTTTATTGTTCTAGAACAACTGACTCAGAGCAGCGTCAGAACCCTGTTGACGGAAAATGATTCACTTAGCAATAAATACATTTAGAATTGAGGAAGTGTAGGAGATAGTAGAGTTTACCAAAAGAAACTCATTAACTGTTTTCCTGTAACAACACTGTGTGGGCCATTTTTTAAAGTGTGTGTATGCGTGCACAACAGGAAATGAGCACTCACACAGATGAAGAGCGAGACGAGCTCATGTTTGGCTTGGCTCTGGCATTTGACATCTGTGGGTACTTGATGTTAGAGTACTCTCTCTCCATTGTTTTATTCCTCTGTAAAAGAAAAAAACAAGGAATATTAAAGTTAAGTTAAGTTAAATACTTAAGTTAATTAATTCAGTTAACCATTTCAATCAATTCAATTCAGTCTTAATTTTTTTTTAAATCAGATTTAATTGTTTTTTGTTTGTTGTTGTGTTTTTACTGCATTTTTCGCCAAATAAATGCAGCTTGGTGGGCATAAGAGACTTTCAAAAACACTTAAAAATCTTACCGACCCCAAAATGCTGAAGGGTAGTGTATAATATGCATACTATATCCTACAAACGGCACTGGAGAAAGCTAAATTTATGCAGAAGTTCTCTTTACTTCATTTCAAACTCGTCAAATAATTATTTTTGATAAACTCTTGACAGTCCTGTCAGTGAACATGTCACATTATTATCAGGTGAAATGAAGTGTGTAAACACCTGCTCCTCTTCCAGTCTCTTCTGAGCGGTGTCAATGTATTGCTGAACAGCCATGTAGATGAACTTGTACTGGGCCTCGGTCTGAACCATACCGGATCGTTGCTGGCGCACTCTCTGAATGGTCTTTGGGATGTCGATATCACAATCCAACCCTTAGAGATTCAGTTCAGTTGTGTTATTTTTTTATCATCAAGAGGCAAAAAATTCAATACAGAGGCAATTTTGTATAAAACAGATACCTTGTCTGTTTATGATATCAATAAGGATGTCAATTACAATAATTGTGCCTGTTCTTCCAATTCCCGCACTAGAATGACAGTGACAAATGGAGGTTTAGATTATAGAGCACACAATGAGGGGAAATGTTGTCTTTTTAAACAACTGTGTTGACATCTGATATAATCAACTCAGTTCAGCAGTTTCTTATCATTATGGCACTCTCAAAACTACATTAGTCAAAGGGATAAGTGAGGTGTGCTATACCTGCAGTGAACCACTATCGGTCCACTTTCTGGAAAGGCACTCTGGGTTCTGTTGACTTGCTCTAGGAAGCTCAAGACTCCTCCGGGTTCATTGGGAACTCCGTGATCAGGCCAGCTCAGGTACTGATAGTGCCAGATACACCTGGGAGGCTCTCTCTTTATTACAGATTAAAAAACAAAAAAAGAAAACATCAGATTATCAAACAAAATTAAGAAAAATTACTGCATCTAAACTGGACTTGTACAAAAATGTAACATAACACATCACTGAAGTAATATAAGTGTAAGCTCTCCAAGCTGCTACTGTAAACAAAAAGGTCAAAGGTCATGCCTGCCCTGAACTACATCATCTCAACTGTCACCAGAGTGCTCTTACCCTGTCTAGACGTGTGACTTCAAGCTCTCGTCGTATGTAGTCCTGAGCTGTGTGTTCCTCAATGTTCTTCACGCACACCTTCCCAAACTCCTTTGTTGAATTTAAGTCCGGCCAGTACCGCACACACTTATTCTATAGATAGAATTTCAGTTTTCAGTTACAATAAATCATGTGTGTTGTACATTTAGTTAAATAGTGATGTTTTGAATTTAAACAGTTATAGACACTTTTGAAAGGGAGTACTAAACCTCTCAAATTAAGCATCAAGAATGTTTACAAATTTTGAATTACATTTACTTTTTTTTTTTTTACCAGTTTTGTTTTTAAATAATTAATAAAATTTTTATTGTAATGTTAAATAAAGAAATTTTTTTTTTTTACATTTTGTAATTACATGTGCTGTGTATATTTTTATTATTTGAGATCTTGTGAAATTTAATTTCATGACCTACAAATTTACACACACACACACACACACACACACACACACACACACACACACACACACACACACACACACACACACACACACACACACTTGTTTTTGTGAAAAGTGGGGACATCCCATAGGTGTAATGGTTTTTATACTGTAGAAACTGTATATTCTATCGCCCTACACCTAACCCTCACAGGAAACTTTGTGCATTTTAACTTAAAAAAAAAAAAACTAATTCTGTATGGTTTTTAAGCCTTTTGAAAAATGGGGACATGGCTCATGTCCTCATAAGTCACCCTCTCCTTGTAATACCTGTGTCATACCCTGTCATTATACAGAGTTGTGTCCTGATATGTCACAAAAACAACCCCCCCCCCACACACACACAAAACAAACAAAACATTGTTCCATCCAGGGCAGGACCTCACCCGTCCTCTCTCCATCTCCTTGGTTGTCATGACAATAACATGAGTGTTTTCCTGGTACACCATTTTCCAGAAGTCTAGGACAGTGTTCTGCAGGCAGCCCTGAGTGGCGATGAACACTTTACTTTCATCCATATGACGCCCTTCTTCATTCATGCTCTAAATTAAAAAACAATCGATGAGGACTATAAAGAACATACGGAACATACAGTGTGTATAATTATTGATCACAGCTCCAGTAACCCAGCAAAAGCATGACATTTAGATTGACATGTAAGCGTTATGAGTGAAGCGGGGGGGTTTACTCGGATATAGTTAGCGTTGATGTAATCGGAGCATGGCACGTCGGGATCCGCCTCCTTGATCTGCACTCGAGTGGTGTCAACTGCAACAGAGAAAGTGATGATCAAAACAGGAACAAGAGCCCTGGAGATCCCTGTAGCTCTATCATTAAATAAAGAAACATATCTGTCCATTATGAAATCTGAAAGATAATTTACATAAAAGAGAGTAACTCACATGGTAGTATGTTCTTATATCTGTTCTTGTTTTTATTTTCTGGTCTCTGCCCCTCTTTCCTGGGGTAAAGGAGTTTACATTCTTGCTGCTGTAAAACCTACAGAACCACAGGGGACAAGATAAAGAAAGTTAGGATGAAACGTTGTTCCACGTAATAAGTAACGAATGCTTGAAAAGTATTCATTCTAACTTTGCGGTGTAATGAGACGTTGTGTTAAGTCAGCACCCCCTGCAGGAATGTCCTGTTAAACTAAACAGTTACCACCCAACAGGAACTGCAGTTTGAGAGGTCAGCAAGCAGATAGGCTTTCTATAAACAACTCTCATATCAAACACTCCTCTGAGGTCTAATGAGTGTACTACAACGGAAAGTAAGCTGTCTATTCTTTCAAACAAAACCTGGGCTGAATCATCACATCCCATGATGAACAGAAAGTATGAGTAGAAGAATGAATATGGACAGAAATACCTCAAATTCTTCCCAGAAGCCTTGCTTGGGTTTCTCCGAGTTGTCAGCTACTTTATTTAATTCCCGTACCCTGTTTTCAATGTTCGCTGCATTTATCCTTGTGGCATTGAATGGCTGGTACATAGAAAAAGAACAAGAAAAAAACAAGAAAATTTAAAAAAAGACCTAAATGTAGTTATGAGGGTTAAAAGAGTGGCATTTAATAAAAAAGATTAAAGCACAAACACACTTTAAGCTAAACAATTTAAACTAAATATTTATACAGAAACGTTATTAAAGTTATGTTAGGTTCTAAAAATGATCCAATATGCTAAAAAATATGCTTTTTTAAATGTTTTGAAATGTTCTATTTTGAATAGAAAGTTAAAAATATATAATTAAATGACTGAAACTGAATTATTTCGCAACATTATAACATAACATATTTTTTGATCAATTTAATCAATCCTTGCTGAGATTTTTGGACCCCCCGAAATAAATAAATCATTACTAACCCCATGCTTTTGAACGCTAATGTATATTATTTTACATACTTGTTCTTTGCATTCATAATTCACTGTTTGTGTGGAAATAAAAAACATATTGCTTTCAGGCTTGATTTACTCACCTGTTTAAGGTGTACAACAATTCCACTCTTCTCAACCATGGGGTTTTTCTTATAATGCTCCACTAAATCTGCCAATGTGTCAAACCTCTCCCCTCCTCCTACATCATATTTTCCATCCTGGTAAAAGAGATCAGAACATCTCTTTAAAAAGGCTGAGCTTTCTGTTCTTGAGAAAATGCTTAGCTTTCATTCCATATTTACCTGATAACGGATCATGACATGGGTAACTTTAGTCTTGCGGTCTACGTTTTCATGCTTCTCTTCATTAGTGAGGACGGAAAGCACAAAGTCTCCCGGTTTACTCTGGCTCTCTCTCACCAGGAAGCTGCCGGATTTGCCCTTGTCCGTAAGAAGCTTTTCAGCATCTCTCCCTGAGAGATGTCCATGATACCACCTGAGGGGCGGTAAAACACAACAATGGGGCACAGAAATACAAGAAGTGCATCAAAACATTTTTTTTTACTGTGATGGCAAATCTGAATTTTCAGCAGCACTTACTCAAGTTTTCAGTGACACATGATCTTTCAGAAATCATGAATGAATGAAATTATCTGTGTTTCGAAATTTACATTTAAATAGCATAAAATCAGCAAAAACACACCAATCAGAATCTCTGCATCTAAACACATATGTTTCCTGCAATGTTCTATATCTAAACCCTCTTATCGTAATGTAAGTGATTAATAATGGCAGCACCCCCCCCCCACACACACACACACAAAAACGCCTACTTTTTATTGTCACCAGTAAAACGCTTTTACATGAAATGCACATTTCCAACTTTCACTATAGAAAACTATATTCTAAACTATAGTCTGTGGTCGGAAAATGAACAGGGGTGTTCATAGAAATCTTGCAAATGTAAAGACGGTGTGAGCTGTCATGATATGAGGATATGTGTGGGAGGCACTCGCTCACAAACTGGAAAAACCACAAAAACGAACCACATACTACCTTTGAACGTAAATATGTTTTTCATCAATTATCCTTTATGTGCAGAAATATTTCACTTTGATTTCACAACATAGAGGATGTCGCAGCCCTATAAACACTAAACAAACCCAAATATGTTTAGGTGAAGGAAGTTACAAAGTACACTAGATTCCAGAATGAGACTGGACCGCTAACACATAAACATCAAACAGAATCAACGAAGGGCCTGTTCCACAGCGCTAAAACAAACTGTTAGTCATGAAATCAAGATAAGCACAGTAAATGTCTGACAAACAAACCATTAGTCTGCTACTCTTTCTTTCCAGTAATCAGCCCTCTCTGGGGTTTGAACACCAGGGGGCAGGATTTCTTCTGCCCACACTGATGCCACTGTCAAGCTCTAAGTGCTCTGGGTGGATCTGCCGTACCTCTCAGACGTGGGGTCTTTGCAGTTGAGGGGGTATTTCAGCTCGATGACATCTCCATTGCGTTCCCGCAGGAGGTCGTGCTGCTCGGTGTAGTACTGGACCAGTTCAGCCAGCGTGGCGAACTTCTCCCCTCCGTACAGGTCATAATAGTCCCCCGAGTTCTGGATTTTAATATGGGTGACCTCATCGATCCTCCTACCCAGGACAAACAGATGGGACACAACAGGGAAAATGCAGGGAGGGAGGACATGAGGGATGACAGACAGGATGGAAAAGATGGAAAAGACAATAGTTAGGAGGTTGGCATTTAAAAAAATGACACATTAAATGCTGATGTAAATGTTTTACAATGGTACAGTTATTTAGCAGACATTAATGACATAGCTTTTAAACATGAATAAACAAATTCAAATGTCTAAATCTGCACTGTAGGCCATGATTTGCCAGCAAAAGCTTTTATACATTTATATAGCCATCATAAAATTACATTTTAGCTGTAAAATATGCAGCCATCATTGCAAATGAATTAAATTGTTTTATTTTCCTATTTATTTTCTTACAGTAAAATGCAATGCTCAATTTATATTTGAGAAAAATGCCAAGACACTGTTTTTGAAGACATTCATTTCTACTAAGACAAGTGACCTTAGATATTTTGAAAAAAAAAAAAAAAAAAAACAAGAGGGACTAAATGTTTTGTAGCAGCCAAAATCACAAATTGAATATACTTAATGGAAAATTACTCTTAGTAGACTTCAGGTATACTGTCATCAAAACCGTCAAAAACTGCACAGCAGCTTTAAATGGCAGCGTATGGAAAAAGCAGAAAGGAACACCTGCATAGATATAATCAGCTGTGCTCGGGCACAAAACCACAACTTAACGCTTCGTGAGCAGATCATACCTACAGCAATGCAGCTCAGACACACACACACATAAAACTACAGTAAACAAAATCCAGTGAAAAACAGCAACCGATCTAATATGAGACCATGATTCCTCTCATTTCATTTCTCTAGCTTTCTCTAGGCATTCATCGCTCTATCCATCACTGGCCTGGCTCATGAAATTGCACTCTCCACTGTGTAATTGCATTATGGAGGTAACAGAGGAGGCAGTGCAGCACGGTGTCTCAGCAGTGTGGGGCTAATGGCTGCTGACTGCAGCAGATGAGCAGCTCTGTGCTCTGGGTCTGGCTGAGCTACTAATGCAATCACACACACACACACACACACACATTTCAAAAGAAAAACACTGGAAAAAGATCAAGTCTACAAAAATCTATTTTATAACAGTGAACAAAATAAAACAAAAATAAAATTACATAATTTTATATAAAATTCAAACAATTATTTTTTACAACTGAGACATCTCTAGATTTCTCCAAGAGTTTTTTTTCTTTTTTTTTTTTTGGACATTTGTGGAGACAACTACACTCCGCTTCCACTAAAATATAGGCACACATAAAAATCTTTATACTAGACCTACAGCACCCTGTCAGATGCCTTGAACTCAAATGTAAATGTTCAGAATGTGTGAATGTGATTCGATCATGAGCATGAGGCTGTACCATGCTATGAGTCAGAGTAGAATGACTGAGCTCTAGCTACAGTCAGATTCAAGGACACCTGCTGAATTTTATCTTCGAGCATGAGTTCATCATTGATTTTCCTGCTAAAGCCAGCCTCTGCAGAAACCAAAAGAGAAACACAATACTGCGACTGAGCTCCTCTCCATGTCCACGCTTAAAGGTGCAGGCTGTCACTGTTGCTGTAGCAACAAATGCTTATGAATGAAGAGCATAAGTGTTTCTGTGGTGATTCTTCTTCTTTAGAGAAACTCAGGAATGAATTTGGCATAGTTTTCATCTTTTTTTCTACCAGATTATTTTCCTTAACACAATCAAGTGTTGCACACAGGGCCCAAAAATAACACTTGCCAATTGCCAAATTAAGTCAAATTGATTTGGTTGAGTAAATGAAATGAGTGAGTTACTCACCAGTAACTTTATTAGGAACTGCAATATAATACAAGGTTTAAATCTAATTTTAAGTATGATTTTCAGAATCTTGCTGATGTAAGTAACACAAGACAATTTAACTACAAAGGAAAACATCTGTTGAGTCTTATAACAACTTTTACCAAAAAATTGATCTACAGAACATCATCTAGGTTGCCTAAAGTGATATCTGTTTTTCCAGAACTGCATGTGGCGGCACATATGCAGACAATTATTTTACATTAGGATGCCAAAACAAAAATATATGATGAATGAAATCATGTGATTCTTCAAATGTTCATATTTTTGTGATGGAGAGATGGAGACTACCTCATCCTGTGTGACATGATGATACATAAGGAAGGCTTAGCAAAGTGTATATCCTATAGATTGGACCTAATGGATTAAACAGTTCTGTTTACAACAGTGTTGTACTGTACAACTCATCAGACTGTCAAACATACATTTACCACTAGTGGGTTGTGAAATATATGTTTGACTGCAAAATCATCTTCTACATTTCTGTGGTCAAATGATATATCGCCAAGGCTGATATATCGACCGATATTTGGCATTTTTCATATATCGGCATCGGCCAATATGTTTTTCTGTTTAGCTGATGTGTTTTATCTAATACAGAAGTCTGTCTAATAATCAGATAGAACGGTTAAACAAAGGAATTAATGTATACAGAAAGTATTAATGATTGGTTTTATATTAGGCCGATTAGTAATAGAAAGGCACACATTATTATTATTAAATATTTATGTATTTGTGAAAAATACTGTAATCTAAAGTATAAGTATGTTTCTTTTACACATTTATTTTTTTAATACATTGCTAAATGATTTCAAATTTCTTAAATATGATTAATAATAATAATAAAAAAATGATATCGGCTTTATATCGGCTATCGGCATTATCCAAGATATCGGCATTGTCTGTCAAAAAACACATATCGGTCGACCACTACATACAATGCTAGACAATTCCAACGACTTCCATTTAATTTTCACTTCACATCGGTTCTGGATTGATTGTTACTACTGTATAAAAGTCACAATACTGAAAGTTTAACCCTAACTAGTGCGTCAAACTATGCTTTGTGAATGTAAAAACAGTTTCAGAGGGGCACTTCCTTTAGGCTGCTCCTGACAGCCATAACAGCCGGACAGGAAACATCGCCTAACACATTTCACCTGGCCCTGACACATCATACGTTACACTGCAGTGCAGTGACTCGGCTCCCAGCGTTCTGTCTGCTACTTAATGGTTAACAATAGAGCAGACACTGAGCAATAGTTTCCACCCAGGAAAAATGGTGAGAGACAGATAAGAGAAACAGAAGCATGGAGGAGGGGGAGATAATGCGATGGAGTCCCTAGGTGTCCATTTGGCCTCATAACTTTGTAATTACGTTCTTATATACATGATCTACATTAGGCCTGAGAGGCAGAATGGCAGTGAGGCAACCTGTTTTGCTTTCAGCTGATATCTGCATTGTACTGATACATTAGGTCAATTTTATGCTTCTTTATCCACAAATTTGCTCATTACATTCCAAACACACTTGCTATGATATATTATTTGATTGTTATTGTTATTTATTTAATTGTTTGTTTTACTGAGTTCATACTGTAAGCCACGAAATGTGTCACGGATCTGCTAGTTTATTATTGTGAAAAAAATCTTGAAAGGGTAATCAGGAACTTGACATGAATATTAATTTTAGTCCTAAAAAGTCATGTGAGAATACAGAGAACAATAAAACCTCAAATGACGATCCAGTCATTTGGACAACAGTCAATGTTTAGCAGTAATAACACAAAAACTTGACACAGCTGACCAATAAGAATGAAGAATTTCAGTGTGCCATATAATGAATATGGATCAGTCCATCTCAACTTGTCTAATGGAGGTTGACCAGCTTTTTATAAAGTGAAAAGTAAAGTAAAATAAAAGTAAAAATGGGTGGTTTTGCAATTACAATACAAATTGTTTATCATTCAAATAAATAAATACATATATAAATGTATTTACTTTTTTCGACAATTGCAACTGCCTAACTGCATGACTTTTTTTGGAGCATTTCAGATGGACTGACCCCTACATAAATAGGAATGTGGGCCAAAAACAATATTAAATATTATGCAAAAATATTAAAGGTCAAGTATAATTTCTGCATTAATTCTGCAACTGGAATAACAAAAACAATACAATTCCATTGTTTGAACAGAAAACGTTGTTGGCAATTAAAGAATATACTGCAACAATTTAAAAAAAAAAAAAAAAAAAAAAAAAAATCCAAGATGGTGGATGATTTAATTTAATACTGGCAAATATAAATAAAAATAGTTCTTAGTCTGCTGATGTCAAAATAAAACAAAAACAAATGAGAGTTGTGGAGTTTTATTTGTGTGCTGCACAGATTTGAAACCTATGCAGTGCGTTCCAAATTGTTTACTTATGAGATTTCCTGATAGTTACTGTATGAAGGCAGCTCCTTACATAGGCAGTAGTGAGCTCACTAGTATTTGGAACAGATGTATGTCTGTATATTTTCCAGTAATTTGGTGCTGAAAGGCACAAAACATGTGTCCAACAATACACTAATCAACAGCCTTCACTATTAACTTGTGTATATACAATGCATCTGATAATCAGAACGAGCTGACTTCATTGCTTCCCAGCTGGCCAGATAAATCAGTCTACAGGCAGCAGGGCTCCGGCCTGAAGGCTTGTGGTGGAGCTGAGCCACGTGGCCTGCGTTATGAAGAACATTAGATACAGTGAGAGTCTTACCACCATAACCACAAACAGCAGGTCTGGGGCTCCATAGCCTCCACATCTTAAAGCTATTATGAAAGCTTGTTTTTCTCTCTCTCCCTGTCCACCGACTCTCCAATCACTCATCGTACAAGCAGCTGCAATGGCTCACAGACCTTCTATGAGCTGACACTGTAATGCTTAAACACCAGCTCAGGGGCAACTTAAAAGCAGAGTTTCTGGAAAATGGGAGGGAAAGTGCCATTTATTATTGTCATCCATGTTCAAACATCTAACACTTATAGCAACCAATAACAATACTGCTGTAATACTCGATGTGCTTTGACTCAATGCAATTTATTATGTAATAATGCCAATGGTTTCACTATATAGTAAAGATTCCCTATTGTGTTTGTATTTTATGAAGTAATCTCTTGAGTTTCCACTGCATTAAACAAATGTGGACTTGACACAGAAATCTGTGACACAAACAAGCATTTTAATGCTTTACCAGGCATGGAAACAGCCAGCTAGACTAACAAGTAAGAAATCAATAATGCATAGATAAACATTTAACAGGAGAGATGCAATTCATGCTAAACTTCACAATCCAAAGCAAGCCAAAAAAACCTAATGACCGACATAAGAGTCCTGTAGAATTGAAGAGTAGAAGCGAAGTGGGGCAGATGTGGAGGAGTGCACATAACAGGACAGTAAACATGCCGACCTGACAGAGAGAGTGAAATCTCCTGGGTTGCTCTTGCTGGGTCTTGCTAGAAAGCTGCCATGGACGCCCCGTGTCAGGAGCAGGTGTTCTGCCTCGATCCCAGTGATGTTGGGATGAAACCACCTAAAATGAAAGCAAAATGACATGCTCAGCAGATACAACAAGCCCTGATCATCAATAGCTAAGAAAGCATCTCATGATCAAAACTCATAAAAATATTGCTAACACTTGTAAACGTACAATGAGAGGCTAAGGTCTGACAAAGTCACCAGTACAGCATTCTCTACTGCATTTCTAACATGTATGCTTCATTTTTACACACTATTGTTGAAATGTTTGGGGTCAGTAAGAAATTATTACTTTTTTCAGCAAGGATGCAAAAAATCAATCCAAAGTTATAATAAAGACTTTTATAAAGTTATATAAATATATCTAAAATATATATGCATTTCTGCATCCCATGGCCCTCCGAAACTCTTTGGCTCCTCCCCTTTGACACACCCATTCTAGTGATGTCATCAAGCAAGCTTATCCATAGGTATATTTGTGTCCAATTTCAAGGCGAATGCCATTTCTAATCACTTACGATTGCTGTGTTTGAAAAGTTATTTCCTAATCCTTCAGGGTTGATTGGGAGGGTGGAAGGGGACGAGAGGTCATGTGTAATCTGGGTTAGTGTTGAGCCCCAGCTGTCTGGCTGCCTGCAGCCCGTCTGTTCATACACCGGCTCCCTCACGTGAGAAGGCTTTGTGAATGGCCATCCAGGGGTCAGGAGTAATTTTATCTGTGTGCTGTTTCTAAGCGTGGCTGCCTGCTAGGGGCCCTATGTCTTAATCTCTCTTTAAGTGACCGCATGCGGGTCACTTACTTTCATCTTGACAGAACAGGGTAAATCCTGACCACACTGTATGATTGCTATTATATACATTAGAGTACACAGGATTAGGTCAGCAAGATTTCTTAAAGTTTAAGTCTCTCCTGCTCGCCAAAACTGACAAAAAGTTCTCTGTTTTAAGAAATTTTATACATAATTCCTGTATTATTAAATTCTCAAGTGTTAAATTTAAGGTAATTCTGTTATGCATGAATTAAATGAATATTCTAGATTTAATACAAGTGGAGCAGAATCTGGCTTTCTTTATTACAGAAAATAATTCTCAAAAACTCAACTATATGTAAGCCAGCGATAACATTCCCTTGGTGACAAAGAAATCACTTGAGAAAAAGAAAAAAAGAAAAAAAGCACTTGAGATGGAATGGTCCATATATTAGATATGAATCTGGGACAAATACGAAACAATAGCATTATGAGATTTACAGAGTTAAAGACATGTGCACGACAAAGAAATGTAAGATTTAAAGTCCTGGTGCATTACTGTGGACAACTCGAAATGTTCTTCAGAATTCCTCAAATGTTGTCTAAAGATTAACTTGTATTTAATGAACAGTTGTGCATATTACGTCATGAGTTCAAACTCTAACTCACTATTCTCCATCTTTCCACACAGAGCAAGTGAGCATCACTCACTTCCTCCAGTTCTTCACTGCAGAGGGAGTGTTTCAGCACCTTTGACGTTGTATCGTATCGTATCGTATCGTGGAGACTACCTGTGAGCTTTGGTAATCACGGTTTCACTGATCAGAGGGGATGTTGAGAGCTCTGAATCTCTTTCCTTCTCATCATGACTCACTGCTTCTATGATTGTATGCTTGTCAAAAGGTCCATTTTTCCCCTCCTGTCACATCATCATTATACATAGTCCTTAACTTCCCTATCTTTTCTAAAGTTTGCCACTTAAGCAAAAATATTACAATGTATTTGGATTAATAATTCATTGACATTTCAGTCAGCACTTTTCCTCCTGACAGTGACTTTCAGAAAAGCAAGTCCAAGCAGCTACAGTACGTCATAGAAACAAATTTGTACTCAAATGTATGCACAGGTTTGTAATTGTAACAAAAAAGAAACGCTTACCATAAGTAAGTTACCATATCATATATAGTGAAAAAAATATTTTATATGAATTTATTAAAAAATTCACATAATTATACTGTAAAAAATCTGCAAAATTCATGGGTTTTGGAAGTAAAACATCTGAATTAGCTTTTTTTGTAAAATTTGAATATATTTCAACAAGACAAGAAAGTTTACATTAAAATGTTGCTAAAGTTATGTTTTTTGTAAATTAATTATGTAATCTTAATTTTTTTGTGTTTGTGTGTATAACAATATGTACTGTCTATTCATGTTTATTCATTTTTGTTTTTGAAAATTACAATTGTTTTAATTGTTTAATAACAGTATATTAACATATAAGATAAAAAAATGAAATTATATACCTTATGAAATTTATTGCCACCCTGTATAAGTTTATTTTTTACAGGGAACTTTTGATAACTGACAGCTGCCTTTTTTTCTTTTTTAAAAACAGTGTACAGGGCATACACAAAAGAGATATTTTAATATATCTATAAAATGCATAATATCATTAACATGCCTCATGTGTCATGAAGAACTGAAATAAAGATATAGCACTAAATGTGGTCTGTGCTGTGTAGATAAACATGTCATCATACATTAGCTGATAATACATGGGCTCAATATCCTTTTTTCAACATTAAAGCAATGGACCAGAATATTCTGTTTTAGAATATTTAATATTTAACTGAGCCTATATGGCAAAAATATATAACTTTTTTTTCAGGAAAAAAAAAAAATTATTCGTTGTCATGTTGGTTTTACTTTTTTGCAAGTTGTCTGAGCAGTACAGCCAAAAATGTCCCTATTTCCCTTTTTTAAAAACAAAGCTAAAAATGTTTTTTTTTTTTTTTAAGATTTTTTTAAAAAGTGGTTGAAGATAAAAATCTTTAATTATTTTATCTTTGTTATAAAAAATAAGAACAACATTACAAATCCACATTATATACAAATATTATTTTTCAGGTGTATTTAGCAGTATCATTCAAGAAATTAAATGAACAAATATAAAAACAAAACATTATATACACTGTATAAACGATCCTACACTGATTCTTACAGCAGCTGTAAAACATTTTTCAGTCAAGAGCAGTGAGTGATTTCTCTCTGTTTTGTTCTTTTATTAACATTAAAGGATGTCAGAATGAAATGTTTGAATTAACGGGCAAGGCTTTAAAGCACATGCAAATAATGTACTTTTGTGATGGTGAAGTGCACTGTCCCGTGAGTGTTAACATTTGACGAATGTATCAATGTATGTCGTGTTGTACACTACACTGAGACGAAAGGGCTAGAACTGATAGAAATGCTCTCTAGCATGATACTACACTATTTCTTCAAAAGCAGATAGTGGAGACATTCAAATAATTCATTAGAATATGTACAATTATGCAACCCACAACATCAAAGACTTGATTCAGTTAGGTCTGCTCTTTATGTCTGTGTTTGGTAAACATCTTAGTAGATAATTGTGGAATTTGAGGTCATCAGAAAATACATAAAGGGAAAATAGGAGGTGTCACTTATCCCAGCTAAGCTGTTATGCATTTTCATAAAACAATGATAGTGGGCTTAGTCTGACCCCTTAACCTTTCTTTTCAGTTCCCAAAACTGTTCTCAGCCCTTCACAAAAAAAAAAAAAAGTTCTCTGAAACTATAGGAACAGATAACAATAACTTCTCAATTTCACGATAACAAAAATAAAGATTGCAAGTAGCAAAAAACACCAGACGGACAGGTTTCTCTTGTGATGGAGAGTGTTTGGTCCTTTACTCGAACGGGAATGTATGGATGCAGACATTCAGGCAAGGATCTGCACACAGGAACGAACAGCACCAGGTCACTTCTAAGCCTCACTGAGCTCCCAGCAGCTCTCCAGGAGCACAACACACAGCCACAACAAACCGCAAACCATCCTGCAAAGTGCGCACACACTCCTGCACAAACAGTGGCACCAAAAGAAAAGCGTAGCGCAGTTGCATGTGAAAACGGCATAGTCCGGATAACAAATGATAACAGCAACTAATGCCTCATGTTCCTACCTCACCATTCTGTTCGGAGCCTGTCAGAGCCCCTGCTTTGCTTCAGAGTTTGGTAATCCACGCTCAGTACAGTTACACAAGGAGGAAGAGAGGGGGCAGGGACTTGTAGGAGTGCTGCTGGTTGGAAAGAGAGTTGGGGGTGTTTAATCTGGGATTTGGATGCGTGTGAGCTGCCCTGATAGGAAAGCCAGCCAGTACAATCAGCTTTTGAGCAACTGTCCATCCCTCCTGCCTCCCCTTCCTCTCTTGCTCACTCTCTCTCTCTCTCTGAACGTGACGCAGCGTTGCCATGCTGCTTGACACACTCTTACACCCCTTATCTTTATCTTTGCTACCATTAGGTTTAAATGAAGAGTGGCAGCTTTTGGAAAAAAACAGCACTGCACATACTGCACTCACCGATGAAGGCAAGAGAAAAGAAAACAAATGAAAACAAGACAGAGAAATGTAATAGTACATTACAAGATCATATTCAGAGCGGCTTGGGTATTTAACCCTTTGAAGTCGATTAACGCATATATGCATTTTGAGTCATTTTCTCTGGATAACCCCGAAAAGAACTTAAATTACACTCTCAGTTTTAATCGTACAGATCGTAAGAGCAATACATCAATCAAATCTGTAAAGGGTCTACTTTTTTTGGGATACAGACATAATAACAAAACACCTAAGTGCACTTATAAAATAAAGATAAACAAACAAGGTGCGCTGTCTACAGCCTTTGTGTGCTCTGATCTTCATTTACAAACATGTCATTAAAATGAACTGTAACTCCGTGAATACTCAACAAAGAGACATGAGAGAGATATCTATAGAAAGCCTGAAATGTCTACTTTTAAACTAAACAAGTGCTGCCGAAAACAAATATTCTGAGATAAAGTAATCAATTTTTTTTTATGAGACAAAGCTGCTATAAACCCAACAGTTTCTAACGAATAAGTTTGAAGGATGATTTGCTCCTGCACGCGTGCACTTGCCAGCTTATGCAAACACTGTGCTCTGCTACTGTAGGTTGCATAAGTGAAAAATGCTTGCCAAGTAATGAAGTAATTCTGTAGCTAAATGTCTGACTGATTTTAAAAGAGATGGAGAACACACATGAATAAATTGCACTGGTCAGGGTCATGAAGCTTTTTTCTAATTACAGAAGAACTTTGGCATGAGTCACTATGGGACAGAGAGAAATAGGACAGGCCTTAGTGCCAGGAAAACTCCAGGATTTCCCCAGAATGGAGCTGGACACAATATCATGGGTCCAAAATATTAAGAGTTTAAACCCTAAGCTTTAGTTAAAGCTGAAGTGTGTCATTTTATAATCGCAAAAAAAAAGAAAAAAAAGACAGATTTTCCTGCCATCTGCCATTGGTTGGACAAACATACAGTTCAGACGCTCCTAATACACATCACTGTTTGAGGCTTGAGCCAATGTTGCTATGCCAGGATGCTAAAAAAAAACTAATGTTTTCTGCCAAAGAGTCAGTTTTTACACTTTCAAGGAATCAACCTACAAATGCCTCACTTCTGGCCATCTCCACATCTTAAACTGGGGCACAAAGTAAGGTTTTATGGTCAAAAGCAGTACACTTCAGCTTGAATCTTATCAGTTCTCTTTAATGCTTCATCATGGAAGTAACATTGTCCTGTGACTTCCCTTTAAACCGTCCCAAACAATCTCATAAGGACCCAATAAATGCAATCTGAGGCCATTAGTGTTATAATGGTCAGAATCCAAAGGAAGAGCTCTTCTGTTCTTTTAGCTTCCTCTTTGATAAAATAAATTCACTACTTTCTCTCCTGGCTTAATAATTAACAGCCACTGCAGCCTGTTAAAAATAACAAAGAACTCTGGGAAAAAAACGTAAAATAATAATAAATTCCAACAAGATGAACGAAAACAACAGACACTGAATGCAGTTTAAAAACAATGGCATTTTTAGTAATAGTAAAACCAACATGGAAATGAGATTCAAAATATCTGAAACAGGAATGGCCACAGTCCTCTTTTGTCACATCCACATCGGCACATTTTGTGGAGTGACAGCAGAGCCTCTCTTTTTTATGATAACTTGGGGGCACAAACAGCTTGTACAGTGAGGGCTAGAAAGAGAGAGAGCGAGTGTTATCAGGCAGAAAGTGTTCTGACAGGGGAAACACACAGGCCCACGCGCACACATTGAGCTGCCTCTTCCCTCTTACATAATGTCTCAAGTTCAACACAGTTGGCTATTTAAAGCAGCAGGCTCGCTGACAAAAAGCACTATACATAGTACCTCCAACTCAGCTTCAAAGACCCCCCTGCGTCTATATTGGGGGCAGACAGGGCCCTTTGGCTGGATTTTGGAACCGTTACTGATATTTATAGAAAAGCTGATTATGCTGCCACATGTCAGTCTAGCGGTGACACGCTGAGTCAGTTCCAACACACACGGTCCTGTCGCTTGTCTCATCTGACTTCATCTCTTCTTCAGCTTAAATTTATTTCATAAATAATTTGTAACATTATAAATGTCTTTCCTGTCAATTTAACGCATCCCCGCTGAATATATTTTTGTTCAATTCTGAGAATGATTTCTGAAGGATCATGTGACACTGAATAATGGAGTTACAGCTGCTGAAAATTTCGCTTTGTCATCACAGGAATACATTTGATTTTAAAATATTTTAAAATAGGAAACGGTTGTTTTAAATTGTAATAATATTTCACAATATTCCTGTTTTTACTGTACACTTGATCAAATCAATTTAGCAATGGAAAGCATAAGAGAAAATATTAAATACACCCACCCACCCACACACACACACACACACACACACATATAGTGTCAGACATGGGTATAGAGGTTCCACCCAGTTCTAGCTATGAATAATCTACGGCAGTGAATCTGAGTTATTTAAGTGTGAGTTCATTGATTAACAAAAGTCCCCAAGCACGTACATGTAATGTCAAATCAATTCGCATACATAACTATGGTACATACGCAGTAGCAGTCTCTCTCTCCCCTTACTGAGGGAGAAATATGTTGCCATTTTTGAACTTGCCCTAGGTTAGACAGCCCAAGGACACGTGAAACAAAATCTAACGTCAACGATCATATTCAAGTTCTTGACAGCTGATAACAACCCTTTCAATAGAAATAGCCTCCTGGAATTGCATCAAGACCTGGCTTTGCACCCTAAAAATGGTGTCTAGGAGAAAAATAAACAAGCGATGATTTATGATATGAACAATGAAATGAAGTACATCCATATACTTAATACATTGCCTTCATAATCTATATCATGATTATGGAGACATTAATCTACAGTATATATGCTACATTTGATCTGATGTGAAATAATTCCTTGATTAATAAGTAATGTGGGTTTAGGGCCATGCTGGATAGCTGTCAGTCTGCTGGACTGCTTTTAAGGGTTCATTTATAAAATGATAAATGATAATCATCAAACAACCCATGATATGTAACACTTTAGATTTCAATTTTAATATTTATGTCAATATAACAAAGAAAATGTTGACTATGATGATCCTGGTGCTTTAAGATTAGAAACGGATGACTAAAAAGAAAAAAGAAAAAACCTTTGGTAACGACTAGCAGAATTCCTGGAAATTTTGGACAGACTATCTCACTTCACCACACTGAAGGCAGTTTTCCTGTCTGTGAATTTTTAGCACAACACTATCAGTCCTGTCCTTTCTACTTTCAGACAAACAAGTCAAACTCTCAGACATACCCTAAATACTGACATACTGTCTTGTTTTGTTTTTTGATAGAAATTAATACTTTTATTTAGCAAGGATGCATACAATTTAAACAGTTTCTATTTCAAATAAATGCTGTTCAAATACATTTTTATTAATCACAGAATGATGGAAAACATTTGATCAGTTTCAACAAAGGTGCATTGTTTGAAAATATGCTTATCAATATATTTGCCTTTTTTCATAATTATTAAGTACAACACTTTGGTCAACTCATGGTTCTTATTAAATGTGCTTTAGAAAGAAAGAAAGAAAGAAAGAAAGAAACTTAGTGTGGAAATTTTGGCAACAGGTGACTATTTTTGTGCAACCAAAATATTCATGACCCCATATTTTCATGACCATACAAAAATAACCACGCAATGAGCAATCTCTTCCTTTTTCCTCTTTCCTGTACACGCTTATACACTTGCACACAAAAGATGCTTTATGGTCTAGAAAGAAAGAAGTGAGAATAATTGAAAATATAGCAGGTGGGCTTAGTAACCAAGAAAAAGTCTTCTACATTACATGAAAATAATAAAAAATAAATCTCTTTTGGACAAAAACTAGGAGCAGTTTAAATGTTCTCTAGTATGTTAAATATGCATGAACACTGAGCTAAGTAACTTTGTTTGGCCTCCTCTATGCAAAACCTCTTGTGAACAATAAAACATTTGTAAGCGTAATATATGTAAATCATCTATTGAAATAATTTTTCATTTTCCTGTTTGTATAGCACAGATAATTGAAAAACCTGCAAAATGCACAGTTCAGGTCCCTGCCACTTTAGCACATTGGACAGATTCATCCTCTGTTATGTACTGAGATCACTTTTCATACCAGTTAAAGGGTCATCACTTACTCACGTTTTTCTAAAACTGTACAACCTTCTTTTTTCAGTGGAACACAAAAAGAGATGATGGCCTCAGTCAACATTCTCTTTCTATAAATAATAAAGCCACACAAGTTAACATGCATGGGTGAACTATTCCTTTAATGAGATGAGAAGGACATCAGTAATGATAATCTAATGATGCTAATAATAGTCAATGGTAATTGTTGACAGCAGAACTATTTATATAACAGATGATGTAAAGGCAGAGTAAAGGCCAAAGGCTAACAGACTATTACTTTGACAAATGAAAGCTGCCGGTGAAGCCATAACCAGCACTGAATCCTAGAACATGTTGTGTTAACGGTTAGTGCAAGGATAGTGCAAGCATAAAGTGTGTTGTTTCCATACTGTATGTTGTTTAACCAAGGCCACCTGTGCAAACTCTCACAATAACTGGTGTGTGGTTCAGCTCTTTGTGTGCATGCATTAACCCAATGAATCTCTAGATCTCTGTTTATGCAGATATGACACTCAGAATATACAAATCATATGTCCAACTTCAGGAAACAAGCATCACACCACACTTATCCTTGGGTTAAAGTCTTTTAATTTTGGCTAAATTTAAAACCCTACACCAGAAATGTTTAGCAACAACTATTTATAAAATGCCTCTTACCTTAAATATTCATAACTAAATGTACAGTAGTCGAAACTTACACGCGCTGTTTACACACTTTTCTGTACGAACAATTGTTAGAACAGGTCGCGTGCTGTATTTGTCCAATCAATTTTACTGACCTCATACATATGCAAATAATCACGGAATTTCAAACATACAGTGTAAAATCTAAACCCACCACCCACCAAAAATAAAATAAAAATAGGCCTAAATAAAAAATATTAGATAAATTCTCAACATTGTTAAACATATCACAAGATAACAAGGAAGGCAAGAGTTTACAATAATAAATTATATGCAGCTACATTTACAGATTTGTATTAGCGCTTGAGTGCATATTTCTCTTAATATTTTAAATGATTGTTTTAGCACACGAGGTAGACTACAGTAAATACAGTAGGAGGGAATTACCATACATCTCCTAATAAACCGCCTCAATAAACTAATGAAGCACAGTTTATACTGCATTAGAGAGAGAAACTGTTACAGTGACTTTGCGCTGATTATTCACATTCAACATCCGGTAGGCGAGAGCGATGCCTACAATCTACATATGCTACTGAAAGAAAGAAAGAAAGAAAGAAAGAAAGAAAGAAAGAAAGAAAGAAAGAAAGAAAGAAAGAAAGAAAGAAAGAAAGAAAGAAAGAAAAAACCTATTCCTAAATAGTCTTTTGTATAAAATCGTTGAGCGAAGCGAACACATTTACAGTAGCTATAACGGGCCGGAGAGGACCAGGAGCCTCATTGAGCTGCGCGTCGAGCTCGATTCATTCATACAGTAACAGTAACCATCAGCACCCGCTCTTGCTGTTATAATGTAGCCTTCAGCTTACCTTCGAGACGTCATGGCCGTCCTGGGGTGCTGTCAGATGTTAAAAGTGTGTGTGAGCGGACTGAAGGGGAAAGTGTGATAAAATGATCCTGCCTTCGCCGAGTCACTGCAGCAGAACCGAGCGCGAGCGAGGGGCGTCACACAGCGCCTGACTCTCACTCACTCTCTCCGCCTCTCACTGACAGCGAACACACAACACTCATAACAGACTGGAAAAACTTTATCTGGCCGGTTCAAAACTTGTCGGTTATTAGAAAGCCATTAGCCATCAGTATTATATTATGGAAGCCCATTTCTGCCACATAAGAAGAAAATCATTAGTTACGCTATAAAAATTCAAGTTAATTTCATTTTCATGTCAGAATTATGATTTTTAATCTCACAGTTTAAACCATTTACTGTAATTCATATGACTTAATATTTAATACTTTTGACTATCTATCTATCTATCTATCTATCTATCTATCTATCTATCTATCTATCTATCTATCTATCTATCTATCTATCTATCTATCTATCTATCTATCTATCTATCTATCTATCAATCTCTTTCTCTCTCTCTCTCTCTCTCTCTCTCTCTCTCTCTCTCTCTCTCTCTCTCTCTATATATATATATATAACATTAACTAAACTAATATAAACATTTGATTTCAGATAGCCAGGGCAACATTTCTTATTATCATTTATATTAAGTTGAAGTATTAAAAACTAAAACTAAATAAATGAAAACAAAGAATGTCTAAGAATGTGTAAGATTTAATTGATTACATTTCAGATATTATGATATGATCTTGTGTAAGAGGATTTTTAGCACCTGCTGGCAGCTGAATTCTTCACTGGTGGAGGTGTCAGATGTTTAGAGGTCCAAAAAACATGCAGCTGAGAGGCACATAAAGAAGTGATGTATATACACAGTACTATACATTGACTTCAGTTCCTCCAGTTTTATTTTAGCAGTTCCTTCCATGTAACTGTCACCTTTAGTTCATTTCCAGGCATGTTTATTATTACTCTGTCATTTGCAATGCTGCTATATTTGTTAGAAGATACACAACATTAATGTTGACTCTGCTTTCATTTCATCAGTTTCCATTTGGGCCTGACCCCATTTGCATTGGGGTGATTTGATGGTGGCAGCTGTGGACACTGCAGCAATGCCATGACTGCCGTGACGTCACTGGCCCTAAGAAAGATTAATCTGCTGGGGGACGTGGTTATGCAATTATCTGAAATGCAGGGCTTTATATATGGATTTCTCTCTCTAGACAGTGAGTCTTTCTTTTCTGTGCAGTGTATAGAGCCAATGCAAACAACGTGTCTCAAATTTTAGACCTGAGGACAGTTCACAATGTTTTATATATTATGGATGCCCATTTCTTGCCACATAAGACAGAAAATATGCTTTGGTAAATCACAATTATGAGTTATGACAAAAATTCTAATTAATTATAAATATGTTATGTCATAATTAGGATTTTTCATCTCATAATTTCAACGTTTTAAGTCATATGATCCATTATGTTATATTGATGTCATATTTATTTATATGTATAGTATGTACTGTATATTACCTGAATCAATTTCTCAGCTGATTCATTCAAAAACACTGATTCATTCAGGAGTTAAACAAGTGACAGTGTTTATGAGCGAGTCATTGACTCATACACTTGATGATTCATTCAAAACCGGGATGCATTTAGTAACAAAATAAGTGTCTTGATCAGTGGTTGCTTATTATGTGGTTGACTTTGTTTTTGTGTGAAGGAAATCACTCACTATAGGAAGAGCCAGTGCTGTTCACAAGCTCTGTTCCAAGATGCCCCTTGACCTTATAGACCGAGGACTCTTAAGTCCAAACTAAAACCCCATGCATGAGGAGGAACAATAGGAGCCACAGATCATTTGATGAAGCCAGACAGCTGAAGCCTTACACGCAGTAAAAGCCTCTTTATTGCACCGCTGTGAGCATGTGTACTGAAACCTTCGAGTACCCCAAGTACCAGAGTTCTTTGACAAGATCTGTTTCTCTAACATCTCCAGGCAACCCTGAGCTTGTCATGTCTGATGACATTTTATATCCCCTTAGGAGCATAACTGTTACGTAAATGAATAATACACTATCCCTTTGATAAATTTAGATTACTGTAAGCAAACCTTATAATATTATTATTTTATTGTTATTTCAGGGCTTCAATATTATAGCAAGGATAGCTAAATAAATAGTCTAATAAACTTTTAAAATGAGAAACACTCCAGAAACATTCCATATATTGTTGACATAAAAGGCTGTGCATATAATCAAACAAATTCATTTCTCATCTGGTATTATGGTCGATTCTAATATTGGCCCAATGCATTTTCCATGTTATTTATACATGTTAAGATGGCCAGTTTTGCTATTCAGCCTTCATCAGGGTAATGATTTTGCATGTTATTGGGCTTATGAAGTGATACATCCGATGTTTAAATATATAGGCATTTTTTTGTTGACTAACAATTACACTTAAACATACAATATAGTAGATAGACACTGCTATATAAATAAATAAATGTATATGAAAATGTATTAAAATAGAGCAGTTATTTTAAATTTTTATATTTCACAATGGTGCTGTTTTACTTTATATATATATATATATATATATATATATATATATATATATATATATATATATATATATATATATATATATATATATATATATATATATAAAACATACAAATAAAACAAAACAAAATCTTACCAATCCCAAACATCTGATATGTAATATAATATACAATAACACTATAGGGAGACTCTGGGAACTGGAGGGATTTATTCACAGACATTATCAGGAGTACAGAAAGTCAGGTCAGTTTGTTTTACATTTTATTTTATGGTGGTTGGAACACAAGACACGAGTAATAAAGTTAGTAATGGTAAGATCATGCCTTTCATTCTGTGCATTCACAGCCAATCAGATCTAGTTCAATCAATCAATCAATCAATCAATCAATCAATCAATCAATCAATCAATCAATCAATCAAAACAGTAGTTTACAAATGCCAGACTGAGAATCCTTTTAAAGACATAAATAATATACTGAAAATAGTATTTGTACAGTAAACAGTATTTTTGTAGAGCCCAGGACCACTATTATTGAGGCCGTCTGGAAATTCTCATAAGCATTATTAATATAATTATTAACATTTATGAATTAATTTACATAATGGGAATGAGGCGTATATACTGGCTAAAGTGAGAGCACAGAACAATATGGAAAGGAACTTTTGTCACCGATGAACGGCGAATGATTTTAAGGCATTTCTCAGTTTCCATTCACAAAGCAGATTTCCTCACCATGAGCCTCATCCCTTGAGAGCAAAGCTACGTGAGGAGGATGTCAAAAAATAACTCTGATTAATATAAAAGTGATCCAAAAATCTAGTCCGCTGGAAAAGTTCAGGATGGTCCATACAGCTCGTGCAGTAACAAAGGGCTCCCGGTCTCAGTCTGGAACACTGGACATCCCCAGATCGATGTTCCCCAATCCTCCACCCTGCTCTCAGACTCGCTTCCAGTGTATAATACTAAAACAAAACCTCAGTAACAAATTTACACTTGAAAAATCACAGGGATGTACATGATAGCGATTATGATCTTGCATGTTCCAGGGTTTGTTAAAAAATGTAAAATAAAATTACAAGGTGATTCTTCACCTTGAACAGGCATATTTTTAGTGGAATACTGCAAAGCATCTGGCATCAAACTCATATTTCTTACACAGAAACAGCACCACAGCATTGCATTTGTCTTGGGATTTTGACTTGACTTAAACCCATGCATTACTATTTTAACTGGTTACCACTGAACATGAACAGCTGTTATGGGGGCCATGGTCTTAGGGATGCAAAGAGTCTACATACTGTACATCATCCCTTTTTTATAGCAAGTGCTGGCAGCATTTTAAAGCGACATTTTCAAATGACATACGATTAAAAAAAAAAAAGAAGCAGTGAATACATGATTTTTGTTCGATGATGGAACATGCCAAGGATGTCAATGCTGTTTTAGTCCATCTGATGTGTTTTGAGTCTCTCATCTCTTCCTGTGTTACAGCGCCTCCCAATGTTGAGTTTTTGCAACAACCATTTTTTCCGAACACACACACACTCGCAAACACAAGAAGTCCAGATAGACATATAGCAGATATAATATATAAAAATTTCAGTATCTCTCAACTTGAATGTTCATATGTCGAGATTGCAATGTAGTCAGCTACATTTCTGCCCTGAATGGAATGATGAAGATCAAGAAAACCAATGCAAAATCAACTCAACACTTAAAAAGATGCATGCAACAAATGGTCATATAGTATATTTATATGTATATATTATATATGTGTAATTGCTCTTTAGATATGCACAACACATGAGACGAATGACTGCAACAAAAATAGCATCTTCAAAATTCACAGTCTCATGTATTTCATTACTATTTATTACATCTCACAGGTCAATGATTTTTGCATGAAAAAAAACCCAAACAAACAAACTAGTGAATTTTGAGGAATGCTAAATGTTACGTCAGCTACTAACAGTTCAGGATTCAAAAGCTCCAAGTTCTTCAAGCTTTCGCCCTTGTTAGTGGTATCATAAATGAGGAATATCGTATATAGTCTTGCTCAGTGTATTTAACAGTTGCTGTGGCGTTGATAAAGCAGAAAGTCATTTTTTTTAGACCTTTTTTAAATGTAGTAATGGGCCACAGCAGTTCTTCAGAGGAATGTATGATGACTGCTGGGCAGCAAGTGAGAGAAGGCAATCCAGACGGCAAACAGCACCAACCTCATCTGCCACTGTTCAAGTAATGAGCAAGTACATGTTCTGCTGTTTGTCATAGGAACAGGACAGATGTAATACCACTTTTTGCTTGTCTTGTGACACCATGTTCGCTGACTGGTGACATGATTATGGTTGGACGCAATGACGGGGGAACAAAGAAAACAAAATAAAATTATAATTAAAATAATGTATTTTTTTCTAATATGAAAGGCAAAGAAAATTATACAAAAATATAGAAAAATAATTACAGCAGTAGACATGGTGTTGGGAGGAACTATTTGGCAGAACAGTGTAATATTTTGGGACTGTTTAAGGCGTCCTCAACCAGATGTAGTTGCACCCCGTCGACTATCATGTCTTTCACGCAGCCGACAAAGCCAGTGCTGTAAGCTTTGGGCAACCGGCGAGCTACGGACAGCTCCTCCAGACCTCCTGAAGACGAGAGGAATGGACAAGATCAGATCAAGTGTACATGATATACTGCACAGCACTTTATGTTCACACAATAAACCTGAATAAAACATTCTATTAGTAGTGGGCATCACAAAATTGGTATAAAAAGCCATCTAATCACTTAAAACTCTCAAGAGGTTGTAAGAAATGCATGCCATCACATTGGATATAAGACGATGATACTTTTTTATTTTTCAGAAATACGGCTCTTCTATGATGAGCATGTTTTTTTTTCATTTCTGATTAATTTTATATTATGTGTTATATTTTTGGGGGCATAAAGTAAAAAATGTCAGGGTGATACACCTATCCTGATTTGTAAAATGGAGCATAAAGACTCATTAAAATAATAACATTTTAGCAAGAAAAACTTTAGCGAGACACACACACACACACACACTTTTTCTTGTGAATTAATAATTCACCATATTTATAAGTAATGCTTTTAATCTCAATTTTTTAAGATGGGTATATGCTTTTATCTTTAACTTGTTGATTACTCCCTTTGCAATTTTAAGAGGCATCAAATGAATAATTTTCTTTAAAATTCTATAAAAAGTTTTCAAAACCTTATGAAATCAACTTGAACACGAAGTACACAAAGAACTTAAAAAAATGTCTTTTCAACAAGATATTACAAATGTTTACAATTACAACAATCTTTTCTTTTTTACCACGAACACTTGTACTGTACAGCATATGTCAGCTGAACTACAGTATGACCTGTAGCTTGCCTGCATGGTGGGTAATATCTGAGTGTAACCTGAGAAATAACACACCATGAAGGCAAACCATAGAATTATATATTATTAAAGGCTGATGAAGTCTGTGGCTTATGGAAACTTTGAGTAGAAGACTGTTAAAAACGTAATCACGCATGAGACAGACACTGAAGGTGTAAGGTGGGGGTGTCAGAATGAGACTCAATAGAGACACTACACTCAGGAACAGCTGAGAAGATCAAACACTGTTTTTGTGAGGCCAGGCTCTGGGGACGTTCCCTGACAGCTTTCTGAGCAAGAGTTACGCTCGCCTCCCTCGGGGACCTGACACTGTTGAAAGTCAAGCACTGTCTCCTGCTCTTGAGCACGGCGAAAAAGGTCTGCCCGTTACAGTTCGCTCACGTTTGACCCAGTTCTCTCTCTTCCTTTCACCTCCCCACGTGCTTCCCCTTTAATCGGATTGTGCGCTTGCAACGGTAGAATCGACAGGGCTAATTTCAAGTGAATTACATCTGAATAAGTAAATAAATAATGACATTTGAAAGAAGGGATTTTCGGAGGGGGCTCTTGATGTTCTGGCTGTCTGAGGATAATGTATTCTAGCCACCGGCTGGCCTGTGCTCTACTGGCTGGCCTGTGCTGAAATACTTCACGCAACCTTAAAATGGAATAAATCAGCCCTTTTAAGTTTGTCAAAAGAGAAAGAAAAGACAAACACTGAGACATTAGGGTTTTTAAAACACCCTATAGAAAAGACTCATTCTGGATTTATTAATTAAACATAATTAGGTAATATTGAGTGATGCTCAGGGGTAACAAGAGATGTAGCTCATCAAAAGCGCTCATGTTGGGGGAAGATCTCATTAGATTTCACAAGTGAAGGTGGGACTGTTGATGTTCGGTGTGTCGGAGCAGGTTTATGTATATGGTTTGTAAATGAACCACGATTGTGCAAAGCGGCCTAAGATGGACTTACCCAACCAGAGAGCGCCGTCTGTGTCCAGCTGTGTGGCAGCCAAGGGTGACGACCCAGTGACAGCTGCCTCATTACCAACCTGCAGCGAGCCATCTCGGAGCGCTCTGTGGAGAATAGAGAATTGTTGTCGTGAGGGGAAAAAAAGAAGATTGCAGCTTTACACTTGTAGTCATGAACCTGAAGCAAGCTTTGGACAACATGCCACTATTATTGGCCTTGGCAAGTAGAAAAATTCCTTACTATTGAGGCAATGATGGAATAATGTTTTACCTGCTGGCCTTGATTCGTATCCAGCGGTTGGTGTTGACCCGTACAGAAGAGCGCAACACCACAGGCTTGGAGCCGAGGTCATAGGTCATCTGCACACGGCCGTCTACAATGGCGAGGGCGATGTAGTCGGAGCGTTCCACTCCCTTTCCGCTCCACAAAATCAGACCATGAGTAGCCTCAGTCCTGATGCTCAGTTCAAATTTATTCACCAGCAGGGCCTTCTCACTAGATCAAAGAGAGACAGGAAATGCTGTCACGAATCCACTGCCATTTCAGAGATGCCACGGGACGTGTATGTGACCCTAACTCACCTGCTATTTTATCAACAACAGTGATGCAATTATGAGTGAAAACGTAACTTTGATACAGTCAAAGTCCCAGTAAGGGTTTGATAAACTAATGAACAGACTGAACAGATGTGGTTTGTATGACACTAGGTAAACTAGGCCATGCTAATGGGGGAAGGGCCTTTCAAACACGTGTATGTGTGAGAGGGCTGGTGACACACTTTAGGTTATCTCCAAGTTAACACTTCCTAATTTGCCTTCAAGCTCTAGATTTTCTCTTCCTGTGCAGGAAGCGCTAAGGAAGGAAGCTCATATCAGCTGCCGTCTGATCTGTGTTTTGATCTGGTTCCCTGGATGCAGCACTCCCTTGTAAGGCATCGAGAAAGTGACATCTGCCCGTCCTCAGGGAGGACGGTGTCACTCCGAGCAAGCTATTGTTCAGGTCAACGGGGAGTCGGTTTAATCTAACACACCTCGCATTCTGCCCCTTTGCTAGTACCCACAGATACGCCACCAAAAACAAAAGCAGCTATTTTTACAACAATTCCTTTGTTCCCAGCGGTGTACCTGCAGTTGTGGCATCAAGAGAGCCATTATTTGAGAACGTGAGCGCATTTGTGAGACAGAATAGCAAGTGTGTGGGGGCTTGTTTGCTAAATCAGATAACGTGTAAACAGGAGAAAGACAAGTGACAACACGAATAAAAACA
Source organism: Carassius auratus (assembly GCF_003368295.1). NCBI lineage: Eukaryota > Metazoa > Chordata > Actinopteri > Cypriniformes > Cyprinidae > Carassius > Carassius auratus. The sequence goes on along the minus strand of NC_039269.1, from coordinate 14,403,479 downwards.
CAGACAAGACAAAGACAAAACGGAGAGGAACAAGACAACGGACACGGTACACAGAAGAAAAGAAAGCAGATGGCGCCTGCACTCGCATCTTCACGCCACAGTGCAGCAAATAGAGACACTTTCTCTATGGGTGTGCAAACTGTGATATCACTGATGGTGTTTATTTGTGAGCTTGTTTGCACAGAATTTGTGTTTCCTTTCAAAGATTGGGTGAATAAATAAACCGTTGGTGCATTTTTTTTTTTTTTCGAGAATTTAACCTAGGAGGAGTCCAGTCAAACAATACGTGCCGTCTTGAGGAACATTTAATCTGAAAACAGGCGTAAAATCAGACGCTCTGCCCGACTGACAAGTCAAATTTCAAATCCCAATATTAGCAGCTCTACTTACGACTTGAGAATTGGAAATAACACATCTTAATTTGTTTGATTAAAAAGACAGATTTTCATTACGCTAATGCAGTTGATGAGCCTTTGACGGTGCAAAGCTGAATAATTATTTGCTGTAATTGAATTCTTTCCCGGTGAGACTCATGTAATGTGCTGACTGGACTCTTTCCATAGGCCTTCCCTTTGCACGGCCCCAGACCAGAGCTTCGGCATCAGGGCAGCTCTCTGTAAGTATACACCACTCAGCTGAGCTTATTATTGCTCATGTCCCAATAGGATCTCAAGTATCTAGAACATTCTAATGTTCTAGATGCTTGAGATCCTAATGGGAGGTGAGCAACAAAACTGCTTTGAGTATTTTGCTTTTAAAAAAATCTCAGAAGCAGCTGCTTTCATAATAGGGTAGTGCATAATTTTTTCATAGTTGAAGTGATCAGAGTGGTTTATGCTGTCCACCTATAGGGGGCAGTGGCTCACATGGGAATAGTCAGTACATGTCTCTAATATTTTTAGCAGGTCCACAAAGAATCTGCAGTCACAGAACTCAAGCTTTTTTTGTGTGCATTGGCACCTTTGTTCTGTATGTGTATGTGTCTATATGTGTTACCAGTTGTACTCCACATATTCTATCTAGGCTTGTGTATTAGACAAATGAACATATTTGAGACATGATTTCAGAGTGCAAGCTGCGACATGCTACCTGACAAAAGCCCTGGCCTTTAGCCTCTGCAGGGTGGCTGAGTGTTGGAGGACGGCGTGCCATTAGAAACAGTTCAGAAAGAGGGGACTCACCTCTGGTCAGATGGGTTCTCCAGTGACTCAGGGCTTAGAGGAGCAAGGGAAGAAATGATAGGCATGCAATAAGTGCAAAAGGGTGGAGGGGAAGAACAGGGATCGCATAACATACAGATAAGAAGATCCGCACCAAAGAGCTGGAGTGACTTCACTAAATTATTCTAGTCTTTCAGTTGTTATGCCAGCATAGGCAGAGAAATAACATTGGAAGACTATATCGGCGGTACCAGTGGTACTGACAAGCTGCTTTTATTGTTCTGTGCTGTCACATGATTGAATTACTGCAATTTATCAATGATTCCATCATTCTCAACCAGTCAAGAGAGCAAGAAAGCAGGAGAAAGAGCAACTAAGTGAGTTTAACCACTAATTAACCACAGTTTTGCTACACTAACCATAGCTTAAGCATCACAGCCGGCACATGACCTACTTTCAAATTTCAAATATGGTAGAAATAAGGTCAGTTGTTGTTTCAACGTTGAAACAACGTTGATACAACGTTTAATGTTGAACGTTTGAAAAACAGCCTGCACGTGACCAACCTTTAATGTTTAAATATGGTTGAAATAAGATATGAATCCCATGCATTAGGTGTGTTATATATATTTGTCTCAAAGATAACATACTCTTGTTGTGTTTTCTGAAATACATAATTGCAAATGTCGGTACAATTTAAATCAGTGGCTCTCAAAGTGCCAGGCTCCCTCTAGTGGTTACGCAGAGGAATCACTAAATTACATAAAGATTACATTTAAAAAAATTATTAACATTGATTTTTTTTTACATTTAAGTACAGTACAGTTATGTAACTTTTGTTACAACACATTTTAATGTAACTTTTGTTTAAGATTTTCATTTACCTGAACGTAAGCACAGTGCAGTGTTCAAACTGTGTATTTACAATGTTAAAGTGGCTGACAACAATAAATATTCTTGTTCTTATCATTTTTGAACTGTGCAGAGCTGAAGCTGTATAGTAAGGCCTACTACGCTGTTGTTAGCTTAGCAACATGCTAACATCAAACTCTACTGAAATCAATTGCGAGTCAAGTTTCTATTTATGTGGCGTGCCTTTCTGCTTATATAAAGCATAACTGGTCAAGGGTGAGAGTTATTATGCTTCCTAAAAAGGCAGCAAGATAGCTCACAAGGTTTTGGATAAACTAAATAAAAGAGACTTTTTTTTTTTTGTCAAAAGCCAATTATATAAAAAAGCGCATTTAGGAACAGGACACTTAAATGGTCAAAATGGGTAAATTGATCCAAGGCTGCTGAGCTAAAGAGAGAGAATAAAGACAGATGAAGAGCACAGTAAATACTAACAGAAATATGACTCAATTCCCACAGATGCGGCGCCACTATGCCAGCGTCATCTGAGGAATTCATTAACTTTAAGGGCTCTGTTCAAAACCAGATCAAGCTAAATTGATGACACTCATTTTGAAGGGCAGGTCAGCTTTCTTGGTTGAGATTAATTTTAATCCGGCACTTCATTTTTACAGGAAGTGACATGCATTAAACACAAAGAATAGTGAAAGTCAATGAAGAGGGCCTTGTTCCTAACAGTTACTGATGCCAGCGGTGGTTCGCTTTCTCAACTGGACGGAGCCTCTTTAATTGCGTCCGGTTTTGAGAGACAAATCCTTGATTAATGTGTCACTTTTGCTTTCATCCTTGGGCATAATTATTAGAAATTACTGGGAGTGATTTGACAAACAAAATGACGTGGCTTAAAAGCCGGGCAGGAACTTTTCATGAGCATATAATACATAACATAATTCCATTTAATCAAGCTGCCAGCTTTTTAAGGGCTTAGAGCAGCCACTTAGACACTTAATTACATTCAGAAGGAAACAAATCATTTAAAATAAGAATCACTAAAAGGAACACTATAACAGATTGAACATTTCCCTAATGGGGCGGCAAAATGCCATTTAAACCCAGCTGTAAATACCAACAAAATATTGATGTATATTGTGCTTTAAAAAGGTAAATAACACTTGCAGTTAAAATGGGGCTTCATTCATTTTTTTTTTTTTTTTTACATAAGAATACACACAGACATATTTCCAGTCAGTTCAGGTATTTCCATGCATGAATCCTGTGGGAATATATCAGAGTACCACAATGCTCATCATCATTCATGCCAAGCATGCATTCCTGAAACTGGTTTCAGATAAAAAACTACCTTTCCTGGAAAAATAGATATTTATGTATATTTGATGAAAATTCTCTTGAATGTGATGTAAATGGGAATACAAGGGAAAACAAGAAAGCCTTGTGTTGGGTTATGTCAATGGTTTGTCTTTTAAAATGTTAGTTTTGCTTAATCAAATCCATCCCAGAATGTTTCTGGGTTACTTACTCTGGGATCTCATTGGTCAGTTGGCTTGAGAGCAGAAGGAAGACAACAGAGGACACTCACATGAGACAGACGGACAAGAACAAAGACAACAAAAGCTGTGTACAGAGAAAGACAGGTAGACACAAACACACACATATACTACAGATAACAGAGATGAGTCCCACACTAAAATTCACCACGTTTCAGAATGCTAGTTTGTGAAATAGGTGGTTTGAGATGCATTTCTATGTTGTATGGTCAGTAAAAAGCAGTAATGACAGTAAAATGTTTCTAATGTCAACTAGTTATAAACGATTCCGACTTACATGTAGGACTGGAAGGACCAATTAATTTGAAATGGATTTAGAGTTACTGTAGTCAAATATTTAGCTAAGTTCTGCTGTTCATCATATTTTTGAATCAACATGTGTAAATTACAGTAATTTAAATTCAAATTGAAATATGGTTATCCTAAATGAGATCCTTTGTGCCAGAAAAATGCCCTTATATATGTGCTTTATAAATAGTTTCAATGAAGTCAACTATTTTAAGTAACCTTCAGTGTAGATATTGACACTTTCAATAGGGAATTTTCACTGTAATTTATCTAGTTTCAAATATGAGTAGCTTTGAAAGCTATATTTTAAAGTAGCTTCCTCAACACTGGTAAAGACATTGCAATTTAATATATAACACCTGTGACGCGTTAAAAATGCAGTCCTTTTTCTACTAGAAACCGAGAAAACGCTTGACGTAATTGGTGCTTGCTTGACCGCTGACACATCAGACCAACCAAAGGAAGAGAAATCATCTGATAAGTGATGAAGGAAGCAATTATCAAGACATGACCATCCATGGTGCTTTAGGTAATGGAGACGTGTGGTTTTGAGATTCTAGTGATGGTGGGGGAAGGTTCATTACAGCGCATAAGTGTGGTACATCGTAGTGGAGTCACGAGACTCCTTCGGGTGCTATGTTAATTAGAACCAGGCTGGGTTCATGGAAAACCAAAGAGACAGGCCGGTGCAAGTGGTAATTGATGAGATCAAACCATTAGCTAAAACGAGGAAAAACGTTGGACCTTAAATAGGGCCAGAGTAATCTAGCTTGTCATCACCCCTCATTGACTGCTAATATAGAGATGGGATGCTCAGGGCGGATCGTGATCATTGGGGAGGCCATTGACATTACCTCTTGGTGACTCCGTTGTGATATTCGATGAATGTATGACCATCAAATGCAATGGCCTCTGAGTCCCCAGCGGATTTCTCGTATATTGCTGGAAGGGAGGAAAGAAGACAGAGTGAAATTCCACTAATCGATATGAGACACAGCACTGTTTAATTAAAACAAAGGTGGAAAGCGTGATATATTGCAGGCTCTATGCTTTTGTGGCTTAATTAAGGTTAAAGATACAACAGTAGGAGCCAGCAAGGTTAATGAGGTAAGTAAAAGTTCTTGGGTTTCTTGCAACTGTGCCAATGTGTGTTTGTGATGAGCAGAACAAATCGAACAAGGATGATGGCTGGTATTATTTCTAAAAGTTTTGAGGTGTGGATTCAGCTAAATCAACATATGGAGCAAATGACTGGGTGAAATTTCCATGAGCATTTCCTTTTAACTAAGTTGTGTGTTGATATATTCAAAAGACGTATGCAAATCCTGCCTTAAAGGAGTGTGAAGGAGTTGGAGGAGAGGCTGTACTGGGAAATACGATTTTGCATCGTTTTGATGAAATAAGGCACTTACCGTCCTGGCAGTGCTGTCCAGCAAATCCGTGGCGGCAGACACACTCGTAGCTATCCAAGAGGGGGTTGCAGCGGCCTCCGTTCTCACAAACGTCTTTGGAGCAGGGGTGGTAGGGATACATGGACACATCACTGGAGTGAAGTGCGTTATCAGCTTTCAGGATTGGAATTCCCATCAGAGTAATCTATGAAGATATCAAAATTATTTTCAAAAACTATTTTCTGGCGTCAAAACTATTTCCTTTTTTCTAATTCATGTTCCTGATCTTACTTTGGAGGATTCATTAGTAGAAAACATTAAAAAGTGTGTTCTCTATGTAATTTTGTGTCTAAATAGACTAAGTTGTGCTTCTAAAAAAACAAAAAATGTGCTTTTCGGATGACATTATGGCTGTACAGGCTATTGGACGATGTGAACCAACAGCCAAACAGCTATTTAGGGGGTGTTTTGCAAATCACATTTAGATTTGGCTTCATTCTGGTAAGTAACATTTCATTTTTACTATCCATGTAATTCCCAGAGGGTAAAATTCAGTTTTATTCTCACTGAATATCCTGTTTCACTCTAAACATACATCAACTGATGGAAGTAAAATGGGATGCAAATGGAAATTCATGACTTTAATGCATCCATGATAACTCTCACCTTCTGAATGGCCCCTTTGAATCCATCTTTAATCGCAGCAGCTCTGGCTACTTTGCGGAAATCAGGGGCTCCGCCCACAAAGAGTGACTCCTTCAGATTAAGATCTGTGTGCTGATTCTGGAGAGTACAAAAATGAGTGTGAGAAACCACATGACATGTTCCTTGTCCACTTCACATCCTTTAATGCAAATAAAATGGCTATAATTTTTTCATGGGCCATCTAGTAGAGCAACTGCAGTAAAATCAGTAAAATAGTGGATGTTTACTGTAAATCAGCAGGCTTATTGATTCAACTTTTACCCCTAATCCTTATCCACATCAGTGTAAGTATTGTATTGCAAAACCATAATTGATTTAAGCTCAGTTTCCTGAATGGTAAATTACTCTGAATCTAACATATTAGACAGGTGGAAAAGAGGTAGAAAAGAGCGAGAGAAAATTGAAGCAATTGAAATTAGGATGATTGATAAGGATGCTTTTTTTAAATGAAAGAATGTAATGGATGCCTAATTGTTCCTCGGACCTTTAAAATCTTGAGTTGTAAACTCTAATTGGTGTAAAGAGTACAATGCAGATGACCATGAAATGAGCGTTTCTCCAACCTGTGTTAAAATCGCTTTGGTTACAGAGGGATTTTTCTGTGAGAGGCTCTACTTGAATAGAATTACAAATCTTTATTTTATGTAGGCCAATAATTGCCTTGGGGGAAAGGCAAGTTAATTGCCGGGGAAAAAAAAAGATGGGACATCAACAGCAATGCCAATTTCTGATGTGTGGTCCAGCTCTCATTCCGGAGATATAAAAAGAAGAATAGCTAAGTACGGATACAAGCGAAGGCTTGAAAAGCTCTGGCTACGGACCCAGAGGCCAGTCCAAGCATGCGTTTGGGCCAAGACAGCATAGCCAGGAATGTTTTCACCCAGCTGCTGTTTCGTGTGGTCCGAGACGTGTGCAATGAGAAGTCTTGACACAAAGCTGCAATGCACCGACAGCCACAGGCTGGGAGAGACATTTTCTCTCTGCCGTTCTCTGCCAACACAAGCTGAGACTGAGACTGAGACTGAGCAGGTGAAGTGAATAGCTAACTGTCATTGTTATTTAGGTAGTTTGCCCAAGGGCCCAGAAACATCATGCCCACTTAAACTGGCACATGCCCCCTCCAATTTTAGAGCCAAGAATTTGGTAGAAATGCAGATCATTTGCTTTAAACTGAAAATTATATTGTTTTAAAAAAAAGTCAAAGTTGTTCACAATCAAAATCATCACTAGCTGTCAGGTTCAGAAGGTTTCCTTGCAATAAATAAATAAATACATTAAAACCCAATAATATTATACATTAATTAAAATAAAAAAAAAAACTTAAAATGTCTCTTTATTAATTATATAATATCATTCTAAAGTCTAGGGTTGGAAGAAAAGTAATGCTTTTATTCAGCAATGATTAATTTAATTGATCAAAAGTGACATTAAATACATTTAATGTTGCAAAACACAGCATAAGATGGATAACATAAGAGACATCTAACCCTATCCCAAAAATTCATCTGAACATCTGAAACCCCTAGGATTCTTAAAAGAAACTCTACCACTAGACTATCATGTCTCGCACTTATTTATAGAATGTATTTCTCTGGCCATGTCTTATGTTGCCTAGGGCAGGAAATGAGCCAAGACTGTCACTGGTACCACCTTAAAAAAAAAAGAAAAGAAAGTAAGACACCCTTGAAGGGTCCAAAAACAAATGTGCCAAAAGACCAACCCCTAGCTCTGTACCACACACTCTTCCTCTCACATCTCTTTCTTCTCTTGATAACACTCCCTTTCTCTCCTACACCAGCAGCATTTCTTTCGCAGTCTACATCCACAGCGATGTGGTTTAATGGCCCTCCCACACAAGACTAATGAAGACATTTCATTGTTGTCGGAAGGGTGCTGAAACAATGGTGGTCAAATGATAACTCTCTCCCTTGTCGCCCCCATACCAGCTGGTCTCTGCTTCACTTTTTTCAGCATATGGAATAGTTTTAAGACGAGAAAAAAAAACCTTGCCTTCGTTTCGTTTGATCCTCTACCAGATCTTGACTAATGGACAATGAAGCTGAAATGGACAGTTGCTTTTGGTGGGAATGAGAATGTGGATTCGAGAAAGCGATTTCAGACTTCAGTCATTACCTTGCGTGATTTCTTATATCCAGACAGCACACAAAAAGAGCACAGGGGAAGGAAGAAAAAAAAATGTTACCAGTGTAGAAAACAGAGAGGATGTCAGTACACACAGAACAGAACCACATGCAGTCAACTGTAATCCTGAGGAATAAATATTCACAGGCGTAGCTCAAGCAAGACTTTTAGCATGCAGCTCACAAGTAAATAAATATATGTGTGCACAGTGCCTCGGAAACAAATTTTCAGAGTAAATCAGAAATTGCATTAAAGTTGCGCTATGTTTTACACTACTGCACCCGCATTATTTATATTTGCTTTATGATATGGGAGTGTAGTTAGAGTCTGTTCAGTGGAACAGCTGAGGCCATCGAAGCAAAATGAAAGCATTTCTCTCCGGGTTTCGCTGCAGACGGAACAAGACCCTTCTGGTTTCTTCACAGTTTGTTCGTCTCTCATCCTCTCACGCTCTTGCTTTAATAAGATTTGCCTTCCTCTACTGCTGAAATGAAACACAATTATCATACCTAGGAAGATTTAATGGCGAAAAAGGCACACTTAAGTGCCTACGCGTAAGACTACATCAAGCTGATCACAAATTACATTATTTAGAATAACTGGAGGATGAGAGAGTTTTGAGATTATTACACGGCCTCGATTCGTGCACGAGAGCGTCCCGATTGTTCTGCTGTCGTACTTCGGGTTTGACACGAGCTCAGACAGAGGCTGCTGGGATTGATCTGAGTGGGTGCCAATCCATAGCACAACATACAGAGTCACTTCCACATGGCAATTAAAAGCAAATGGAGGGCAAAAGACCACAAGTATGAGGCATAAAAGAGGGACGTATTGAAAGCTTCCCACACATGCACCCCAGACCCCGCGTGAAAAGCAGCAAACTAAACTTCACAGAATGCAAACAAAGCATGACTTTCTGGTGAATATCAATTAGCATCATGGTAATATCATGGTTTCTTTTAAATGTACCATGATAATACCATAGTATTATCTGAAATGTCAATATCATGGAATGTGAATATGGTAGTCATTCAATACCATGTTTTATAGTGGGGTCTAAAGTTTTTGGTATTTTAGAATCTTAATTTAGTCATTTTTTAATCACAGTTGACACTGCCAGCATAGCAATTTGAGTAACAAGTGGAGTCAACAGCTAGTATGACTTGTTCTTATAAAGAAGGGTAATGTTTGTGGCCTATAGGTCAGCATTAGCATTAGAGAGATCTCTTACCGGCGCCTCTCCTCTGACGGGGTCTTTGCCGTTAATGCTGATCTCTCCTTTTCTGCTGGCCCTCTCCAGACTCACTGTGTTCCATTCGTTCAGCTTGATTTTTTCTTTACTCCTGTAGCAAACACACACAAAAAGATAGCAAAAATGTTTATTTGCCCCTCTAAATGAACGAAATACGAAAATAAACCCAAAAGCTACAGCTAGATAACTGAAAGAGTAACTGAACACAACCCAGCGGAGTCATTTAAATTGAACTGCATTTGAATATAACTATAGAGAGTGCTGTTTACCTAATGACAGCTGGCCCTTTGCCCAGATCATATCGAAACTCTAGGATACCATCATTCAGGGAGAGAGAGATGAAATCTCCTTTGCCGTCAGTCTTTTGACCGTTGTAGAAGATCATTCCTTTGGAGTCGTTGGCCAACAGAACCACAGTCAAGCTGAACTTTTGCCTATGAACGAATAAGTATAGTTCAATTATACACATAAGAGAGGTTTTCTTCCTTGTGTGAGAAACAATGTTTGCATTTAGCTAGCAAATATGCCTCAACATTTGTGGAAACGGATGGACTAATTACGGAGTTAACAGCTCAAACAACTGAACATAATTACTGAAATCAAATCCAACATGTCCGAAATCGAAATGAACTTCAAATGAGCATAATTAAACAAGTGGTGTTTGCCAAGTATTTCTTTTAATAATGGTCTGAGAAAAGGCATCATTAAAAAGATATTTGGTCTGAAAAGAAGCGTAGATATTTAGTAACTGTTAAAAATTATTATTAACAATAATACAGAAAAACGTTACACAAAATATGTTTCTTTAATTTATTGTATGATTGACACCATCATTATTATTGTATTAATAATATACAGCACACCACAGAATTATTAATATACAAGACACTATCATATAAAATAGAATTATTCTACTTAATAAAATCATGTTACTAACATACAAATATAACACTACTATGTGCATTATTATATTAAATGCAATAAACAATAGTCAATATTTAATGTAATACCTCAGATCCTGGCCGTAGAGATGAAGGCCCTTGAGCTCCAGGAAAGAGTCTCCAGTAAAGTAAGGAATGTAAGCGCCTCCCTTGTCTGACACTGGAAAATGTGAAAAAGTCTATTATGCTTAGCAGATAACAATGTGTTTGAGATGTTCCTCCAATTATAAGCCCAGACAGTGACACTGTATATAGCTTACATAATCACACATACACTCACACACATCAGCACATAGCACTGCCACTCAGCTCAGCATGCGACCTGTAGTAATTACACAGGATGAGCGCATGCTCAGTCTGGGATGGTAGACTGAGATTAAAAATCTAATTAGCTATAGTTTAACACAGCCGCAGCTTCGCTATTGTACTACAAGACACACCACTTTCATACACCACAATAAAGTGAGGAGTCAAAATGGAAAGTTACAAAGTGCACTGCAGAAATAGCAGCTCAGCAATTGGCAGCATTCAACAGTACAGGATGCTTGGTAAATTACTGAAAACTGAACAATCCTTCCTTTACATATTAATTTTGAAATATTCCATTAAGCTATAGCATTTTTTATTTGAAACATTCCACTTTCACAAAACTAGTAGAAGAGAAAGTATATGACACTTTTGTAAATCACAAACATATTGTAAATTAGCAGTAGAATTAAGGATAGCTAAGCAAACTAGCATTTTTTTTTCACTTTTTTTTCACTGAATATATATATTTTTTCTTTGAAATACACCACATTATGAAAGCAACTGCTTTGTAAACAATTCACTGACTATAGAACTCTTAATTTCTAAATAGCTGCTAATGGATAAATCATGCATTACTTTTTCATTTATTCTTTATTTATTCTTTCGGCCAGCAGTGCTTTAGAGACAATAGTGTAGTGTAACTCTTAAGAGTCAAGTGTTTCCTGATTAGACTTTTACGTAACAAATTTCCTTCTTTCAGCATGCTGCATGTGTTTTCCCTTCAGACCTTGCCCATAAGGGCGCACTCTCCTGTAACTGACTTAGTCATTTCACAAAAGCCAAACAGTGCGGGACAGTCTCTTATCTGAAACAGCCACTCTCCCTGGACACTTTGCCCGACTGACTTCCCATTAATCATGATGTGCAGCTGACTGATAGAATTACTCATCTCATTGATTCAAGCCATAAAAAAAAACACTCTGTCTGATGGATGTGCTCAAATCATTGATTCTGGTTCAACTCAATTTATTTTAATCACTCGCTAATGGAGACTTTCTTAGACAAAAAGGTGACTCTCTGGCCCCTCTCATATGATAGTTGAACAGGTGCTTGGATTTGTGTGCAATGACATATTGCAGTTCTGGAGTACCTTGTGAATGATGAAACTGGCCCGCCCACTATTAGTGATATCATATTGTTAATAAAAATACTGGAATAGTATCGCTGATACAGACAGGCAGCAATGATAGTCATGAAAATGAAGCTTTTCAAGTTTTTAACAGTCAGTAAAGACTTGATGGTGATGTAAATGATTTGGAAGCTCTACAATGTGTGACAATCAGGTTCAAAAACAGTTATAAACTGTATGTGCTTCTGTTGACTGAGCCCACACTATTTAAACTTATCTATGTAAATTATTATGTTTAAACAGCTGGAATCTTCATGAGAAACTACACTCCTTAAGATTCTGCAAGAAATCTCCACCAATAATTATTGAATTCCTTCAAATCAAAGTTTGTTTGTTTAATTTGGTTGATGGCTTTTAGCTCTTTATTGAAGTTTTTTTTTTTTTTCTATAGAAAAAATGAATGGGAAAAATATTTCCAGAACCAATGCTGCTGAAAAAAGTGGGTACGCACTATTGCAAGAAATAGGCTTATTTAACCTACATTTAAAGGGGTTCATGTCCTAGTCTATAGGGCTGGACCCAACCCCCCACCTTCCATCTGTTGGAATTTTAATGAGGTGAGAGAGAGCAGTGCAACAGAGTGAGAGTCCTAATAAAAGCTTTGAAATGGCATCAAAACGAAGCATCTCTTCCCTGGTTAGGGTCCAGCTCCCATAGGAGAGAAATCCCCCCACCCCACCTACTGTACCATATGCTTGATCTTCCAGTTCAGGATGGCAACTCAGACACAGTGTGAAAGGGAAAAGAATTTCAAATCACCTCCCAGGTGCTGACTCTCCATTATACTGGTAAAACCTATTTTACAGTATGGTGCCCACTGAAGAATCTCACTTTGACCTCCCCACCATAACATCAGCCCTTTTTTCCCTTGACAATTCTACAGCAAATATCAAATAAGTCAGACCAAACGATCCTAACAAAAATCAATACTGAAATTACAACTGAGAAGCAGCAGTTATTTCAGTCCTTAGGGCAGTCGATACGCTCATTTACTGTAGTTTTACTATGATGTAGTACTGTACCTTTTTCACAGTGCTTGCCTTCAAGTCCCATTGGACATTCACATTTGTATCCTCCCTCTGGAAGGACCTGGCACCGTGATGGCGGGTGACATTTATTGGGGTCACAAGGGTTGTGGGCATCAGCGCAAGTTGGACCTGTAAACAGAAATTGTGGCATAAACAAAAGATGATAAGAAGGTCACTTGGAGAGAAATCAAACAACTTCCTGTCAACCCTAATACAAACTGGCGTGTTAAGTCACAGATTCACGGTAAGAAGAGGAGGAGATGGACCACTGGCAATGAAATGAATCAGAGAAATTAATTTGCCGCCCATCGGAGCCAATCAGAATGGTTTGTTTAATAGCTATATTATCTGAAAAATATAAATACTGTGAAAAAAAGTTTTTTTTACCATGATTCGAGCTAAATAAGTTAAATTCATGATACCAGTGTTGTCGGATCTTATTGCCGATATAAAATATGTTATTTAAACTTGACTTTGACAAACTGTTTGAGATTCAGCTGCCTGGAAATGTTACAAAGATGGACTGAGTCAGCATATGTCAGAATATGAATTTGCACCTAAATACACTCTTAAAAGGAATGGTTCCGAAAGGGGTGGGGGTGGGGGGTTTGCAGCGATGCAATAGAACAATTTGGACACCATTTAAGTGGACAGGAAGACGTGAACATCTTGGATAGCACAGGGGTGCGTAAATTATCAAGAAATTTTTGAATGAACAAATCCTTTAAAGGTTCTTCATGGAACCACAGATTCTGATAAAGAAGCTTTCTTTTTAAGAGTGTAGAGGTTTTCTAATAGAATTCTTTTTTACATTATTACCAATTTAGATTATGCCATAGTGCTTCACGTCGTGCTTGAGTGCCCTCCTGGTTTGAGAGACTGAAACTCTATCAGGTCAGCGCTTCTAGTCTCATCAGAACACTCCCATCATCACAAAGAAGATAGTAGGAGATCACGCCAGAGGCGGCAACTGCTGCTTGCTGTAATGAAAGACCTTCTCTGCTAGGTGTCTCTCTCTTTTGCTCTCTCATGGAGACAGTGCGCAAACCCTCCAACTTACAATCCTGCTCTTTAAACATTAAAGGTTAACCCACATATTTATCCCTCCAGCCAATTTCTTTGTGTACACTTCTACTTCAAAGGGTCTTCATTTTCCTACACACCTCATTGCAGCCATTCTGCAGCACTGAAATAAAGTGGTGGATATTGAACTGTATTATAATAAAGCTTGTTCAATAAAGTCTTGTGAGCAGAACAACAGAGCAATTCACTCTGGGCGATATTTCAAATGTCTGGAGCAACACGGCAAGATAGAGAGAGAGAAAAAAAGTGAAGTTAAGTGAACAGAGAACACTGTATCTTCTGTGTGGATGACTCCTACCGTTCTTTATGCTGTGAGAAACCAAAGATACAGGAGATACAGGACATACAGGAGAAAGCCAGAAACAGTAATTACAAGGCCAAGCACAACAGTGGAATATATACTATCCTTCACAAGTTTAGAGCTGGTAAGGTTTCTTGATGTTTTAATAGATTATTCCTTTTATGCACACCAAGGCTGCATTTATTTGTTAAAAATACAATTAAAGCTGTTATGGTGTAAAATTATTTTAATAGTGTTATTATTTTTGTAACATTATCAGTTCTGCCTTGTAAAAAATAAAATGAAAAAAATTCCCTCTAAGATCCAAGACACAGCTACAACTTTCTGTCTGGCAGCATCACCATCAAATGTGTTGGTGTTTTACAGTCAAGCGGTTTTGAGAATCTGAAATCCATTTGTGAATCTTGCTCTGAAGATGACCTGAGCCAATTTTGTTGAAGATTGGACAAACTTCATGTGGCAGACATTGAAAAATGTTCATCATAACATTGGCATTAAGAATAAATTGGCACTGGAAATACTGAGACCTGTCCTGATGGCTGTGCCAAATGCTTTGCTTAAAGTAAATTAATGCTATTTAATTTCCATTATTAAATTATTTTCCAGAAAACACATTTCTCTCCCAAAGGCTCATTAAAATAATGCAAAAACAATATACAATATATAAAATATACTATACTATACATATATATATATAGCAAAAATATGCTAAATATTCTTACAAATATTAATGTATATGTAATATGTTGAGGTATTTCTGTTTTATTTTATTTAAACACACACTTTAAACATAGAAACAAGAGAAACCCTACGTGTCCATTTAAGTGAAAAGATGTACTTACCAGAGAAACCATTGACACATTTGCAGTGGAACAACTCTGCTTCTTTGACCTGGCAAGAAGCTCCATTCTTGCAGGGGTTCGGCAGGCATGGATTGTTGCCACACTCTCCCACGCCTGAACCGTACAGAATGCTGTTGCCATTCTCTTGCAGGTTATAGACAAGGTTGTTGACGTCCAGCAAGCGGATGCAGCCCACCAGGCCTGTTGAAACTGATGTCTTCTCCTTTACACTGCAAGAACAAGTGAGGTCTTGTCAGTCCTTTCTTCCTTAATGCTCATCTTAATTCTTTAATGACATGGAAACTGAAACAACAGCGTGAAATTTTTAAAGGAAAAAAACAAATAAAAAACAAAGACGTCATCTTCTCATTTGAGAAAAAACACTATTTTCCTTACTGAGAACAGATGGAAAAACATTCAATTACACTCAAGTGGTGTTTCACAACATCTTTGATTGATGCTAATTTGATTTGGCTATTTCTGCTCAATCTTATTAAGTCATATTAGCTGTTCTGGCAGGTTTCTGCAAACACGCGAAGACAATCTTAGACCGTCAGTGGTTTAGGTTATTATTTTCCATATTGTTTCATTATGGCTTCTAACAAGACTAAAGAGGCTCTTGTTAGTGTTATTCGGAGGCGTTCTGGAGCTTCTCTTACTCTGGTATCATGTCTTCAAGCACTCCTCCGATGAAAAGGTCTGTGTCCAGGTTGAGTCCATCTGTTCCTGGGGGACTTTGTCCTTCAATGCTCGGCTCATTGTCCACACTCAGCATGGCATTACGCCTGTTACGCATTACTACGAGCTGATGCCAACGACCCGGTCTTACCAGGACCTTACTGATCACTGAAGCCGTCCCAGAACCAGTGTTAAACCTTCACAGAGAAAAATCACAAAATAAAATGGTTAATGGATCTGTAATGGTCATGAAAATCAATCCGAATAAGAAATGATTTCCATCCCTACAGCATGTAACAAATGTAGGGGTTTTTCACTGGTTACTTACCTGAGCTCCACATGTCCTTGAACCAGTGCCAGAGACAAGAAGTCTTTTTTGCCTTTTTGGTCATTGTACAGCAATATCCCTGTCATTTCCGAAGCCCTGAACTCCATGGCAATGCGCACAGTGTGGTAGGCCTTCATGGTTTGGAAAGCCAGATAAGACTTACCACCAAAGGATGGGATGAAGTACTTTATAACTGAGTAGGACAGATAGAGAAGGTCATCAGAGACTCTCAACTTGGCCGTCAACCCCTTAACAGTCTGCTTTCTACTGATAAAGTGACAAACAAAACTCAGGCATGTCTCCCTCAGATAACACAGATATCCCATCAATACTACAGTGATGCACCATTCAGTTTGTGTTATATTCCATAGTGTGAAAAAAAAACATAAGATGAAGTACAAAGATGAGTACCATAGTTCTCCCTGGACTTTTCTCCGTTAGACATTGACATTCCAGACAGAAAATCCCCATGCTCAGAAATGTATCAACACCTCTCTCTCTTTCTCTCTTGGCTGTCTCTCACCCTTTCCTCGGGAGGATGCAAGGCTGATGAAGCCTTCTCTCTACATCACTCTTTAATGACCTGATTGATCAGAGGAAGTGTTTGAGGGCTGCTTACAAGCCTTTAATTAGTGGCTTTTTTCACCTCACAGTGGTTTGATACTAACTAAAGTTCATCGATGTAATTAGTGTCAATTATAACCTGACACAGCTGCAAAAGGTAGTTATATATCCCTATCCCACCAACAGAGACAAAGAATTGATCTAAAATTTCTTCAGAGTAACAGCAGGGCTACAAAATTAAATTCAATCCTTATTGAATACTTTTTTCAAAGGATTCAAATAATGTATGCCAGAATATTAATAATAGATAACAACAGTTATAAATAATGGATATTTAATTGCAATCGTTTATTTATAATAATTAATATTCAAACATATCTGAAATATTCAAGTGTTCTTCTATTGTGGTTTATTTTTAATACCAAAAGAAGGTTCAAAAGAAACAGGAAACAATACTTTGCTTGAAGAAAATTATAATAATAGAATTAAATGCTAGGTTATTTATTATTAATGAGTGCATTATAAATTTGCAAAACAAATAAAAAAATAAAGAAAAGTTAAATTTTCATGAAAATAACATAAAAATGCAACAAATAAATCTTAAATGGTCCTAAAAATTTGTCTGTTTTATTAAGGAATATATATATATATATATTTTTCTGTTGATTATGTGGTCATTAAAATTTGACCTGGTTTTGATTTTATGAGATTCACCCTTTCAATTAGTTTTTCCTGCAATGCACAAATTTTCTTTTTCTAGTTCCCCTCACCTTTCTCACACACGGCTCCTCCTCTTCCTGCAGGACAGATGCAGGTGAAGTCATTATCCTCCTCCTCGCAGGTTCCACCGTGACGGCAGGGCTGGGAGTCGCACGGCCTGTTGGGGTGGACAGTCAGTCTGTTCTTCAGGGAGACTGTGGTCGTGGGGGCCTGAGATGGAGTGGTGGTGGCTGGTTCGGCTGTGGTAGTCCTGCGGCTGG
Source organism: Carassius auratus (assembly GCF_003368295.1). NCBI lineage: Eukaryota > Metazoa > Chordata > Actinopteri > Cypriniformes > Cyprinidae > Carassius > Carassius auratus. Next base: position 14,385,941 of record NC_039269.1, on the reverse strand, counting down.
TGAAGGGTCGTCTGGTGGTGGTCGGGCGGAGAGTGGTAAATGCAGTAGTGGGAGACAATATTGTGGTGGTGGGAGTTGTGACTGACGCCACGGTGGTTGTTGTGGTCGTGAAGAAAGGAACAGCTGAAAGACCTAAAATATTGACAGTCAGGGTAGACATATTTAATTCTTGACAAATGAAACCGAGGCTGAGACATACAGTCTGATGTTCAATAAGCTGGATCTTTTGAGCCATTTGAGTCCTGGGGTCACTCATGGCTATCAAATGCCAGCTTGAAGAGCAATCACATTCAACAAAAGAGAAAAATAAAAAAGACAGGTTACCATAGGTGGTGATGCGGATGTTCTCTTTCTCAGGTTTCTTCACAGCTATACCAGTGTCTTTAGATGCATTTAGCTGTTTGAGAAGGGCTCCCTCAATATCCTTCACACTGAACCTTGTGTCTGTAGCATGAGAACACAACATTAAACAGAGCCAGAGGTGAACCTTTTGCACAGCAGAGTATGAAGAAACAACACTAACCAGCTTTCTGCCAATATATACAGAAAAGCCTGCGTGTAATAAGTCCTTGGGAGAAGCTGTTCTTGAACCAACATGCATTTCAGGGACGTTGGGATGATACACTCTAATAACACTTCCACAGATGGCCCTGTTACTGGCCACCACAGACTGCCTTTATGACGGGCGCTTGCGCTAGAATTGTGCTCTTGTGCCGCTGAAGGGGACCAATAAAAAGAGAATAGTGAAGGAGATTTTTATCAGCTAGTGTGATGCTCAGGGTTTTAAAAAGAATGAGAAGTGATGGAGACTGAAATTTCAGAACCCCTTGCTGATAAATTGCCTTGCTAAAAAGGCCACGCTCTCTGACCGCTCCAGCAGACAAAAAAGACGAGAGCCGCATCTTCAGGAATTCTTTTACTTAAATTATATGCCTCAATCTGCTGTGTTGACTTATTATTTTCTTCAAACATACAAGGGAGTTTATATGTTCTTTTTATTTCTTGCCATGGCCACGTTTCTAAAGGAGCACAGACTTGGGGGAATTTTGATGTGGGAGGAGGGTATAAGTCAGACTGTGTGCTTTGTGTGCTAGAGCCACTTTAGAAATAAATTAGAAGCAGCTTGAAAAAAGAAAGTAAATAAAACAGGATATCCAAAAAACAGAAGGACTCGGGGAGACAGATAATAAACAACATCGGGGGCAAAAACAGTGGTGTATTTTTGTGCAAAAAGTCTTCACTAAGCACATTCAATGCAGTTTAATCCAGATAAATGCACTGAAATATTTACAATTATTCTTGTCAGTGCAACACACATCACTAAAAAAAATTAGCCTAATTTTTTAGACAGTTTTTCAGTTATCTTAAATATTGCACTATTACCATCCATGGAAAGTTGGTGGCAAACAATTTTATTAAAGGGATGTTTGTTGTCATGGCAACTGTTATCAATCAGTGATGAACAAATTATGGAGAAAAGCATTATAACTGGGCATACATCCAGATGTGCATTGCAGTTAAGTGCACTTTCAGCAAGAGAATGGATTGGGTAGTGATGCTGTACTATTGTGGCGTAGCATGCAAGACATGCTTAGTTTCAAGTCTGCAAGTGTTACTGGTCCTACTCAGTCTGGATTTGAACCAGGATCAATCAGCACGGGAGTTAGGTGCGCCAACAAGGACACTCAAGACAGCAGTCCATAGCCCTAGTCACTAATGCGCCTCTTTAAGCCATGGGAGTTTCTGTACACCTATTAGCTGGCCTCTGTATCACTAACCTACCATCCGGGTCATGGCACCAATGTAACTTCCCATCGGGTCACGACACCAATGTAACTTGTCCTACTCACAATGCTCCAAGCAGGATTCAAATTAGCACCAAGTGGACACCTCTTTACAGCCACTAGTTGCCCTTTAATTACACAAGATTACTAAAAGTGTCCACATTGTGCTCAGTGCTGATTTTGTGGGGGAGTTTGAGCCATTAGATCAGGGGTGCCAAACTCAATTCCTGGAAGCCTACAGTCCTGCAGAGTTTAGCTTCAATCATAATTAAACACACCTGATCCAGCTATAAAGTCTTTCAGCACTATTTTAAAAATACAGGTATGTGAGTTGGAGTAGGGTTGGAACTTAACTCTGTAGAACTGCGGTCCTCAAGTAGATAAATTTGGCACCCCTGCATTAAATTATTATGTAATAGTGTGTTGGCGACTGAAACGATGCAAACAATATGTTCACATAAAACATTATCATTGGGCACAATTCATTCTCAGTGATCACAGGGAGACCTTTTTTGATTGAACAATCTTTAAGAAAAACTTTTGGTGCAACTTTACCTGGGTCAAAGTGAGTCTCAATAAAGGCTATTATGGAGTTGCTGGGAGCCAGATTCTTCACACGGACACTCTTGAAGTCTTTCTGGACATCTGATTTACGGAACAATTCATTCAACTGGAGAAATTAAAAGCAGAAACAAAGTAAGACAGAGAAAAACAGAAAAGCAAATGCCCCAGTGCAGTGTGTGAACTGGTAATAAGCTTGATATGCCGAATCTAGTTTTTGTTCACAGCACATTCCTCCACAAGATGAGAAAGTGTGTCAGTGGAAAAACTCTACTAAACTCCACCAGGTCTCGGTGCACAAACTGAAATTTAACTACAGCGAAGAAGTAATTACAGGAACACGTTTCGAAGTCAGTGGTAAATGTCACATTACAACATTGCTGTTAGTTAAGAATCGGCGCAGTTTCCACCTTGGTACATGTACTGTCACTGATTTGGTATAATGTAAGAGGAGCTTAGTTGCTGCTGTTTCCCTGAATATAAACACCATTTCACCAAAACCAAATTCATTTCAGTGCACCTAATTGGTCAAAATTAGAGAAAACGAGAAGTGGTTTCCAATTAGGATGCACTCAGATGACTCACAAACCACTTTCTGAGTTGTTCTAGTGCTTTCTGACGTGTGTGCACATTCTGTTAGAGTGGCTCAGCAGGAGGTCCATCGAGTCCCCCATTCAAGTCACCCAAGGGCCTTGTGTTTTCCTTCTTCACTCTTTTCATTCACAGCTGCACTTGAATTTGGAAAAGCGCATAGTTGTCGCAGACATAACCGCTTTTGCCTCTAGGCTGACCCTGTGAGTTCATTGTACTTTTGGATCCATGCTGGGAAAGAAAGGAAAAAGGAGACGCTTCCTCCCTTCCTTTAGGCCTCACTGGAGAGGCCCCCAACAAAACCAGGCTGCCCAGCATTGCCGGATGGAAATGTTGACCCAGAAACTGGTCTCTATTCTTAGAAGCTGCTTACACAGAGTCCAGCAAACATGGTTGAAATGAAGTGAAGGGAAAGACAGGGTGGAAATTTAGAGGCTTGAAGGTGAACCATTTAAATTGCTGACTCTTTACTGACGATGGCCCAATTTGAGGTTTGGACCTCACTGAGTAAGAGAGTGAAGTATGGGGGATTAGCTTTCTGTGTCAGCTAGAGCTCTCCTAGAGAAAGGCTGATTACATCCTCGCTTAGTCCCTGTCGGGAATCTCGGTCATAGCACTTGCTAACATTAGTGATAAGATTAGTGATTAGATAAGTGTAACTCATTATCGCACTGCTCTTCATCCCCACACACGGCCTAAATGGGTTAAAAAGCCGAGAACAAATCACCCGCTTCTTCAGCAGATTCCAGCAGGTAGTTTGCAGTGTCAGGTGAAGAATGCAAGAAAAACTCAGTGAGGGAAGCTACGCTATCCGTATGTCAAAAGTATCCGTGCACTGAGGCCAAAATACCAGCCAGTGTTGATACCGTTAACTATAACTATTATTATAAGTGCTTTGTAATTAAAACTAAAAAAAAAAAGTCTATAAAAACATAAAATCGACAAAAGTTTATTCAAATAAAATCTAAACTAATTAAATTGACAAACGCACATTCAATTAAAATAAAAAAATTACACTAAAATTAAAATGTAAAATCTAAAAATAAAACATAATTATAAATATTAGTAAACATAATAGTATAATTAATAATATCTGTCAGTCTATCTTGTTTCAAATTTTTCACTATCATTATTATCTTACTGTGTTTTTTTGGTTCTATTTATGATTTATGAGTCTCCCATGTTCCTGGTTTTTAGTCTTTGTAATGTACCTTACAATTTTTTTGAATAAATCATTAAAAATTATAAATCGAATGAAAAAAAAAAAAAAAACAAAAAAAAAAACAACACTCACTGAATTGAATTGTCAAAATGTGCAGTGTTTAATTGATTGAGAAATACTTGAAAGCTACATGCCATTGTTTTAATTTAATTTATTTATATTTAACTAAGTCACTGTGAAATTTAAACAGCATATTAGTTTTATGCTAATGAACTGATTTTCCAGAGATTGACAGATCACCAGACACATGTTTTTTCAATAGTCGCATTCAACTTATTCCTCTGGATAATTCCACCTATTATCACAATGCATTTCGCATTAATTCCCATAGGGACAACCTCAAGAGAAAAGAGAATGGATAAAGGAGTAAAAGGTAGATACAACAAGAAAAGCATCTGTCATAAACAGAAAGCTAATCTTCAATAAAGTTTCAGTGATTCTGTTCCTTTTTTAACAGCTACAGTTTTTTGAAAAAGCTGAGCTACTGCCACACGACTGAAAAATGAAACATCACTAAAGCAGCATAAAAGTAGTTTTGATAGTATTTTCTATCAAATAAAATAAATCTGTAACCGAAATCAGAACTTTTTTTCAAAACTAAACTAAAAAGGAACTCAAGTATAAGTTTGAGCTGCATAACTCACAGCGCTTTCGATGCTCCGGGCCGTTTCGCCGAACAACTCTGACTTGGGGTCCTCCATCTCAGGTGTGTAGAAGACCTCCTGATCCTCTACCTTATCCAGGTGCAGTAAGCCGCTGAAACGCATGGTGGCTGTGGGCAAGGCAGGGAAGCATATATGGTTACATAAAAGACACTTTGATGAAACAGACAGTGCCAGTCCACTCTCAGCCACACACACTTATGGTTGGTGCAATGCCAGTCTGTAAGTTAGTGATGGAGCTTCTGTGAGGTTAGTCGTGGGGTTCACCGAGTGGGGAAAGAGAGATTCATTTGCAGTGGAGGTGGAAGTATAGGGAAATATGTAAGAATATGGATGAAGATCTGGAAGGAAGGATGGACTGGAGTTTACCAGACCGAGACTCTTCCCAAAAGCTGGCATGGAGGACTGAGTGGAAAGAGATCGGTTAGACAGCGACACTGACATACATTGGACAATATATAAGATAATAGGTTAAAAGACAATTTCATATGTCCCGACTAGGGTCGGGGTCATCATTAAACATTGCTTTAAGTTTATTGCTGACCTTTCTCATTGACACTAATAAGCGGAAAAAGTGAGAGAGGATCAGAGGGCTGTTTTTACATGACTGAGAGAAATAAATCATGAATAAACAACTGAAGCAGAGCAGGGAGAGGGCCTGATGCTGGGTTCTGTGCAGCATGTAATCAGCTGAACAAATTGCCCAAATCAATCATGCCGGCCAGACTCCAGCTTGGCTGGGCCCAGGATAAGCACTTGTATGATTATCGTGAAAGATAGCCGTAATTGTCTTCTAATCCCAGAAACGGGTGAGTGACAGAAGCTGGTTAAAACTGCATGATAAGGGTCTTTTTCCACAGACACACATCACCTCGTATCTGATGGAGCTTTCAAAAAGGAGCAAATGGGGGAGATTTGAATGTGAAGAGAGATGGAGGGAAACAGCGATCAGATTCTAAATCGGAAACATCTGAGGACAGGAATTTCCCATGGAGCACAAAGACATGTGGAGAAATCTGGCTTTAGATGTGGATTCAAATTAAAGTCTCAAATTCTCAGCCACAATCCGGCTATGCTCCGTAATTTCTAGAGTGTACTCATTAAAACTGTACTTATCCTTGGTAACAAAGAGTCCAGATGGCATTCTGTTGTACAATGAGCTATGTACTGTAATTTTAATTTACACTAGATATGTAAAATCATTCTTAACAAACATTTTTTCATTTATTCAGTGGGGTAGGGTAGATGGATCTAAGACTCCATAGAGGCAGCAGGGGTAAACTGCACTGCTTGCTGTTTTCAGCCTTACAGTAAAACAGTTTAATACGAGGGGGAGTTCTCCTTAGTGCTTGAGAGACATGGGGATAGCTCGAGCTGAGAGCAGAGACTGAGCGCAATGGACATTAGGACCCTCGCTCCCGGCCACTGTGACACGTCGACAATAAACGGTGGGGAGTTACGAGACCCAGCTGACGGATATGAGAAGAGACGTGAGCACTTGACCTACTGTTCCCATACAGAGAGCACAAAACATCTGCCTGCTACTGCCTATCTGTCCCATATCGATTAGTCTCCATTGTGTGTAATTTCTGCTCTTATAAAACAGATGGGGCTGGTGAGAGAAAACGGTTTGAGTGTGTATGGACGCATCTGGTCTAATGCCACTTTGAACACATTTGGAGACTTTGTTTATCCATTTGCCACAGCTACTGAAACTGAACCTGCTCCCCTGCATCTGAAATACTCAAGGTCCAAAATTTAAGTGTTTATATACACTACCATTCAAAAGTTTGTTTTTAGTAAGATTCTTTTTTCTTTTTGAAAGAAATTAATACTAACTATTGAGTCAGGACAAAATGAATGCATCACGTGACAGTAAAGAAGTTCATAATGTTACAAAATAAATAAATATTGTTCTTTTTAACTTAATTTTCAAATAATTCCATCACATTCCATTGCCATCACAGGAACAAAGTACATTTTAAAATATGTTCAAATTACACCTATGTATACTGTATACATAAAAACTTAAAAACAATAAAAAAAAAATCAACAATGTATTATATCAGTTAAGTCACCAGCCAACTACGGAGTAATAGGCCTTTTTTTTTTCTTTTTTTTTTAACAAGCATTATGGTGTGTGACAAGTACACATTTTTGGACCCTGGGCACACAAAATCAACATCCATATGGCATGTATAAGATAATACATACTCATAGAGAGTAGTATCCCCTATCATTAACAACTCTGGACACCTCCTCCTCTCCATCCTCTCAGACTTCCAGGATAAAAAGAATAATCACTGTTGGTGGCTTAGTCATAGAGCTGGTCACAGTTAATAAACGAACATGTACTGTTTTCTAAATTACACTTAGTTAAGAGTTATTGGCGGGAACTTACAGGGGCAGTTTGTACCCTCAGAGCTGACGGCAGCTGTCTTCCCATCGGGACAGCAGCCAAAAGCTGTGTTGTCACAGGAAGACCGTTCTTTGACTGTGGGAAGAGTGGTAGTAGCTACTGTTGAACCTGAAGAGAGAGATGAAGATGTCACACAAGCAGGATTTCTAGAATTTGATGCTTGAGGCAGCAACTATTTTAAACTATGTTTGTATAATTGCAAAAACAATTAACATGTCAAGTTGTGGAGAAGGAAAATTATGGTGTAAATAATGACGGCTCTATGGCTGACTCTTTGATTTGCAGAGAACAATCTGCGAGTAGTTGCGAAATGACTTTTACATCTTTCTTGATGTATTCCTACTTTTTAAACTCATGTTCAGTCAAACCCTAACAATAGCTTGTTAAAACCTCACACCTACAAGTATGCATACAGAAGATTAGCACTGTGTGTTGGAACTAAATATCTCTTGCTTGTCAAACAAGCCATAAAGCCGTCAGATGTTCAAGGGCTCTGTGAGTATGAGAGAGGCAGCGTGTGAAAATAGTGAGTGGTGGAAAATGACTTTTGGCGCAGAGCTGGAAAGCATCCCTGGACATCTTTTCTTCACGTTTGTGGGCAAATTTATGGGTGCACGCTGGCCAACACACTGCTTCAGCCTTGTAGGCTATTGGTTCAATGGGAGGCAGAAAGTCATCAGAAAGTCCCAAGAGATGCCTCCCACAGACAGACTTCATGTTTCCTGTGTCAAAGAGCGCTCCGGTACAACAGTGGAAAGAGAATAAATCTGAGGCCCTTCTGCTCTCTTTTATACCAATTCAGGCAGTTACACAGTAAAGTTAGCATTAGCCGAATAAATATAGCTGGTCTGCTTTAGGTACTGTGGTGGCAAAGGACACATACAAGTAAAGGATTGAGGGATTTATCACTTGCATGTTGACCAAGAGGCTATTAATTTTAGAAACGGCTGTAGTGGAGAACAAAATAAGAGTTTTTTTGTCCATGGGCCAGATTTACTAACAGCTTGTGCCAGCACAATCCGTTTTTTGGCGTTAAAATAGTACTGACAGGATTTACTAAAGACTCAAAAGACTAAAGTGAAGAATTAGTGCTCAAAAGGCATGGGTTATTTTTGCACCTGACCGTAATAATTGTGCCTGAAAAAAAAGTAATACGTTTTAAAATGAATCACGCAATGCGATTTACTAACGTTTGTGCTCGTCAAATTACTGGTATTTGCGCCATTATTTAATCCTCCAAAAACAACATAAAAAAGGTAAAGCAGACCCTAATTTGCACTGCTATGGGTAATTTTTTTGATTTACAGCTTCTCCTACTTCTAGCTACATGCGCTTGTTGGAGGCAGGTAATGCAACTAAGGATTATCTGAGTCTGTTAACGTCATACTTTATTTTCTTTAATAAGCAATTTAATATACTTAAATTGTAGGTAGCAGCTGGAAGTTATTCATTCTGAAAGTGTCTTTGTTGCTTTCTTCCAAGGTATGAGCTATCAAGTTAACTAGTTGTGGCTCTCAATTGGTCCGGCAACAATAAACCAATAATGCAACCAATTATATAATAAAAAAACAATATAAATAGGATATAATAAAAATGTAAATAGATTTCAGTTTTTATATACTTAAAATTAATCTAAAAATAATGTATGTCAACATAGGCAAAAAAAAAAGTGAATTCATTTCATGGGGTCTATGTCTTGAGCTCAGATCCTGAGAAACACAGACTATACAGGAACAGCTCAGAGAGAAAGAAGAAAGAAACAGAGGTTGCATTGACTTCATCTGGAATGTTGCTTTGAAGAGGCTTACTCATAAGGTTAGGCCACATTACAAACTGAAGCTAGTGATTCCAAATGAAACCACTCACTTAGCGGTTGGATGTCAGGTGTCAAAACCTCTCAAATAATAATGGGCGCTGAGATAATGGGCAGTGTTAAATTGATATCCCATTACAATGCGAGTCAAGGTCATCTCACACGCAAGGTCAGTCCATACAAGAGAGAATTTCATCATCTCTTGTCATTTGTTCTTGACAATTATGTCTAAACCCATTATGATTGAAAGATTATGGTGAATGCATTACCAAGTGGCCCTTCTCCGCTCTCCTCCATTCCGCTCATCCTCTCTTCGTCCCCACTGGGCTCTCCACTGCCCGATTCGTCAAAGTAAGGGGTGGAGTCCAGGAGTGGGGATGAGGTGTGGGGTTGTTTGTTGAGTGTGGTAGGGCGGTGGGTGGTGAAAGAGCTGGAGAACATTCCTGCCTCGACCGTCTTCGGAGAAGGCAGAGCCTCCACCAAGAAGCTGTCCACAATGCTTGAAGTAGTGGTGGTGGTGTGGCCATGGCGCTGTTTGGTGATCTTGACGTGAGCGGTGGGAGGGGTGGAGCGGTGGGTGGTTGGGAAGGGGGTGGGTTTGGCCGTCAGCTCAATGGATTCTGGGAGAAAGCAGGAATGGAATGATGGGTAAGCATAGATGGAAATGTTTCTATAGGCCTTCTTTTTCACCTGAATTCTACCTACACCCTCCCACCCATTCATCTTTGCCATTAAAAAAAGCCTCAGCATGGTTTCAGCAGGGTGTCCTTAGCCTGAGCAATGCTTTGTATGCCTCACAGATTCATATCAAAATCAGATGCATTGAAACACCAGGAATAAACCACCTAATGCCTGCAAAAAGCATCTTATTTCAATCATATCACTTAAGTTTCATTACACCCCAACACCTGAACACCTGCAAAGAGCCCCTTTTGTAGTCAAACAACAAGGGCTTAGCCTTAAAGGATTAGTTCACCCCAAAACGAACATTTTGTAATTTACAAGCACCTCATGTTGTTCCAAACTTCTGATTTTCGTTATTCCGTGGAGCAAAAAAGAGATTTTAAATTACCCATAAAATCAATGAACTGCAGATGTGAAAGATCCAGGTTGCTGCACTGAGTCTTTCTGATGTGATTCCTTGATGTTTTTAAAAGCTAGGTTTTCCGCAAGCTCAACCCAGTCATTACACAGACTCTTGACCAGAAGTGTTTATATACTACTGGGGTTGAGACGGCAGAAAACGGTTGATCTGTGAGAGAGTGTGCTTGTGCATGTGAGAGAGTGCCTGTAGATATGAATTATATATACATATTCAGATGTTGCCCTCCTGTAGGGAGGCTTTAATCACAGACAGCCAAAGCCTCTAGTGATGAATGATTGATATAAATAGGGCAGAAAAGCAGAGTTTAGCTGCAGCTTCAAAGGAAGCCTCACTTCATGCAGGCATCCGTCGATGCTCCAACCACGGTAGTCTTCTCAACATGCTTGCAAACCTCTCCAATGCAGCAGCTGAGCTCAAACTTAAAAAAGAAAATTACCAATGCAAGAGTCTTTTTCAAAGATGCATGTTGTCTGATACATATAAAAAGATTCAGAGGACAATAATAACCGTGCGCAGACGAAACGAGACAATAGGGACCAAGGGATCCAAACACCCAATCATCCGTGACTTTGTGCTTAACTATAACGTATCCCTCGTGTACAGGCTAACCGCGCTTAGTTGGGAACCTGATAACATGCTAGCACAGGCTCTTAATTACATGCTAATCATCTTGAATTTAAACAGCGAGTTGCTGACGAGGTGTGAAATACGATACCTTACAGAAATACTACTTCTATCAGAACGGCTGTCACAGCCTGGGCGAGAAGGAACGAGTGTGCTAGCTTTGTGCGGGAGAGCACTGATGCTATCGCCGTTTGTCACGGCATGCATTTTCCTGTTTTAACTCGGCTGCACCTGTCATTCAGGTGCTCAGTGTAGCGTTAGCTCTGAGGGAAAAAGATCTGGGTAGTGGGCTTTGGGTCACTCGCATCAGCTTTTTGTGACACAAATATGCACGCTGATAGAGTACAACTGGGCAATAGCAGCAGTCATCTTCAGTCGCCATAGCTGTAGACTTACTCTTGAAACGCTGTTATTAAGATGGATTTCTGTCTTTTCATACAACATTGTACGAGTGTTTGTTAATTTCAAGCGTAAGTGAAGTTGAAAGATGCGGAGAGAGAAAAGAGTTAGAGAAAAACAGAGAAACGAGGAAATGAAAGGGATAAAGAAGATTTCTCTATTAACAATGTGTTTAATGCAAATAGAGCAGCACAGAAAATAATTTTACTCATATTTTAGTTTGTGCCTCTAGTCTTAAAGAGACTAACTAAGATTCCAGACTCAAGTCTGTCCACACTGACAGCATTTTGGAATCTCTCACAGTGTTAGTCACGGCAAAAACTCAAGATTTACACGTTCCTTCATTACTTTGTACAGAAGTGGTTCTCAATTATGACTCCAAGGCCCCCAGTATCCACCACAATATTTGAAGCAGCATGATCTTTCTAGTTGCTCATGATTTAATGGGTAATTTTTAAAAATCTTTTTAACTCACAAATTCTACCTGGAATGTATGACCTGGTCTAGAAATCACACTTAAAATTAGGCTACTTCATATTTTTCTATACAGAAGGACCCCTGGTTCTTCGAAGAAAAAAGTCTTTAAGGGGGAGAATTAAAACGGGAAATATCTTGATTCATAGCTGTTTTTGCCCTTGGCATTTGCCGAGGGCTCAGTGGGTCCTGGCCACCTGTTTAAGAAGCACTGGTGTACAGGGTAAATCAGAGTAATATACATTAATTATCATGTCATATTGTTATTAAAACATAAATAGGCTTACATACAAAATGGCAGTAATTTGAGATACATTACAGTTGTTTTAAATGTCCTTATAGCAGTAGCACTACTGTTGTAATAGGCAGATAAACTCCAGGTTATATGACATAATTCTTATGGGAGAATTTTTTCCTATGTAAACAGTACCTTGCAGGGTTTACCTCCTTTACATGGTAATGAGAAAAGTTGAAAAATTGGATTTTACTTTGCACAGAGAAGGTAAGTAAGCAATTTTATCGGAGTAGAGTTTTTAAACAGTGTGTATTTTAAGGTCTATCCTGCCTGTAATGCCTTGCCATGTACATTTCCATTTTAAGCTTTTTCTTTTCTGTGGTATGACAGAGATAAACGGGTTTTGAACCTGGAAAATATTATTTAGAACAAAAACGATAACCAAAACTAACATCTACGCTGAGAGCCGCCCGTCCCATATGCTAATGTGTAGACTTCCAATTTTCAGCAAGAGTGCAGGTGATGACACCGTATGTCAGCACAAGGAACTGCCAAGTCTTGGACTCTTGATGAGCCAAAAGCTTCTCAGCCATTCAAGACCCTGAACGCCCTGCGTCATGTACCAAGATGTGCCTCTGATTGCCTCATCTGCTGCCTGCTATGGCAACATGAGGAGTAACTCACTCCGTGTGCTGTTTCATAGCACCGTTTGTCATCAAGAAGAGTTGATGATGAGAGAACGTCAAGAGATCAGTGAGAGAAATAGAGAGAGAAAGGCAAGGCTTTCGGCTAAATCACATCCACTCACACGTGAAATGAGCTTGTGATCTAACCCCTCCACCTCAGGGCTGCCGAGCCGCTTTACTCCACATGTTGGAGAAGAAATTAATAAATGGCCCTGCTGTTGCCAGTTCCGCCCTAGGCTGGTGAAGATCCAACCTAAGCCCACTCTTTACTTCCTCCCAGATCCCTGAATAAACCCAGAAGAGCAGCTGGATTCTTGTCATACAGGCAGGTAATGCCAAGAAACAGAGCAAGATAGAGAGGTGCTCTGGTTAATGACTATAGGGATGATGGTCCAATCATCATCTTTAAACATCAGTTTGTGGTGTGGTGTGTCATAACCAGGTCCAAAAACCATTTGCCAAATGTGAGCTGTAATCAAATATCTAAAAATATCTGTCAACATGAAATGCTGTTCACAAATAGAATTGACTGGAAGGTGAAAATGACCGATATGAACAATATGTTTTAATAGCTGCTGCCAAAATCTACAAATGCAGATGATTAGGATCATTTATTGTACTAATTTGCTATAATCTGAATGTTAGTATTGTATTACTTGTCATAATATCATGTATTTACATACAAATGCACATACTCAATTGCTCAAAAGTTTATTGGCTGATGCCTCATCAAAATGGCCAAACATGAATTGTCCTGGCAGATGTATTGTTCTATCATTATTTAAAAATGAGCCCTACATACCAGGATTAATTAAACCACATGGGAGTTTAAAAAAACATGATCCAACTAACATTATCCAATAGCCTGAATGACCTCAATAACATCAGTGGAAACAGAACAGTGTTTTATTGGAAAAGCAAGTTCACATTTTGGTTAAAATTAACCAACACCTTCTTTTTTTTGTCTTGTCTTTAACATAACACTAAGTAATTGTTCATAAATGGCTGCCCACTGGTCTGGGTGTGTGTTCACTGCAGTGTGTGTGTGCACTTTGGATGGGTTAAATGTCAATTCTGAGTATGGCTCACCATACTTGGCTGTATGCCACGTCACATTCACTTTCATTGGGAATTTAGGAAAACAAAATTGTTTTATATTTAAGGCAAGGAACAAGAGATTTGATGAATATTCTGCAGGCAAAGAATCCATAAGGACCTGGTAATAGCTATGAAAAACAACACAACAGATAAATTAGTTCAAGCTGCACTTATGTGGCATTAACAGGTGTGACAGAGTGCCTGCATGGGCTGCTGTTGAAAATGTCTGGCACCTGCCATTGGCCCTGATCCAGATGGAAAACCATGTGCCATGCCCATCACAGAGAAGCTCCCTGCAGAACACCTTCTGATGTGAGCTGGCATAGTGCTTCTTACATACAGCCGACATGAAAGTCTTAACCTTGGCCTTCTACCAGGTCCCTTTGCCCATGCATATATACAGCAATGGATGAACGATTGAAGAGAGAATGACAGCGATGCCCAACTCTCTACACAGCCTGATCTACCCATAGTAGGCCTCCCGGCAGCATCAGCAGCAGGATTTCAGGTGCTTCCCTCAGACTGTGCAGTTAAACCTCCCTAATCCACACAGGGGTGATGCAAATCAAACAGCTCAAACGTTGCCCAGTTCCAGGGGATTCAAGACTCCAGCCTGAAGCCAAGCAGCACGAATCTATCTACATGGGAGCATCTGTCAGGAAGCTTTCCTGTACCCAACACCCATCATCCACATCAATACTCCCCATACCCATCCCACATACAACTGCACACCCAGTGACCCCACTCCTAACTATGGGCCAAGCAAGTTTGTCCCAACATTTTTCTCTTGGTTTCTAGTTAAAATCATCCTTAACTATCTTTAATAGTACAGCTTTTGTAAAAAAAATATTATTATTTATTTGTTTATTTTTTATTTTTTATTTTAAGAGTTTTTGCAGAGAATATCGTGTGAATTAAATTTTCTTTTTTTTATTGTATTGTTTTTACCCCACTGGTATCCTCACTCAATTTTGTTAGGAACACACACACACACACACAAACGTTTTCTGACTTCAGTAAATGTAATAAAAATACAATAAAAATCATTCCCTGGCATTTGTTATAAATATATGACTATTTAAAAAATACAAATAAAAAGAAATTCTCTGACAAAATTTTGTTTAAATAATGAAAAAAATACAGTAAAAGTATCTAAGACTATGTTATGCATTTTTCATTTTCCTTTATCAAGTAGCCTTTTTATCTTGGTTTATTAATGTTTATAATATTTTAGTGAAAAAAAGACCTCTCACCTTTGCACTGGCCTAAATGCTTCACATAGATCTCCTTATCTTGTCTGCATGCAATGGTCCTTAGCTGGCATCGGTCTGCATAGGTAACCCCATCAGAACCACATACCTGTCCACAAACATGTTCATGTCTATTATTAGAAAGGAAATCTTTATCATTACAGTAGTTGTGGAGTGTGGATCTGTCACTTATGCAAGCTCACCTTGGTCTTGTTTTTCTCATCACAATCTGGTGATGGGCACTCACAGTTAGCCTGTCCGTTCAACTCTACACATGATGCGCCGAACTTGCACACAAGCTCATCACAGGACTTGGGTGGCTCAGGTCCTATAGAATAGATTGGCCTCTGGTTAATACATAATTTATATATTTAGCACTAAAACACTTTAAACTTTTAATGGTTTCAAGGACAAATATGTGAGAAACCAGCAACACAAAACACAATATATGCTGGTCATTTCAGTGAGGGCTACTTGTTAATCCACTTCTGATACGGACCCTATGACCTCAACCACGGATATTCATCAGAAAGTTAGAACTGCATCAGTAGCAGGGCCGGGACCTTGCCTGCCACAGAAGTCTACTCTTTACTCTGACATCAGAGCGCTGGGCTGCACTGCCTGGCCTGCAGCATTGACTGGCTTCCTCTTCTGCACTTTCATGTGTCAGCTTTTATCGGACAGCAACGCTCCATGAACACTTCTATGCTGGGACTGTTGAGTTCATTAAGCTCTTCACTTTCTGTCAATAGCTGATGGCGACTTCATTCTACTCTCTATGCCAGCACAGAGGGTGACATCAGGATAGCATTTCATTGTTGCCCCTGGTGTGCATATGAAGATTCAACTGAACTTTATTGATTTAATCTGATTATAGCAAACAAATTCAAACTTATTTTTACAACCATTTGTTCATGATGCCAGAATATTTAGTATCAAGCAGATAATTATTTGAAATTTAGATTTGTTAAATGTTTTTAATGGGCTTTCTACCTTTAATGTATATGATAATATACTGTAGTCTTAGCTTTTAAAAATAATTATAATAATTATTAAATTATTTAATCTTAAAATTATTTTATCAAGACAGATATTTAATAAGATGCTATTAGATATTTAAATAAGATTAAAATATATATTATATTTTGATGTTATAAAACCAACCAATAAATGGTCAATATTAGTTTCCATACAATTATAGAGTTATAGCAAAAATTATAATGTATAAAAATTGATATTTGTTTGGAAACTTAACACTGGAGTTCAAGCAACTTGGGCTATGAGCTTCTCCACCCTTCCTCCAGAATCTAGGACCTTGGTTACCAAATGAAATACAAAACTTGCTTTCATCTGAAACTTTGACTTGGGACAACTGGGCAACAGTCCAGTTCTTCTTCTCCTTAGCCCAGGTAAGACGCTTCTGAAGTTGTCTGTGGTTTAGGAGTGGGTTAACAAGAGGAATACGAACACTGTAGCCAAATGCCTTGACCCCAGCCTCAGTCCATTCCTTGTGAAGTTCACTCAAATTCTTGAATCGATTTTGCTTGACAATCCTTATAAGACTTTTTCCTTCCACTCAACTTTCTGTTAACATGCTTGGATACAGCACTCTGTGAACAACCAGCTTCTTTGGCAATGTTTGTGGCTCCTTTTGAAGGGTGTCAGTGATTGTCTTCTGGAAAACTGTCAGATCAGCAGTCTTCCCCATGATTATGTCTAGTGAACCAAACTGATTTTGAAGGCTCAGGATACCTTTGCAGTTTGATTAGCTGAGTGGCATGTCACCATATTCTTATTTGTTGTGATAGTGAATCGGTGTTTTTTTTTAAAATGTGAGCCAAATTCATCACAATTAAAAGACCTAAACTACTTCAGTCTGTGAGCATTGAATTTATTTAATACACAAGTTACACAATTTGAGTTGAATTAATGAAATAAATGAACTTTTCCACAACATTCTAATTTATTGAGATGCACCTTTAACATTTAACAGGGTTATTCAATTATAAGTGTTTTTAAGGGTTAACTTTGAGCGAATGTTTAATGATGGCTAATGTAATATAAATGTGAAAAATACAGAAAACTTGGCTTTAATCATCCAATAAATAATATTAATAATAATTGGTACAGATATATCGTTAATTGCTACCTCAGACCATTTGATACATACTGCCAGGTTCAAACTAACATCCCAATGAGATCTTACCACTATGCCATGGTTCTGCCATGACACAAAAATCTTTTTTTCTCAGAACACTTTTAATTAGCAAAGACTATTAATTAACCAGTGCAGTGGTTTTTACTATTTCTACATGTACCAATATTGTGAAAAACAGACCTAATTTTAATTCATAAAACCATAACCTAGGTTCATCAGTATTGCAATCCTGGAGAGACTGTCTGAGTTTTGTGCTAATTAAAATCCCGGATTTACCTTTGTCACAGCCGTTGGCTTCCATCTTGCTGCCATCAGGGCACACGTTGCATTTCATGCCCTTAACTCCAGACTTACATGAACACAGCCCTGACATCTGCTCACAGTCGTCACGAACCGAACCCACTTCATCACAGTTACACGCTGATGAAGAGAGAGAGGAAAAGAGAGAGGGAGAGGGCTGTCAGCCTTATCTGGTTGAACAGTTTTGATTAGATTCCTTGTCTCTTTCTCTTCAATTTCACTCTGACAAAAAACATCCACACATCCGCCAAATACATGCAGGCAATCTGAAGCTGCTCCAATCTGTGACCCCACAGCTGCAGCAATAGCTCTTGCTCTGTGTCAATGACCACAGCTTGGTTGAGTTCAAAGCGGGGTCAAGAAGCCCTGTGGTGAGAACGAACGTGGGTACAGAATGTGCTAATGCTCCGAGGACCCCTGGGACAGAGCACAAACTGTTTCAATCACTTTTGTTTTCCTATCCTCATCTTTGTAGCAGCATAAAAACACACAAATGCATGCGTCAGAGCATTACTGGTCTGTAGGCAGAACTTACAGGTCAAGCCACGCTGCACTCTCTCGCAGTTTCCATTACCAGCAGTGGCTCGGAGGCTTAACTCAAACCTCTTGTTTTGACAGAAATCACATTTGAGGCCGGAAGGATAGCGCACGTTAAACGAGTAGACTGTCACTTCGGATTTCAGATTAGAACGGAACATTTAACACATTTAACACATTTAACAGAAAATGTCCCAAAAGCAAATCACCAAGAAAGAGAGAAGAGTGGGATGCTTACGTGTGCAGCCACTCATGTTTTCTGTAACGATGCCTCGGAAGTTCCAGAATCCGGGTTCGCAGCGGTCGCACTTGAGTCCCCCGACCCCGGGTTTACACGAACACTGTTTGGTGGACGGGTCACAGGTGCCTCCATATGAGCCGTAATGGTTACACTGACACACACCTAAAGAAAAAGAAAAGTTTTTAGTGGTACACGATCTATAATATGTACTCAACCAGTGGATGTGATATTTTGGATTTATGAGATTAGATTGTGGTCTGGGTTACAAAGTGCATCAGCACATTGTCCATTTATCTGTTAATGGCCATTAAAAGAAAATAAGTGTTTAGAATTGGCCAGAATTGTAATACTAGACCTCTCAACTTTCAAAAGTAAAAGTTCATCCTTTCGCATTTTGGATATTAACTGACTATAATGACTATAATGTATGCTTATAGTCATCGTGAAGACAAAAATTTGTCAGGATCAAGCAGAGACAGTTTTTTTTAGGTTATACGTACTAGGACACCCAGCCAGTCCAACACCCAGGGCAGCGGTCTTGCCGTCTTTGCAACATCCGTAAACAGTTTCGTTACAGTGCTGGGAGGCAATGAGCTCTGTTGGAGCTGATGTGATAGCTAGAGAGAAGATACAGAGAAAACAGGAGTGGGTGGGGGAGAGAGAGAGAGAGACATTTTGAGATTCACAGCGTTTTTAAGACAAATTAAACAGAACAATCCAAGCTGAAATGCAATTTAGTACGACACAATAAGAATCGCTTAAGGAGCAGAGGTGGGAGAGCCTGCATCTGGCTGCCAGATAACAATTCTATTTACAATTCCTGACACCAATTCAAAATTAGGAAAAAATGATGCTATTACCAGCCGTGAAAACAAACAATAGACCTCTCGTCGAATGTCTGGAGGGTGACATTTGACACATTCTCAGGGGCCTGTTTTCTCCATTTGTTCTCGTCTCAGATAGCGCCATTTACACCTACGCCGCAATGTCAAACAAAGATTTATGGACTCCGGGTTTATGGACACAAATGCACAAGAGCGCAAATCAGGACGTGCTGATGTCAGTCCACTCTAGCGCTAACCTAATTACACTATTTTAGCGCTCCAGGCTCACGTACGGAGGACGTTTGTTGTGGTGTTTAACTATAACGTTGTGCCAGAGGCAGATGTCAGATACCTATTTGTCTTATCTGTGTTGTCAATTTTTCCCCAGTCTTTCCACACTTGTTCTTTTCGAGTGCTTCTTCTCCAGGCCATTGAACTGAATGACTGTGAGGTGGCAGGTTTGTGGTTTCGAGTTTGGAGTTAGGAGGACTAGGCTGTCGTAAATCAGGGGACAGTCGGCATGAGGACACATCCCGGGATATAATAGTGATGTGTCACCGTGCCTTTCATAGCATCTTGTGGCTCCAGAGATAGGTTTTGTCCACACCTCATTAAACTTCTCCTCTCCACACTGAGTCCATTATGACATATGTACTTTTAATTAGATAATTTCTTCTCGTCTCACTGCGATTCTTCACCATCATCTTTCTACACTAGTTTGTTCTACACCACAATCCTTTCTGACACCAACAAGGTGCTGCTAAAAGAGAGACCGGTCAGCATAGATGTTTATTTTTACTAAATCGTATCGTAGATTATTGGTGATGGTAATGGCATAGACTGAGTGAAGATCGCCTACCAAACTATTTCCTACAGAAAATGTCATGTTTGTTTCTCCATACTACATTGAAATCATCACACCCCATTATATTGAAAGGGAGACAAATCAGAATATTAGGGCTGGATGATATATTGAATATTTATAATATATTTTCATGCTTTTGTTGCTGATTTAAATAATTTAATTAGTTATGATTAATACTTGTGTTAGAACTTGTGAGAGATGAATAAAATTCATTAAATCTTCAACCTGAAACTGTTAAAAACTATTAGTGTTCATTAAAAAAAAAACCTATACAAAATATAAATGTTCGATGGAAAATGTACAAAAACAGACAATAAGATAAAGATAAAAAAATTATGACATGAAAGAACATTAGAATTACTAAAAGTGAAAGAAGAATACAAAAAACTAAAATTAAAAGGAAAACTAAATAATTTAGATATTTAGATAATATTTTAGATAAATAATATTAAAATAAGACTAGTTGTTTTGCGTCTTCAATCAAAATGGTAAATGTTAATATGAATATTAAATAACATTATATATCAAATCACACAAATACATTAAATATCTATATCTAAATAAATATTACTAGATTTTACTGGGTTTTCAAATTTGCATTAAAACATTTTCAAACGAATCGGGCACAAAGGCTGTTTGGTAGAGATGGTGGTCAAAAAATAAGGTACATAAATATTGAAATACATAATACAGCAAAAGTATAAATATTATAAGTATCAATTTTAGTAGCTTTATCGCCCAGCCCAGTGGTGTATTTCCTTTGAACATCACAATCAGCCAACAAATTGCGAGAGGCAGCTTACAGTATCCTCTGATCTTCACTGCAAGGAGACTGCAACGTTGTCTAGAGGTCACTGAGACCTAATTTCCAACTAGCAAAAAGCAGAAAGGTGCTCTGAAGGCCCGTCAGCTCTCAAAGGCATGGGTCAGAAATAGGGCGAGGAGAGACGGCAGCTTGCATATCAAATGCAAGGCCCAATGAGATTTCAAATGATCTGAGCCAATGGGAAGCAGATGCCAAAAGCTCCTCACACCGGTTGAAAGTTCTCCAAAAGGATTTATTTTCCACGGCCACTGAAGGAGCATGTCTGATCTGGTTAGAGGGCCTCTGAGGCTCTGCAGCAGAAAACTCATAGTATGAGAAAACCATAGATAAAGCATGAGGGGTGCAGAGAGTGAGTGAGGATGAGAGAGCAGAAAGAAAAGAGTGTGCATGTGCGCATGCAAGTGGAGTCAAGCTAGGCTTGAAGCCTGAGTAAATCTCACACTGCTCTGATCACAGAGCCACGCTCTTCCTCTCTGTGGTAGATTCTCAGGTCTGGACTACACAAGCCCCCCCCTGAAGTTCAAAGAAACACTGCACGCTGCTGCGGTGACTTTCAGAGTTCCTGGAGTGTTATTCTTCAGATAATTAAGGAAAACATAAATATTTGAGGAAAGAAATGGTGGTCTCATACCTGGGCAGAAACCTTGGCTCTGGAGCAGCAAGTCCACTTGATTCTCACACCTGGCCCTCTTCAGCTCACACTCACTGGTGTATGTGTTCCCATCAGAGCCACACACCTGCAAATGTTTATGGAGAGGTCAGCCCGTTGTGATTAATTGACTCAACAAAATTGAGCACATTTTAACAAGTCAAATGCCTGGGCGGCACCGTCTTCAAATGGAATTGGCGATGTGAGAGGCGTATGAATGGACATACTAGGCTATCTGGAACTATCTGACAGTTGAAGTCACACATGCAGCGGTCATCTTCTGTGTCCTCATCCCACGATCCGCCGTATCGTTGACAACGATCCTGCTCGCAGGTTTCAGATCCTGAACCTGAGCCTCCTGATCCGCAGTCTGTTGGAACATACACACAATTTTTTATTTTATTTCAAGGACCTTGTACCTCTGTGCTATTTGAACTGTTCTTAAAGTAACTCATTCATTATACTAAAGCTAACTAAAACCCTTAACCCAATTGTGACGAGTGGGGCGGGGCCGAGGGACGTGGGAACGAGGAGTGAGGCCAGGTGTACCTCATCTCCAATCACTATACCTGGCCTCACTCCTCGTTCCCACATCCCTCGGCCCCGCCCCACTCATCACACCAATCATTTTCAAATGTGAGATAAGATTGTTTAGTCCATTTATGGGTTGTTGATGCATAATTTCTGTGTCAACATTACATTTTTGGATGATGTTTTTCACCATTTAATCATTCTTTGTCTTCATTAGTTCACTTAAAGGGGTCATATGATGTTGCTAAAAAGAACATTATTTTGTCTATTTGATGCAATGAAATGTGTTAATGCAGTTTAAGGTTAAAACAACACATTATTTTCTACATACTTTACATTATTGTTGCTCCTATATGCCCTGCCTTTCTGAAGCGCACCGTTTTTTACAAAGCTCAGCGGTCTGAAAAGCAAGGTGTGATTGGCCAGCTATCCAGTATGTTGTCATTGGTCGAATGCCTCAAGCATGTGACGGAAATGGTACGCCCCTTGCAATACTGTGATGCGTGTCCCAGTCAGAACACCGGTGCAACAAGACAATAAAACCCATTACAAATGAGCCATTTGTTGCATCCAGTGGTGACACAATTACGGATTATAATGACTTATACTGTGTTTTTATGCGTTGCGTTGTATCGCGCCACGAAAACATAAAACAATGTCTGCATTTGTGATTGGAGAAACGACAAACGCTACTCTACACCAACGGTTCTCAATTCCAGTCCTTGCGCCCCCAACTCTTCACATTTCACATGTCTCTCTTTGTTAAAACACCTAATTCAGATAATCAGATCGTTAGAAGTGAGCTCCATGCATGAACAGTGTTCATTGCTCCCTACTCCCTGAGCAGCGGAAATCTGTTGAAGTTTACCTCACTTTGGAACATTCACTCACAGATTTGCACTGCGCAACGTCTTCACACACGGAAAAGTGTTACATCATATACCTCTGTAAATGAATACAATTTAAATTCACACCTCAATGCACTTTGAATGGAACATATACGTTTGCTTTGAACTGGAATCATGGAGGATTATCCTGTGATGTCCACTTCGCAGGGCACTTACATTCGAATAGAACAAATGCATGAAGCCAAAAAAAAAAACATACAAAAGGTGCAGAGTAGGGGGGCGCGAGTACTGGTTGCTGCTCTACACTGCTCAAAACTCGCGTTTGAATCATCAGTGTCAAATCCTTTAAATATGAAAATGTACTTACAGACTGAGAGTCAGTAATCAAGGATCAAGGATCCCAGGATCAAGAATCAATCCTCCATAAAATGTGCTGCCCACATCTGAATATTTGGGTTGAAATGTTCTAGAACAGTGTTGTAAATACAACTTAACCACTGATTTGTAGTTGTGTCCTCTTTTGGAAGGTAAAACTAAGTATTTTTGCTTTCACAATGAAACAGCAGTTATGTTTATTTTGAAAAATGAAAATAAAACAATTATTTTCATAGCTTATAACCAATAAATAGTGAATATCAAATTCTATAATATTTTGTCTAAACACTAACACTAAAAGCAATGGTTTTAATACTAGTTAAAACAATTTATTTGCTAATTGCTCAACATTATAATTAATGGTGCTTTTTAAAATGAACTTTGATGACCATAAGATGATAGTAAAGGTAATCTAGATGTAAAAATGATAAGGTACCAAGACATTTTGTCTGCTTTACAGTACCAACCCCCATACACAGTTGTTTTCTTCATGAAAAACACAAGGCAGATCCCACTTTGTCCAAACAAAGAGCTGTAACGGATGCACAACCTCAATTCACACCACATAAAATAACAAATAAAATGACTAACAATGATTTCAGGGAGATAAACAAGCAATCTCACACGAGACCTGTGATCTGAGCATAAAAGTGGATAAGTACTTTTTAGAAGTCACAAACAGCAAAGACAACTAAGGCACGCAGACACTGGGGATCTCATGAAAACACATACAGTATTTGCATATCAGTATGCCGCACATTGTCTTCTAATAAAATAAAAAATATTCCAAGGTACTCAAGCATCTTGTTTTAACATTTCCTGCCAAGAATTAAAGGACAGTGCTTGGCAAACTATTTAGACATTCAGCACATATGGAGCAGCGAATATTGAGATTTTCTTCACGTTGGAATGAAGATTGAAGCAAAGGCACTGCTGGAAGTACAAGATAATGACCAGCTATGGAAATACCCAGCGACTAATGAAATAAATTAAAGAAGACACCAGTGTGCCACCAGCAAAGTGTCGATTAGAAATGATATGACAATCTATTATCTAACACAGGAAATCAATGCGAATGGGTGTTTCACAGTCATCATGCACGACGTCAGTAATCACACTACATTATGTCGGGTGCAATTAGTCTCGGTGCGAGTTCAGTTTGAGTTTCTCTGTATCAAACCCCAACGGATAAATCTTGATTCTTTCCAGGATCCAAACTTTGGGGATTATGGGCGAGGAAATCGTGAGGGGTTTTCTTCAGATGAGTCGCCTCATTAAACACACTCTTATCTAGCCTATTTAATTAGAATTAAAGGTCATTAGTCAACAAAGCTCACTTGCTGGAGATAAAAAGAACGCCTCTTTGTAACAGAGCATTACCAGGTTTTTATTTTTTATTTATTTATTTTTTATGAAAGTTTCCGAACAGCACTAATAAAAGAAGAGTGTAAAACTTGGTGCGATCTATCTATCACAACTAAGTACATTTAGATGCTTTCTGAAGGATCATGTGACTGAAGTATGAAGTAGTAATGGCTGCTGAAAATTCAGCTTACCATCTCAGAAATAAATTATTATTAATATTATTTTATTTGTATACAATAGTTAATTCAACTTGTAATAATATTTCAGAATTTTGAGGTAGCTTCCTAATAATCTATTATTTTCCTTTTGGGTGTTTTCTCTGCAGATTCTTGCGATTAATCAGTCAGTATATCATTAACATAAGGGAAACAGAAAATGGATCCATATGTCGATCCATTTGATTAATGAGGAAAAACCAACTGCCTGTGGATGCTCTTTTCCATGTCTCCATTGCAAGTTAAACATGCTCTTTTCTTCCCATGTAAAGCTGGGTAGGGTAGCCTGATGGGAAAATCGATTGAGTATAGGTCGAAATGCAACTTAGAATAAAAAATCACCATAAACAGATTATGAAGCCAGTCACAGTAAAGGCTAGGGGTTGGCCTGCACTGATACGTCTTATCAAAAATCCACACTGACAGCCTTGCAGGGTCGATACTCATGGAGGCCATTCAATTCATTAGCCCCAGCCTGGAAACAATGAAAGCACTCAAGCCTGAAGCCCTGGCCACAGTGATACAGAGAGCAAACGCACTCACTGTGTAGACTTCAGGTTTCTGCTTCAGAGCATTAGCAATCCAACGCTGTGATGAAGAGATTCTGTAGTCTTCTTAATGTGAGCTGAGCTGATTTTATGCCTTAGGGCAGAGTCTTTTTAAGATCAGCCAAGAGACTCCATGGGGAAAGAATGTTGCATTTGATTATGATTATTACAACCTTTCTCTTTTTTTCACCAATTGCCTATTATTAAGGCACAGAAAACAGAGAAAACCATTACAAACTGTCTGAAGCTGAAGGGAAACACGAGATCTGTTTCATTCCATGCATACTTAAAAAAAATATGCTTAATAACGTCAATAATAATAATATACTGTATATTTAAGATATTAAAAGATTTTTTTCAAGTATTTGAAATAGGCCTTCTATCCTTACCAAGACTGAATATATTTAAATAGATTTAAAAAACTAACAGTAAAACAGAGTAAAAGTAGACATATTGTTAATTATTACATTTAAATGTTTTTTTATTTTCATCAAATGTAATTTATTCCTGTGATGGCAAAGCTGAAATTTCAGCATCATTAGTCCAGCCTTCAGTGTCACGCGATATTTCAGAAATCGTTATTACTTTCAATGTT
This sequence comes from Carassius auratus, assembly GCF_003368295.1. Classification (NCBI taxonomy): domain Eukaryota; kingdom Metazoa; phylum Chordata; class Actinopteri; order Cypriniformes; family Cyprinidae; genus Carassius; species Carassius auratus. The sequence continues at coordinate 14,360,141 of NC_039269.1, read as the reverse complement.
GATAGTTGTTTAAATGTTGTTGATAATTGTGGATAATTGTTTAAATGTTGAGTTTTTTTTATTTTTATAATTTCTTTGATGAATAGAAAGTTGAAAAACAAACAAACTACCGTATTTTTCGGACCATAAGTCACACCTGAGTATAAGTCGCATCAGTCCAAAAATACTTCATGATGAGGAAAAAAACGTATATAAGTCGCACTGACTGGACTATAAGTCTCATTTATTTAGAACCAAGAACCAGGAGAAAACATTACCGTCTCCAGCCGCGAGAGGGTGCTCTATGTCTTCAGTGTAGACTACAGGAGCACTGACCAGCATAGAGCGCCCTCTCGCGGCTGTAGACAGTAATGTTTTCTCTTGGTTCATTTCTCTTGGTTCATGTCAAATTAATTTTGATAAATAAGTCACATCTGACTATTAGTCGCAGGACCAGCCAAACTATGAAAAAAAGTGCGACTTATAGTCCGGAAAATATGGTAAAACATATATTTCAAATAATTAACGTATTGATCTATAATATTCGTTTTCAATTGAAATAATCTTTGGCTACGTTATAAAATATATATTTAATGTCATTGATCAATTTAATGGACCCATGCTGAATAAAAGTATTAATTTCATTTAAACAAAAGAACACTGTATCAGTTTCTGAAAAAAAAAAATTAGAGTGATGGGGTGCTGCTCCAGATGACCTGGCCTCCACAGTCACCGGACCTGAACCCAATCGAGATGGTTTAAGGGTGAGCTGGACCGCAGACTGACGGAATAAGGGCCAACAAGTGCTAAGCATCTCTCGGGGAACTCCTTCAAGACTGTTGGAAGACCATTTCAGGTGACTACCTCTTGAAGCTCATCAAGAGAATGCCAAGAGTGTGCAAAGCAGTAATCAAAGCAAAAGGTGGCTACCTAGAATATGACATATTTTCAGTTGTTTCACACTTTTTTGTTATGTATATCATTCCATATATAATTCCACAAGTGTTAAATCATAGTTTTGATGCCTTCAGTGTGAATCTACAATTTTCATAGTCATGAAAATAAAGAAAACTCTTTGAATGAGAAGGTTTGTCCAAACATTTGGTCTGTACTGTATATACGTGTATATATATATATATTTATATATATATATAAATTAAGCAGCACAACTGTTTTTAACAAATAATAATAAGAAATGTTTCTTGAGCACCAAAATCAGCAATATTAACATGTATAGATTTCTAGGGGATCATGTAGTTTGAATAATGTTGCTTCATAAAAGTCTATATTGATCATGCAAAGTATAAAATATATTTTTTAAATTTTTTTCCATGGTTTCTATTCAAGCACACTTTGCACAGTAAAAATGAGATCAGCACTAAAAAAAGCTTCATCTACACAGCTCTATGCTTCTTACACACACAGTGTAAACACTATAAACTGTAATTTGAGTACATAAATAAATGTGCTGCTACGTTTGAATATGACAGCTGGTACCCTGAGAACTTTTAGTCGCTAACAGTATCCCAAGGCAGTTTTGCACTGCAAAGACCCATTACAGATTCAACGCATGCTCTCATCCCCTCATCAGTGATACAGTAAACAACACGCTTAAATTAAGGTTTCTAAACTCTAACTCTGATAAACCTGACCACTGAGCAGCAGCGGCAATCATTTCCATACACGAGGCTCTCCGGGCCACCTAAGCCAAAATGTGCAAGCTAAGCACAAGATGAAAGCATTTACGTTCCCGGTTCGGTTGTGTGTTAGCTGAAAAAAAAAAAATGCAATGTGGAAATGTGAATAAATAAACCTGGTGGAGTGAGTGGATACGGGTGGGGTACTAATTAGCTTCGGTCCTTTGATGTCACCACCACCTGTGCCGCACACAAACCTTTCAATTTGTGAACACCAAGATGTACACATCAGCTGTCCTCAAAGCCCTTTTCCATCTTTTTAACTCAATCATGTATTCTGGGGTTTATTTAGCCATGCGTTTTTCATTAAGACGGAGAGCTGAAGGAATAAAGAGTGAGCTAGAGTGAAAGCAAAGTGGGTAAACAGACACAGAGTAACTCCAGTAGAAAAAAACAAATGGTACCATCAAGGGGTGAAAGGTTTTTCTGGCCAGTGAAGAGATAGATGACGGGGAGAGGAGAGAGATATGGGGAAAACACGAGGGAAAAAAAGTCAGGCGTGAGAGCATTGAGGACAGTGACCTTCAGACTTAACTGCTAGTTTGTTGCAGGTGGCTAGGGTGACTTACAGTGAATGCATAACTCCCATGAAAACACACACACACACACACACACCATCTAAATGTCACACATCACTTTGGCGCACATACAAACACACACCTTGTCTATCTCTCTCTTCTTCACTCTCTTTTAATTTCTCCCCTCGAAAGTCAACATTCATATTCATCACAAGTTGTTGACCTCTGTATCTCAAACTATGGGTATACACCTACACACGCACATGCGCGCGCACACACACACACACACATGTATACCTTTGGCCTTTATTATCAACTGGATGGAGAGTTGCAGGACTAGGACATTTTTAATGACTCAGAATATTACAAATATAATTCACCTCCCAAAATTAAAAGCTCACTCTTATCTCATGTCAATCCAAACCTGTATGACATTTTTTTCTTCTTCTGCAGAACACAAAAAGGACACACTGAATAATAACCCAGTTAAAGTAAATTATGTCTAATGGTGTTTTGGATGCCGTTAACATTTTGTCATGATTCTGTCACCACTTCCTGTTAATCTTTTATTTTGTCAACTAGCATCCAGCTTCCTGTTCCTGGCCTCGTAACTTCTCTTTAATTACCCTCATTGGTTTCAACTGTCTCACTAACTAGATAAGCCAGTCTTACTCTTACATCCTTGCCAGATTGTCTCATCAGCTTATTGGTGAACATTCCAGCCAGTTCTTGAATCAGATTCTTGAAGCCTGTGTGAACTCTACCCTGCCTGGAACCTGAATTTTCTCTTTCTGCCTGAACCTTTGTCAAGAGGTAGTAAGTTTGACTGACTAGTAAATTTGCTGCTCTGGATTTGGATTGTCAGTTCATTGTGGATTTGGATTGTGGATTTGTTTTGGACGTGGGATTGGAAGAAGATAAAGGGAATTGGATGGTTTTGTCTCTGTTTGTTCTCTACTCATCTATTACTTCTCAGAATGCCTTCTAGAACACACTGGTAGACTCTCCTGTGTGGCACAGAGGACTGTGTCTCTGCCTGTCACTTGATAGACCAGGGTTCAATTCCCAAGCACATTAACTCATCCATCTCAGAAGACCACCTAAACCGTGTCAGCTATACTGATATTCGCTCAGTTCCTGCTTGGAATTGTACTACTAGCTTGCTAGCCTCCAAGCCTTCCTCTGACTTTTATACTCCCATCACTGACCCATTGCTTACTTCATTGTAGCCACCTCCTGGCCTGGAGAAGACTCGCCAGCATCCTGAGAACATTAATATTAAAGAAACTGAAAATAAACTTTCAAAGACTTATTCACTTGTGTCTGTCTGTATTTTTGGGTCCAGTATTAATTCCCTCACACATTAAAAAAAAAAAAAAAAAGGTTTTCCTGAAAATATTGTCGTTGTGCTCCAGTGAGGAAATACAATCATACAGGTTTGGAAAGACACAAGGTTGATTAAATTGTGACAGATTATTATTATTTTTTTTAATTATTCATTTGTATTGTTTTATTTTTTGGGGGGTAACATATTCCTTTAAGAACGAGCATCTTAAGATTTAAACTTCAGCAGTAAAATTATAATATTTTTTTATATTAGATTAAAAACTTTTATTTTAAAATACATGTAGATAAATATTGCTTATTACTATGTATTGTTATATTAGGGAAAATAAGAATTATAAAAAAAATTGTGTGTGTGTTAATTTTGTGAAGAGTACACTGGAAAATATGCCTACATAATTTTAAATAGATCTTCGCATTTTATTTCCATGTATATATATTTACTAGATATTTACTGTTTTAGATAAATCCATTTATCAGTACTGAAAAAAACTGAAGTTACCTTTTTTAAGCTATAAATCCCAGCCCTAGATTGTGGTTTTCTGTTCATTTATGATTTGTCTCCTGTAGCAGGACATTACTGAAAGACCTGGACAGTAGCTTACAGTAATTGTAATGCTGCTAACATAAAGAGCAATAGGGCATCCCGACAGCCTGCAGAAGTTCTTTATGAGAAAATACTTGTGTGTAACGGATGATTGCACACTCTCTCCTGTTTGCCCTCTCCCAAACTCTCCTCCCCTGGGTTATCTGGAGCATGTACTGATGCTTAATACACTAATTTGCTGCTATTTCAAATGCATAATCCTATTTAGTAAACGTATATTCAATTAAAAGCAGGCCGCGGCCCTAAGGTGATGCTTGGTTCTCTCATATCGCTTTGTCTGTGTCTACAATGAGGCTGACTTAAGACTAGCAGAGTGTGAAATTAAACAGGTGATAAATTCACCTTTACGGCCAGACATAGGGAACACTGTCATTTTTCATTACCTCCAAATAAAAGAGTGAGAGAACTCTGCCATTTATTTCTTGAGACTAATGAACATACGTATTGAAGCCAGGTCTAAACAAATGAATAAACCATCTCTGTGTAAATAAACAGCCCCTTTGGCCCCTCTGAGAAAATGTTTTACTTTGACACTTTATTTTGTATCCATGACCGCAAAATCATAGCAGCCATCACACAAATGAAGTGCAGTGTTTGAAAGCTAAATGTAAGATAGACAAAATGGTTCTGTTTTCATTACGTTAATACCCCAATCACTATTCTTCTACTGACAAAGGCGATGTGTTTTAGCCACTGTGGTGTTACATCACTAGTCTAGAGAATAAATTGACAAAGCAGGTGTCACTGGCCTCTGGGCAGGATCTACTGACCAGACACAGATCTTTGCAGCCTTTAACAGCAACTCCTCCACAGCTTACAGAGCTGGAAAGAAACGTCTGATGAGACTTGTGTGACTTTTTCTTTTCTTTTCTTTTTTTTTGTGAAACTTTTCCAGTATAAAGCTATTTTTCCAATGAATAGTGGTGTAACGTTCAGGGGTGTCGCTAGTGGGGTGAAAGGTGGTGATGATTTCAACCGACTGCCAGAGACCAGCAAGATAAACGCTCAGGACAGTTGATGGGCCACTGCTGCGTGTTGTCATGAAAGCTTATCATTTGGACATGTTTTAAAGCCTTTCAAATTTAAACATTCAAGAGACTTTAAAGCATTCAAATACAAGAAAACGTGAAGAAGTTAACTAAGTATTCACATTCTGTGTTTTGTGTGCACGAGACAGCTCAAACACTTGAATTGAGTTCTCGTTTGTGTCTTCTTTCGCTTGAACGAACAAATACACCTCACCATTTTTAAACATTCCAGAGCATAAAAACATGATATAACTTAATTCAGCACAATCATTTGAACACCTCTGATTGGCTAAAGCATTCCTAAGCTCAACAGAATCAACAGAATTATTTACATTTTGTTAGCTACAGACGTAATAGATCTAATTTGTTTGTGTAGGGGCATTTTTGTCCAATTTAGTGGCCATTTTGCTCAGAGAGGCAAAGCAGTTCTGTAAGTTACTTAATATTAACTTATTTATTCAAATGCAGTATAAAATCATAATTACATTTGCAGTCGTGCTGATACTTGAGGAAAACCATTACTCTGCGTGTGATATTGCTAAACTATATGGTATATAAAAGAAAATCATACAGGGGAGGGGAATTTTACCCCCATATCTTGCTATCACGCAGCAAAACCTGGAGTCTTAATGTGCATACAGTAGTCTAACCTATCAATGTGTGCTTCTTCTTCTTCTTTTTTTTTTTGATAAAGTGATTGAAATTCTCTGTTATGTTAGATTGCACATCATTTAAATTAAGGCCTATTTGGTGATACTATTTTCATACAGTTGAAAATTATTATTAATATTATTAGTGAGCACCCTGATAATTTTCCGAAGCAACCTCAGTGATTTGGTCTGAAACCGGACCGGGGTGTCCTTAATGTTAAAGGAAGAAAAAAAAAGAGACAAAATCGTTCACTGTTCTTGGCTTAAGTTACTTTTGTTATTTTAACAAGAATTAATCAATATTTAATATGACAGCCTCTGAACTTGGTCAATACTAATCTTAAATAAAGTATAATATTGCTTTCATAATCGAATTTGATTAATCTTATAAACGTGACACAGCATATAAGTTATCTACAGCTCTGTGTATTAAATGCATCTGAATAATTTCTATCTGAAAGCATGTGATGGAGATTTACCAGTACTATTAATCACAGAACCGGCTTTACTGGCAATCACATGTGATTTATTGTGCAGCCCTTGTTTGTTGATCACAAATTACAAAGAAGATGAGGAAAACTAGGATGCGGGGTGTATTCATAGTGCCTCCATTACTATTATCTGAGTGCAAGGAATGGTGTGCTGTGATTGGTTGAGCGGATATGTCGCATTCTGCAAAAAACGTAGACTGGCATTTGTCGTGGTTTGGAAAAAAACATGACCTTATAACTCTGCGAATATTGCAAACTAAAACTTGACTTTTCATTACCAACCAGATACAATACTGATTTTGGCAGAAACTAAATTTTTTTTTTGTAAGAATGCAGTTTATCACATTTTGGAACAAACTCTTCATATATATATATATATATATATATTAGGACCGGGACTTTAACACGTTAATTGAGATTAATTAATTACACAAAAAATAACGCGTTAACTAAGATTAATTAATTACAGAAAAAAAAAATCCCGCATTTTTAATAATCTATTTTTGCACCGCGGAACGTTTCTCACAGGATGAGTTTCGGTGGACCGATTATATTGGAGCACCAACTAGCGTTCGCATATCACCGCAGCACACATCAAGCCTCAAGTATCACCTCAACGCAAAACATATAGCAGCTAGCGTGGACTTTACACTTTATGTTAAACTATGTATTATTTTGTTGGTGCAACAGTTTATGTTGAACTCTTTATTGTTTTGGCCAAGGTTATTGAGAGTTGGACTTAGTATGTTATGGTTATGGCCTCTGAAGCAACAGAGAGATGTTTTCTAATAGTCAGGGTTTCCAATGTTCTGAATGTAATGTAACAGTATTGTGTTTTACTTAAAAAAAAAAACACTTTACAGAAGGTTCCAGCACCTATAAGCTACCTGAAATTCTGAAATGTACTATTTCTAAATTGTTTCTAAATATGCTATTGCTACACTTCATGGCAAAAATTGCACTGGTCTGCTAGACTTGGCTGAACAAAAATAAACAATATTTTGTTGCTTATATATATATATATATATATATATATATATATATATATATATATATATATATATATATATATTAGGGCCGGGACTCTATTAAAAAAATTAATCTAATTAATTAGAGGCTTTGTAATTAATTAATCGAAATTAATCGCATTTTAATCGCATATAAATATTTGATCTGAGAACAGTGAGAAGTAATTTTTTTTCACATGGATTTATAGTATACCATTGAATAATGACTGAATACATCAGCTTAAGCAACAAAATATTGTTTATTTTTGTTCAACCAAGTCTAGCAGACCAGTGCAATTTTTGCCATGAAGTGTAGCAATAGAATATTTAGAAAAAAATTAGAAATAGTACATTTCAGAAATTCAGGAAGCTTATAGGTATATATATATATATATATATATATATATATATATATATATATATATATATATATATATATATATATATAAAACATTGGAAACACTGACTATTAGAAAACATCTCTCTGTTGCTTCAGAGGCCATAACATACTAACTCCAACTCTCAATAACCTTGGCCAAAACAATAAAGAGTTCAACATAAACTGTTGCTCCAACAAAATAATACATAGTTCAACATAAAGTGTAAAGTCCACGCTAGCTGCTATATGTTTTGCATTTAGGTGATACTTGAGGCTCGATGTGCTGCTGCGGTGATATGCGAATGCTAGTTGGTGCTCCAGTATAATCGGTCCGCTGAAACTCATCCAGTGAGAAACGTTCCGCGGTGCAAAAATAAGTTATTAAAAATGCGGACATTTTTTTTCTGTAATTAATTAATCTTAGTTAACGCGTTGTTTTTTGTGTAATTAATTAATCTCAATTAACGCGTTAAAGTCCCGGCCCTAATATATATATATATATATGAAGCAGAAACAGACGAGACATTTATACTTGACGCAACTGTTTTAGACTGAAAACCAGACCATACAACTGATTTAGACGCGGGTGCCAGTGTGATGAGATGTACTAATATCAGTCTGCTCGGGCATGATTGTTTTAGGCCTGTAACTGATTGATTATTGAGGTAATAGGGAAGGGATGGCACGGTTCGCTGAAATAAAACCCAAAACGTTTCTGTTGGAGCATGCACATTCTGGCTTCCCAAACATTACAAAAACATGAGAGAAAAAAAAAAACCTGGACAAATCATTCACTCTTGTTCAACGCGAATGCTGTATTTGAGCAGTAATTTATTCCTAAAGTGAATAAATTGTAATGAAAAATAAATAAAATTAAATAGCTAAAGTAAATAGTAAGTGGAAGTGCATTTGTCGATTCTGTCATAAGCATACAGTACATCAGCAATTACACATGTTTAGGGGAATAGGGCATTATTAATATACCATGTAAGGTGGTATGTGCTAGAAATGGGTAAACCACTATCAGTGAGTCTGCCCATGGGGTGGGGGCATCGCCGTGCAAGGAAATGTCCCACATTGTCCCTCAGAAACATACCCCTTGTCCCCCCTTGGGCTTATTAGCAGGTGGTCACCCTAATATATATATATATATATATATATATATATATATATATATATATATATATATATATATATATATATATGTATATACACATACATATGTATATATATATATATGTATATATATATATATATGTATATATATATATATATATATATATATATATATATATATATATATATATATGTATATATATATATATATATATATTAGGGGTGTAACGGTTCACAAAATTCACGGTTCGGTTCGATACGATACACTGATGTCACGGTTCGGTTCGGTTCGGTTCGGTTCGATACGTTTTAGATACAGCAAAATGTAAAAACATCTCAACTTTTCAGAATGCCGCAAGCGCACCGCGGGTCATGTGACAAGAACTAACCAATCAGCTTCATCCTTTCCCGGAACAACGTTGAGAGCTCAGCCAAGATGAAGGATCAGCTGATCATAGTTGTATATGGATTGCAATTTTGAAATAAATTTAGTAGCAGAGCTACTGCAAGCGATTTTTAGAGCTGCAAATCCATTTATCCTTCGCTGAAATTTGCGCGTCTCATGGAGAGAGCACGTCATTGTTGCTTAGCAAAGACAGACGCCTCATGAGCGCTTCTGCCCAAGCGCTTTGGAAAGGAGGAGAAAGACGCGCTTAGCGTTTTCCATGCGTTTTTAGGCACGATATGTGAACGGCCCCTAAGGCGCTCGCTCACTCAGCACGCGCTGAAGGCTCGTTGCAAAATGTCGAATGCCTTTAACAGACCAGAAATATAAGATCCTAAAATAACCAACAGGTCTGGTGTTTGGGTTGGATTCCCTGTAAGCTATAGTTTCTAAATGCTGCAGGGATAGTTTGCTGCGTGCATGTTTCTCCTTTTTTTCGTCTTTTCCCAGATAGTACTGACGCAGATATTCCCGCTGGTGTTTTTTTTTTTTTTTTTTTTATTCCCGCTGGTGTACCCTGTCATGTTGCAGATGCGACATACCGTTGTTTTTTTATCCACCACTCTCTTGCCATCACCATTATAGCTTAAAGGGAATCCAAAGTGCACTCAAACACCAGACCTGTTGGTTATTGGAGGATCTTCTCATTTCTAGTCTGTTAAACGCATTGGCTATTTTGCAACGAGCCTTCAGCGCGTACTGAGTGAGCGAGCGCCTGCTGAGTAGCCTAACATAAACATATAAGATGGTGTTTTTTTCTTCTTCGGGAGAGTCAGGAGCGTTGCCTGTTACGTTGTTTGGGTTATTGGGCTACCTTGTTGAACGCATATCCTTATATTTCTCTCTCTCTCTCTCTCTCTTTTTTTTTTTTCAAATATAATTAATTAGTCCAACGAACCGTTCGGTATACATAATGCGTACCGCGTACCGAACCGAAAGCGTCGTACCGAACGTTTCAATACGAATACGCGTATCGTTACACCCCTAATATATATATATATACATATGTTTTATTTTTGCATATATTGTGAATATTTCACGTGTACAGTTAAATATTAATGGAAAAATTCAAGTAGAAAGCATAGTACCTTCTATAACTGCATCAAAATAAGAATAAAACTGCATCTCAAACACTGACACAACAGGGACCTATGCCGAAAAGACAGAGAACACAAGGCGCATACTGATGCCTGCTTTTCATGCTTCAAGTATAATGGGTCACTAAGTGCAGTCGATGAAAGGAGGTTAAATTGGCCAGGATAAACAGTTTGAAGTGAATCCATTAACTCGGCTAGCCCTGAGTCCAGCTATGAAAATCAGCAAATAACAGAGAGTTCGGCTCCTCACTTATCTTATCACATACATGAACACATAAACCCACCTTCATCACAGACGCTAGGTTTGGCCACCTCAATCTTCCTCTGCGTCTTGCAGGAGGCCAGCCGCAGCTCACAGTCGTTGCTGTAGGTGGTCCCGTCACTGCCACACACGGGTTTCACCGGCAGACCCGTGCACTGCTGACACTCACACTGGTTCTGCACGCACCGTGCTCCCCAGCTACACACAGTGCTGCCACAGGTTTCTAATCACACACAGGCAACACACGCACAAATCACAGTACAGGATAGTTGAGACACAAAGAAGTTCAAGAAACATGTTCACACCTCAATATATGTCCTCTTGAAGCTCCAAAAGCATTCACATGGGATTCTACTACATAAAAACCACCATGTAAAAAAATCATGTACCATGCATAACATGATTTGGAAAGGGTGCTAAAACAGTTTCTTGTGTTTTGACAAGAAAACTTCACTGCAAAACATTTTCTTAATCAGTATTTTGTCTCGTTTTCAAGTACCTTATAATTCAACAGTTCAAAAACACAAAACAAAACAGACTTTGCTTGAAAAGTGCACACAATATTAAAACTATCTTGAATTAAGTAAATTTTTTTAACAAAATTGTCACATTTTTTTCTTCTTGTTTGAGGCATAAATCTAAAAAAACATGGGATTTATGCATGAACAAACAAAACATTAATTCAACCTTAATTCAGGATACATCAGTAAATTGAGCTTTTACTGGAAATCAAAACAAAAATACTACAGAAAATGTTTTTTTTTGCAGCAAACGCAGACTGATGAGTGAACATGTATGAAGGTGATGGATGAATTGACTGTCGTTTTTCTGTACTCACTGCATTCTCCATGGGCCACCACTTTGAGATCCAGCTGCTTAGTGCAGGCTTCCACGTTCAGCTTGCACTCGTTCTCATACGTCACCCCATTACTGCCGCACACGGGCTGCCGTGTTTCCAAACACCCTTTAGGGCACACACACCGGCCAGTCTGAGCATCGCAGATCGCGCCAAATGAGCAGTTGGTGCAGGACTCATCTGCTGAAAAGAAAGTGTGACGTCAACAGAGCGATTCAGGCTTCAGATTCACACCATCGCTCACTAGGATCAGCCTCAGCTGCCAAGCCGCCTGTCCACTTTATAAATCTCTCTGCAAAGTCTGGGCTAAGGCATCCTTCCATCGGACAGACGGGAGCAACACTGCTCTGTTTACATGCAGTCACAGTGGAGCATCTTATAACATCTTCCATTTCAACTGATGCTGAGCTTTCGGACACAGTTACAGCCCCCATGACATGACATTCCATTTAATTAACCACACATCAATATTTACTAAGAAAGCCCTCTAATCAAGCTACAAAGCACCTTGTGATTTATTATTCTTCATTTGCATTTATTTGCTAAATCATGCAAATAATTGTATTATTAATTATATACAGAATAAATATAATTTCATTTAATTAAATATACTATACATAAATATTATATATAATTAATTACAAATTATACTTATTACAAATTATATACATATTTTCTGTACAAAATATATATTTCTAGTATATATATATATATATATATATATATATATATATATATATATATATGTATGTATGTATATATATATATACATATACATACACACACACGCACACACACACACACTGTGTGTATGTATTAGGACTGTCAATCAATTACAATTTGTAATATAATTAATTACATGATGTGGCGATTAATTACTGTAATCTAATAACAAAAATTTAACATTCAATATATATGTATATATATATAAATATGTATATATGATACATAGATTATGAAAATAAGTATATATTAATACATCTTGTTATATATGTATTTATTCATGTTCATTTTATTAAATATTAAATTATATTAAATACTATTTTTAGTTATTTATATTAAATGCATATAAAATATATTGGATATTACATTTATATATGATTAAATTTAATATATTTTACATATCAATAAATTACATACAAATGTAAGAATTTTAAATCATTATTAATATGAAAGAATTATATAAATTATATATGTATTTTTTATTATTCATGATATGGCAATTGCAATTAAATTATTAAACTGAAGATATAATTGAAGACATAAAATTGTTCTACTATTATTTATATTTTTACATATTACACAATTTATATATGGTTCAGAGAGTGTGATTAAATGATTTAGTGTGTGTGTGTTTTAGTTAATCACAGTTAACATATTAAAATGACATCCCTAGTTCTCAAATATCTTACTATGATTACCGAGAGCCCAGTTAATCAGTAAAACAAAATGTGGTTCCAACTGGGAGGGAGGGAGCATGGCCGATGACAATTACACCTCGGGGATCGCATTAGAGCAACTGCTATCACATTCAATTAGTGCTGGGGTAATAACAGCACCTGATTTAGTGTTAATGGAGATAGGTCCTCATGCATAAATCTCTCGTCTCTCTCTTCTACCAACCTGTTTATTGCACATTAATTAATAAAGTGACCTCACCTTCACTCAGGATCTGTGCTCAGTCAACCTCAGGGACCACACTCGGCCATTATATTAAAAGCAGCTGCAGCATGCTGCCCAGCAGCCGCCCAAGAAAACCTTGTCGTGACAGTCCAATGCAGGCCGATTAAACTCATTCTCATGGCTGCTGGTATTTTCCTTTATCAGCACGTGTGATAAAGGCATTTTTTTATCAGTTGCAACATGTTTCCATGCTTTCAAAGCCTCGGCAGAGGGGAGTGCAATACAGTAGATACGGCAGTCTGTTACTTAAAAACAGCCATCCAGAGCTGGACCCGAGATATGGGTATAGACAGAGGCCTTTTGGGCAGAGCTTAGCCTCATGGGAAACAAGAATTTCTGTCCATTCAGGCCCAGAAACGAAAATTGTTCCATCATTTACTCACCCTCATGTCATTCAAAACTTGAATGGCTTTCTTTCATATACTAAGAACACTAAGAACACTAAGAACATTTTGAATAATGTTTCGCTCTTTTGAATGCAGTAACAATGAATGGGAAGTAGCTTTCATGCTTCAAAAAGGACACAAAAGTACAATAAAAGCATAATAAAGGTATTAAAAAGGTTTGTACCATTTATGTTTCACATATAAAAGTCTCGATATAGCTTTGTGTAGGAAAAAGACTGAAACTTATTTTTCCTACAGAGTCACTGACAACTGAATCAGCTCATGCAAATGAATCATTCAGTTTGGATCAATTCATTGTACATTGTGTATTTTTTTTTTGTCATTACTATATATAATAGTCTTTCTACTTCAAAATTCCAACTTTAATTCAGTGGGCCCTATTTTAACAATCTAAACGCAAAGTTTAAAGCGCACGGCGCAGGTGCACTCAGGGCGTGTCCAAATCCACTTTTGGTATTTTAACGACAGAAAAACAGTTGGCGCGACCGGGCGCATGGTCTAAACGAGTTGTCCCTATTCTCTTAATGAGTAATGTGTGTTTTTTGGGGCGTAACATGCAAAAAACAATCAGAATCTCATCTTCCATTCCTTTTAAGATCCAGTTGCGCTCGTACCATGATGGATTTGCCTTTTACACTGCAGAATTTGGCAAGCGCAAAGACATATTTATATATATTTAATTAGCCTACAAAAAATCCTTATGTATTGCAATCCTTTAATTTTTTATATTTGGCATGTTTGTGTGCTGCTGTGCGTCCATGTGTTTAATAAGCAGCATGTTGTTAAATAACAAAGAAACAACTTTGAAGAAACAAGACCAGGTTTGAGTTGGTCTATGGCGCAGTCTATTTTCAGCTCCTTAAAATAGCAATGCACCTGAACACACCTCTTTTTTTTAGACCAGAAGGCCCATGGGCGCACAAATGAATGCAAATGCATTTGCTAATTAAACGACGTAGCGCTGGATGGGAAAATGCGAACGGCGCCGGACTGAAACTAGCAAACACACTTGCGCTGTGCCTTGCGTCGCATTGCGTATTGCACTTTGTCATTAATTGTGTGAATTCATTGAGTAAAAATTGTTTTAGATCAAAATTTTCTTCAGTGTAGGAAAGCTACAATGGATGTTTTCAGAATTTGTATCAGTGAATAATGATTTAAATGTTCAGAATTCACTTTCATTATAATGAAAAAGTGAATTTTCAAAAAAAAAAAAAAAAAGCGAAGTCATACGGATTTGTTGATGACAACTTTTATTTTTGGGCGAACTATTCCACTTAAGTTGATAAGTAAACTTATCTATTTTGTCGAGAGAACTGTAGGAACATTGTTAATGTCAGGTACAGAACAGCACTTTCTGTGAATAGTGGTAAAAATTCCCTGGCGATTGGTGCTTAGGCAAGGGCACCAACTTTATTAGTCTGCTCCATCTCCTCCTAGTTTTTATTTACTGCCCTCACATTCCTTCAACAGCCTTCTGATTGTTCTTCTGCTTCCAGCTCAGTGTCTGGCAGGTAACCTATATTCCCCAACTGTGGCCAGTAACATTTCAATCACCAGTAAAAAGTGCTTATTTGCTGCTGACTCGTTGGCTGTTCTTTCATTTCCTTGCATATACACATATACATATTGGTTCTCAGAGGGGCAGATATCAAATACTCCATTACAACAGCAAGCTTTCCTATAGCTGCACTTCAAGGTCAGTCGGCACTCAAATGTGAAGGAAAAAATCAGAATAATAAACAACGTCAGTCATATCTCTATCAGACTGCACATGAAATATAAAGATAAGGGCATTTATGAGTCTCCTCTCTACATGGAGTGAGGAAAATTTAATCAATTTTGGCCACAAGTACATCATGCATCCACTCATGTAAGTGCATTACTAACGACAGCGACTCACATACAAGCTTTCATGAACAAATGCACACAAACACAGCTGGGGTCTTAGTGAGGAAGAGGCTGTGGTCTGAATGGCCCTGGATAATTAACGGTGATAATAATAGAATTCACTTGTGGTGGAGAGTGTGGCTGTGTACACAGCACTAAATGAACAACGTTTCCTTCCGTATGGTTAACTGTTTGCAGCCGCTCTCTTTATTGTCTCTTTCCATTGACACCTGCTCCAGGGGGCCGGACCCATCAACATTGCTGTGATGCTGTAATGGGTTGGTTTTTAAAACTATAATGATTATTTCCAGCTGGAAAAACTAAGCCAATCCCGTTCAAGGTGGTTAAGATTGTTTATGGAATACCACACAGCTGTTTTTTAGCTGGTCAACGTGTGGTCTATCATCTCTAAATTGCTTGTCCAACATGATCTACAGGGTCTAAACCAGTCTCACAATTTCGCAGTTCAGTTGAGTAAGCAATTAGAGAAAATTGGACCAGCTTTAAAACTATCAACCACCATTTTTTGCTGAATTCGTTTTCATTTGCTTGTGTTTTTATAAATAACTAAATAAATAATTAAATACTTTCTACAAAAAAAAAAAAATGATAATAAAATATTACATTTAATAAAGCTTGAAAAATTTAATAAAAATAAATTAAATATTTACATATATAATTTACTTTCTAATTATATATGGATTATATATGGGGTACACTATGATTGATTATATATAATTAGAAATAATAAAAAACACATTTTATCTAAATTGTAATGCTTAATTTATATTTTTATTTATACTTTATATTTTTCAAGTTTATTACCTTCAATTATTTATTTTTTTTCGGATTACAAAATAATGAATTAATTTTATTTCCAAGCCTATTATTACCTTCTACACATAGAACATCAAGGTTGTCATTCCAAAAGAAATCTGCCAAGCGCATGCATTTCTAAAATCCTCTATTTCTAGTCCTGAATCAACATCAACAGTTTTAAGATTTCACAGTGTATGCACGAAAACTAGACTTTTCTGGTCCCAGCTAAACCTGTTTCTGTGGGTTAAATCTCTGTGGGTAGTTAATCTGATGTTCCAGAAGCCTGTGAGGAGAGAGATATCACTCACATATGCCATTTACTATCTGCCAACATATATAGCATGATAAATAAAGAGCAGCTGTGGCTTCTAGCGATCTGAGATTAATTCTACTGCTACCAAATGACCGCCAGCATCCATTTCAAACTCTTCACTGGAGGCATTGCCAACGCACACACATGTACTGTATAAACTGCAAACGAATGACACTTTTGTCGACACAATAGTTCCACCTCATTCTCTCTGAACTTAGAAGCGAAAGGGACAGGCTTTACAAAGGGCTCCAAAGTTTAAGTCTCCTTAATATTCCTCTCCCAAGCACAAAGACAGCCGTCAAAAATTATGCAGAAGCCTTTTGTGGAAAACACACATACAGTACACACGCGTTTGTTTGGAGGGTGAGCAGGCCTCTGCAGACTTATCTGGAGCATGCTTACAAAAGCCAGACAAAAAACCCATGACTCATGCAAACAATTACTGTGAAGGATGCTGCCCTCTTTAATTCTAACTTAAGTGCATCGTTTCAAAAAAAAGGTTGTGGAGGAGGAAAATTACAGTCCTCTCTCGAAATATTGGTGGAGTGCTTAAGTGCAGGGGGTGGACAAGGATGAAAAGCAGTGAGGGAGTGAGCGGCATCAATGTGTGAGTGTGTGTGTGTGTGTGTGTGGACTCACCACATGGTCCTTTGTGCTGCATCTGTATCTGTTTCTGAAGGGCACATCCCATGGCCTTCATCTGACATGAGCTGCTGTAAGTGTGCCCGTCGCTGCCACAAACAGGGTCTTGGTCATGTGGACACGCATCTGAGCACTCGCACACAGGCTCGCTGTTCTTAACCACACACACGGCTCCAAACTCGCAGGTCTTCTTCAGGCAGGGGCTCTCCAGGTTAAGATCTGCCCCAAAAAGCAGAGAAACAAGTTATCAATCTACTTAGATGAAGATGGGAAAAATAAAGGTAGCTAAAACCAGATGTCACTCCCCCTTCCCAGTGCTTAATCAGGTTTCACTTCACTACAAGAGTGCCAGCCGGATCCTACTTTTAAATTGTCACCATCCATGTCTCACGTTTACACCTTTGAGACACCAAAATTCTGCTATGCTTATCTCTATATAAACATTTCAGGATCTGGAGTGACTCCAGTTTTCCATTCACAGATAGTACAATAATTTAATATATTTAATAACTCTTGGGCTTTCGTACCCATAACCACTGCAGTGTGCATGTGAAATATCATTTCTCCTTTACACCTGTGAGACACCAAACTGTTGCTATGAACTCTATATCAAACATTTCAGGATCTAGAGTGACTCCAGTTTTCCTTTCACATATGGTACAATAATTTCATGGATTAATTAAATGCATTTAAATGTGGTTTTCACACCCATAGCCACTGCAGTGGGTATGTGACCAATGATTTTGTAGAAATAAAGTTTTGGACACAAAGCACAACATTTTTTCTCACCCAACATCTTGTGGTCTGAGAAAATGTTACAAACTGCTTGCTAAACAAATATGCACTCTGACTTTGCAGCTGTAAACATGCAGCCCAATCAGAACACTAACTACTCACATCTCATTTCATGCATAACTAACCAAGCATCCCTCAACTAGAGACAGAAGGCAAAAAAAAAAAAAAGAAAAGAAAAAAAGACAGACAGACATGTAAAACACAAAGCATCATCCCAGCAAAAGAGAGCTCTATTGAATAATTTAGTGCACTGGGCTACAGCACAGATATGAAATATGAACATGAAAGAGAGTAGCTGGGACTCTCAGCGATGCACAGTAGTTCCACAGTAAGTTCATTAACTGCTGCAGTTAGTAGACAGAGGGCCGAGGGACATTGGGATTGAGCACAAGCCTGGTTTTTGATGCCAAAACAGAGGGAAAGAGAAAGTAGAGAATGAGAGAGAAGTAGGTCAGTGGTGAACCAGCCTAGCTCACGGTCCTCAATGGTCTCATTTTGCTCAATAAGGAGGAAGTTTTATTAAATCAGGTAAAAAATGTATGCACAAAAAGGATGGAGAAGGATGGAAGAATCTCTAGGGGAGATTCTGTAAAAGCAATGACCTTCATTTCATTCCAAACCTGTTTAATTTTCTTTCTGCTATATAAAACAAAAAGAGATGTTGAACAAAATGTTCATGGTGCTCTTTTTCACACAATGAAGTTTGCTATATTATATTGTACAGAAATTCTTTTTTGTGTTCTACAGAAAGTCATATGAATTTGGCATGACATGAGGATGAGTAAACGTTGATATACATATATTTTTTAGATGAGCTGGTTTTATAAACAAATGCACAACATGCTGCACATTTGTATGCTTGAGCCGAGGGCTGAGAAATGTTAAGAGGAGTAAACGTGATGTGTTTGCACTTTCACACTAAGATTAAACACATGTCAGAATAAAGGGCAGCCCTTGAAGCACACTCAGTATTGTGTGATAGGTCAAATGACATTGTGACAGCAAATGTTTGCAGGTGCTTGCTGGTCGGCATATGTAAGTGTGTGTGTACAGTATACAAGACTACATGTTCTTGACTGTTTGTTTGTTAGTGTGTCTTTTGACATGAATGTACATATAAATGAGAACCCCTCCATCTTCAATGTTTGTTTTTGGAATGTGTGTCCCCTACCCGTGACACACACAGTGCTGTCACAGCAGTAATTTATTCTAAGATTAGATGCTATCGTTTCCAAGTAATATTAAAGACACTCAGATACATTTAATACTGCACACGAGCAGCTATCATACCACCTTCAGATAAATCAAATACTTCACTCTGTAAAAATTTACTTTCTTTTTCAACATGATACAAACAAATAAAGGACAAAATAATGAGATTTATTTTTTCTTGTCATTTCAAGCTTCTTGAAGTGAGAAGAGATTTGCTCTAAAACACTGTGCTGCTTAAATAGGCAGCATTTCCAAGCACACTAGTTAGGCCGTTGACACACTTGATGCATGGCGCAAGCGTCTCAGCTGTGTGTGGCGTGTCCGTTTTTAATTTTGCTCCCATGTTAACAGGTTAGAGCTTGCAGACTGCCTGCGTGAGACGCGCGGAAAACACGTGCATGCTAGAAATAGAACCGACGCCTATTTTTCACGCGACACACGAGCGTGTTGGAAGCGTTTCCAGGCAAAATAGAACACAAATACATACACAACATTTTGAACACAAATACATATTAATGCATGACACTTTGATGTTTGAAAGTCTATAGGTTGATATATTCAGATATAAATGTAATTTAAAAAATAAATTAATAATTATCGATTTTCAAATATTGCACTTGTCAAGCATAGTCTATTTTGCCGTCAATACTGTTGAGTGTGTCCTTTATAAGTAAGCTTTATATTTATGCTCAACATGAAGTATAGATATTGTTTTCGTGAAGACAAGAGCCTGGTCTTTCGGCGGCCTCCCTGTATGTCACCTACAGTAGCAGCAGCGTGTCAGGCACGATTCTGGTGTGTAAAGTCACAGAAAATGCGAAGCAGCCGCCACGCAGCAGAAACGCCATGCTCACACCAGAGCAACATGATTTAGGGGGGAAAAAAAGTCTAATTGTTATTTTTCGAATAAATTGTAATAAGATTCCCTTATGAAAATTAACTATGGTTTTATTATAGTAAAAGTGTAGTAACCATAGTAAAAGTGTACCAACCATGTTTTTTTTTTTTTTGGGGGGGGGGGGGGGGGTTGATTACAATTACAATTTGTATAACTAGTTTTACTACAAATATCATAGTTAAACTATTGGTTAGTACAGCAAAACCATGGTTAATTTGTGGTTACCATGGTTTTTTTGGTTTCATACGTAGGAAAATAAAATAAATGCCTAATGACGTTGATGAAAATAAACTTAATTTTCAGTCAGTACTAAGAAATATATAAATAAAAATAGTTCAGTATAAATAAAATCAACAAATAAAAATCAATAATTTGGCTGCAAATTTTTAAGTGCTAAGCATTTTCACGCTTAGAGAATCAGTGTTAGCAAAGCAGCATGCTAACATCAAACTGTACTGAAATTGTCGTGTGGCACTATTGCTGTGGTGCACACACTACATAGAAAGTTCTAAACTGCTTACTAACCAGATCCCCTGGAAGTTAAAATGTTCTCTAAGAAACTGATTATGTAAACAGAAGGCAGCTCATTAGGTTTAGCAATAGCAAACAGAGCTAAAGACTTAGCCTGTGCCTTAAATACTACTTAGCAAGAGTGAGACCATCAAACAGTCTCAAGGCTTTAGTGAACTGCAAGAGGCTGGGGGGAAAGATTTGAACGTAACCCTTCTCTAACCTCTTCCTGGTGCTCACTTATAGTCCTGCCTCACATCTGAAGACGGCAGCTAGGGAGAAGCGCATAACAAACACACATGAAGCACAGCGTGCATAAGGAGACCATGAGTAGTACTCCAAAGCATGTATTTCATGACAAAAAAACAAGCGGTGCCAAACACACCTCTTTTAAAACCACACATGCAACTGCTCAGCTAAGCCAATGAAAATAAAAACTGCAGTGGGGAGTATAAGCAGGTTACCTTCCCGACCACTGTGTTCCTGTGCCAATCTAAAAGTGTCCTACAGTAGAAGGTCCTCTAAGAGAATGTTTCCGGGTATTGATTTCTCTGCTGAGAACGAGAGCTTAAAATTTGTCTTGAACTGGAATGTAACTGTGTAAACAGTGGATTGGTGCCTAATTTTTTTACAGGCCTTGAAAACAGGCTTTTCCTCCAGATCTTTTCTCTCAGCGCCTCTCCATCTGTGCCCTCTAAGCACCCGGCTGGAGGACGACGAGATCAGGCTCATCAGTAAAGCCCTCATGACCTTCAAAATGCTTCAATGACCCATTTCCCAAGGCGCAGGCTCCTAAAACCCAAACCGCAGCCTTCGATAATGCTCTGTCCCAAGCCACCCTTTGTTTTCTTACAAAAATGACAGAATCGCTCTCCTTAAAAAAATGAATGCAAAAACTAGATATGAAAAGAAACGTTCACTCGTTCAGTTTCTCATTTTCAGTTTTTCGTCTCTAGGGGATGAGAAAAAAAACCTTCCAGATATAATAAGTCAAGGAAGAGAAAGTTCTCCGAGAAATAATGTTACATGCAGGCACGATTAGATACTTCATAAAAAAAGCAGCCTGGCTTTGGTTATTGAGATGGCTTGCATATTCTCTCAGAAAAAAAATGAGCCCTTTTCAGAGCCTCTTTGAAATAGTGGGCTGCCATCCCCGAGGCCTGTGCTGCAGTGCCAGTCTTCAAGGACTCCAGCTGTAGCTGGATGACAGCCATATGTCTCGACGGGACTGCCACTGGGACACAATGCATGTAAAAACGAGCGCATTTGAAGTTTTTTCAGAGGTTAACGTATGTAAAAGGAAGGAAAGCTGCATAAGTAAAAAGTAAGCGACGTTGGAAAGTGGTGGTGTACGTTAATTAGGAGCCTGCGTGAGAGCGTGAGAGTGTGTGAAAAAGCGGGTTTAATAATGAGAAGGTGTGAAGAAACAGCTGGGTAATTGCCACAATCAGGCCTGAGAATCTCCCACACCTCCAACCCCTGCGGTGTTATATAATATGCACGATTTGGCTCCGCCTCCTGCTCCACATCCACACTGCAATTTTATATTACATTATGCATTCGTTCTAGTAGCGCTTAATTACTACTGCCACTGAAACATGATGTTAAGGACTATTAGCACATAGTACAAGATTCTCCTATTGTGTTGGCTTCACTACATGCTTTATCCTGACGTGTCGCCCACCCAAGGGATACTCTAACTCACATTTCGCCACTGTTATGTGCTATTTAAAGAGCAGGTCTCTTACGCCAATGAAGATTTCTTTAACTTGGTTTGAAGGGCTGTCAGAACGCAAACAGTCAGCCAACACACACTTCAGGGGGTCCGGTAAGCTTCTTCAGCTCAGCTCTGGTGCAAACTTGGCGCACAGTGTGAACGCAGAGAATTATTCCTACGATCTGCTTTATGCACGCTCATGTATATGGAGATCTCTAGCCCTCGTATCAGGATTACAGGGCGTGCGTGAATCGTGATACAAACAGTCGCACAAGCATCTCCTCCATCTCTCCGCTCACTGGCATCTTGCCAATATGAGAGGAGTTTGCGAGTTTCGGCATGCTGTTCGTGTCTCACTTTTTGTGCGTCTGCATATCAGATGCAGTAACTTCCCCCGTCACGTCCCTCTCAGTTCTGTCTTTCTCTCTTTCGTTCCCTACCTTCCACTTCAGCTTGAGGGGAAACATTTATACGCGTGTAGGAGAAGGTGCAAGGAAAAGGGAGAGAAGAAAATATTAGCATGACACAAGCAGTAATCCCCCCAGAGGCGGTGTTTGGTTTCTGAAGGAGTACTTATCACCTAACAATGGCTTCAAGGGCATAGAAACTTTCTCCCCACGCATTAAGAATTTAACCAAGGAACTAATTCCATTGCCCTCTCCACACTGCAAGGGAGGAAACGGATGAGGTGAGACACCGTGAAACTGGACAAGCAAGAGGACTTGAGAGGAGAGAGAGAACAAGAGACCGAGAGAGGGAGAGAGAGAAGGGAGGACAAAATAAACCACACAAAATATTAGCTCGCTATCTAATGTTGGACACATTAAAAATAGCCAGGGTTGGCAAAATTCTGAATTAGGAATAGGCTTTCAATTTATGATTGGGAATTTGAATTGAACTGGCTGGCTTGAAATTTAAATTGGAATGAAAGGGAAATCAAAGTAATTTAACAAACAAATCACATAATCACTAATTTTAACATAATAGTGTTCCAGTAGCTCAATTGGTAGAGCATTGTGCTATCAAGCGCAAAGTTGGGGGTTTGATTCCCCGGGAACACAAGATAGGTAAAAAGTGATAGCCTGAATGCACTGTGAGTCGCTTTGGATAAAAGCATCTGCTAAATGCATAAATTTAAATTTAATAGCTTTATGTTTAACATAAAAAATATATTTATTATAAAACTAATTATATCTATGATAAATTATGTATACATAATATTTATAAGATTTATAAATATTATAAATTATAATAAATTAAGTGTCCTTCACCATGGTTCTTTAAAAGAAATATATAAATAATAATAATAAAATTATCACACTTTGTGTATGATAAAGTTTATTTATAAAATATATAGATTTTATATATATATATATATATATATATATATATATATATATATATATATATATATATTTGATTCAAATTGCAATTCTGCACCCAGTTTTCTACCTCAATTCAAATTCAGGAATTGAACTGGAATTTTGAAATCATTCATAATTCAGTTCTGAATGACATAGAAGCCTGAAAATGTAGCAGAGTGAAACGGATCCACAGATCCCTTCAGCAGAAGGTCGTCACACAGACAGACGATAAGACAAGCACTGCACATAGCACTCTGAACAGAGAAGAAAGGGAAGCAGAGGAGGATGAGGGAATGAGAGAAAATGAGGGGAAAGGCAGACCCGCATTACAGAAGCATGCTCTACAAAGAGCCTACTAACAAACCCACATAACAGAAACCGACGCTTTCCAACTTACAACAGCGACCCAGATACAACCCTTCCACCTCACACAGCAAGGTGCAAAGGTTCATTCTAATTATAATCAGGCTACCCTGGCTCTTCAATCTACTCGTCTAATTTGATTCATTATGCACATCTCACTAGGACCTCCAAAGTTCAATGGGTGCTTAATGTTTTTTCTAAAGTTTATGCCGTTTTCAGCAAGAGATGCTAATCAAATAAATACGCTAATGATAAATATTAATCAGAGTGCATTGTCACCTGGGGCGTTGATTCCCAGGCACCTCTTTTCACATAGCTCTTGCTCAATGACAATGTCAGTAAGTCTGATCTGATCCCATTGTTAGTCTTTATGAGTTACTGCCATGGGAACAGAGAGAGACAGGGAAGGACAGAAAGCTGGTATATTCTGAGGGTCTGTTCACTTCTCACATGCTATGAAACATCCTCCGGACTATAATGACAGCTGTGTATTTAGGTCAGCTTCATTTGCAGGATCCATCTTGCTCTGCTTAGAGAAACGGACTGCTTTCTTTCCTTATCATTAGGAGTCCATTACGGCTGGCACACCCACCGAGTTACAGAGTTCTGAAATTACACTGGATGGAGTAGAGCCATGATAATGCACAAAGATCAGCATTCAAGGTCTCATAGTCTTCAGCCAGAGCAGACACTATTTTATTTGAAGTAAATGAAAATGAGGCTGTGAAGAACAGAAATAGCCATTTAAATATATAGTGCTTTCGTGTACCTAGATAACGTTTGTTCAACCACTGAAACCTGAGAAAAATATTCCCAGTAGACATAATACAAGTGTTGTGGAAATTGTAAAGACAAGCTTAAGACTTAATTTAGACAAAATAGTACAACAAAAACAGTATATATTATCATTTGATAATACCATAGTACTATCATATTCAACTGTATAATACCACGATCATTACTATACCATATAATAGATTGTATTTCTAGTATCTTTTTCCTTATGTCACTCCTAAACTGACTTTGACACAGGTGTTCTTAGACCCATCTGCTGCCTCACACATCCAAACAACAGACCGAAAACCTACGCTGACATTAATAAGACCTGAACTCTCTATACACAACCTTCTTTTAAAGCTCCATCAACAAAATTCAGGCAGACTTTCAGATGAGGAACCACAGTGTAGTCTTGTGTATCTTCAGTCCTTTGTTCTCAATCTTTAGAGTTTCACAATGTTTTCTGTTATCCTTAGGAGCTGCAGTCTCTTGTTGAGCTTTCTCAGTACTACACGTTTCTTTGATTTTAGAGCGAATCTTGTCTCTCGAAGAGCGCTGCTGACACAGTGACCCAGCTCTGCGTGCCTCCAAAGACAACAGGAAGCAGATGAAACTGTGTCAGACACTGGAAAAAGTACTGACATGCTCAGCGTTTGAAATGACTCATGTACACACACACAGCATTGCTGCTATTTATTAGCATGTGACAAGAGGTCCATTTAGAGGTTTTCCACTGTGGGAAAGGTGAGATTTGTCATGCTTGAGTGTCTTCTAAAGGACTGAAACACACTTAAGTAAAACGTAGACCTCACTTGGGCCCTTGTCAGTATGAAGGCATTCTACAGAAGCTACTGTATTCATTTCATGTGACTATCCTGACAACATCTAATGGGAACACGCTAACAAGCAAAACCTGGTCTAGATGGATATAACAGAAAAAGAAAGAGACAAGGCAAAGAAAGTGACAAAAGCAAAACAAGGCAACCATGCAAAGCAACTTTTTCCCCTGCCTTTACACGTTACACATTACACATTACACAACTGGGAGCAGGTGTCCAAAGCACAAGAGTTTCACTCATCAATACTCTGTATCTTCCTCTGCATGAAAGGCAGTCAGCCTAGCTCAGGTCCGCCACAGAGCTTTTGATGTTTAATTAATGTTCTGTTTGTGGAATATGCAAATACAAATAAATGTATTAAAAACATACTGTAACCTGCCACCAGTGAAAGCCTGAAAGGACCAAAACATTTATTTGTCAGAAATAATGAAATAAAGTCAAAGACACAAGCACTACTCCTCTTTACATGGTAATTTATGCATCTTTTTCATTGAAGACTGGAAAACAATCCTAATGAGTCATAGAGGCCGATAGTGAGAAGAGAAAAAAGAAGAGAGAGGGAGGGCAAAAAATAAAAGATGCATCCAGCGCTACAGTTGCCACATATGTGCTGCCAAATAGTAGGACACACATAGCATTCAGTATAAATGAGAGGGATATTTCTGTACTGTTAACATGCGCTCAAAATCTGAACCATGCCAAATCAGCCCTGGATACACATCCCATAATTAACACACTGTCCAGATCCTGTTTTATTAGAGAGAGATGGTGCACAGACAAATAAGCTTAGCGAGTTAAGCAGTCATTTTATATGGACTTGGGCTAACTGTTGTGTTCCAATAAATCAAGTTAAAACAATTCTTCTAGTATTATGCACTTATTTTTCATTTAATATAACTTCAGAACAGATTTTTCTAGCATAGTGAAATAATCTAGCTGTTTCTGATCAGTGGAGCAAGCAGTGGAGCAAGGAGCGGGAAATGGTGCGGAGCGGAGTGAATATTGAATGCTTGGAGAGCAGAGGGGCAATTGTTGCCACTCCACTACACTCACATACTCTGTTAGCTATGTTAGCAATGTCTGGCTCCCTCGCTGGGTTTCCATCAAAAGTTACAAATGTATCTTATGTTTAAAATTGTAATACTGCATAAAAAAAATTTGGTAGTAAGCACAATTTCCATCCAATGTGTCACATAGAATATGCTTTTTCTATACTGTATAGAAGGGAAGTTTGCACTTGGACTCAAGCGAGAATGCCAAAGGGATGTCCCACACAAGTACGTAAATGTTTTAAGCAATGCAAACTCAAACTTCTATGGCCAGATTTCTTGTCTATATTCATGCTGGAGCAACAATCTGAAGATAATCTTCACAGAGCAACTGATCTTAACAACATATTTTCATTATCATTTTTGAAAGGCAGCATATGGTTTAATGGCAGACATTTGACAGTAACACTATTGCACCCTATAAATGGTTTTCTGCTGCCAAAGTAATGCCAGGACACTTTAAATATGGGAATGCTCACTTCCACATTTTGAGTTTTTACATCTGCGTACTTGCATAGATTCTGTTTCTGTCCTTAAGCCTCAAGTGGGCTGTATGCATGCATCCATGCAAACGGGTAGCATGGCAACAACAGGTTCAGAATGATTGGGAAATGATTCATCCAGACAAACAGAACTCAAAAAAAATAAAAATAAAAATAAAAAAAGAAGAGCTCCATGACCTCACTTCCTCTCCATGAGGACTGGAGCTGCAGGGGGGTCCACTACAACCATCCTCCATCACACAAACAAACAAAAGAAACAGAGACAAAGAGGTACAGGTAGAAAAAAATATATCAAACCAGCCCATTGAGGGCCCCCTGAAGGAGACCCATAGGTCGGAATTCCAATAAGAAAGGTCAGAGGTTGAACTCTTCCCCGCTCGCAACAAGTGGTGTGTCCAGCGGAGACCCTGAGCAGACGTCACATTGACAAAGACAGACAGAGAGACACACTGCAACAGAAAAAACAGTTTAAAGACAGCCAAAAAAGGACACAAAAGGACAAAGGGGGAAATGACAAGACATTTGAACATGGAAGGATTTGAAAGAGGTTGACTGGCACTAGAGGGGTAAGGACATGAATGAAACATGAAGTCAGTGTTTCATGTGTCATCAGAGCTGATGGTAAAATGAAAACGGCGTGGAAATGAACGAGAATGAGCACCTTCCACAAGAGTTTCCCGCAGGACACAACCGAACACAAGCAGACATACAATGCTTATCTGTACGGAACTATCCCACAATTCCCCACACTCACCACAGGGCCCTGGTTGCTTGATGGGAATGTCTGTTTCGGAACGGCACTCTTCGAGTTTCCTTTCGCAGTCGTTGGGGTACGTCTTTCCGTCCATTCCGCACAGGGGCTTGTATGTGCCGTCACATTGTATGGGGTCACAGGAACACTGGAACTCTCCGTTTTCCAGCAAACATATGGCGTTGAACAGACACCCATTCGGACAGCCCCCTGGAGACCGGAGACACACATGTACAGTACATGCGTCAACAATGTGAAACAAAGGCAGTAAGCGTCCTGGTGAAAATCAACACTGACTGGAGGCATCTCTCTTTCTCTTTCGCACAATCAGACATCGGATATTGACTCAGTCAGGGGTTTTGAATTAATTACCATGCCTGATTATTAAATCAATTATCTAATTCCATTCAGAGTGATTTTTTTTATAGAGTTGTGTTAGGCTGTCACAGACTGGCCGAGGTGGTCTGTAATTAAAGCAGCCTTTCATCTGTTTGAGAAAATTAAGATACCTATTTTATTTATTATGTTATTGTACAATCTTAGTTTGATATATGTTTGATCCCATTATTCAACCTATCTTTAACAATGCTGATGAAAGGAAGCTAGGAAGCTATAAGAACGGAAGTGGAATTTCGTGAACTTCTGGATTTACTCAACATGAAATTGCTTTCACGACCCTATTACTTCCACATTGTGATGAATTTGTGAGTAAAAATTAATATTTAATAAGAAAAAAATCTAGGACAAGACATGATTTCATCCACTGGGAATCAACTAGATTGCGAAAACTGGGAGTTCCACACAAGAACAGACCAATGAGAGATTGTCCTTGCGAAAATGTTTATGTAATGTATTACAATTAAAACCAATAAGCTACAAAAAAGCATCCTTACTATAGTTAAACTATGGTAATCACAAATTAACCATGGTTTTGCTACACTAACCTTAATTTAACATTGGTATTTGAAATAAATCTGTGCTTATACAGATGGTAATCAATACGCCAAACTAGCGTGGTTACTAACTAACTGGTTACTACGCTTTTACTATAATAAAACCATGCAAAATTTTCGTAAGGGTGTGGAGGAGAATCTGGTGTTGTGAAACATATCCCTAAAGAATCATATCCCTCTGTCAGATATTTTGCAATGTCAGATCAAAAATGTAGCAAATTCTAACGCCATTGTGTTCCAATCAATCAATCATACAAAAAAAAAAAACGCTGTGTTAAGCAAGTAGGGTAAGTTAACTAATTAACCAAATATTGACAAAGCTAATAAATATAAGTTGCCAAGATTTCTGAGTGGAAGTGGTTGACAAGTGGACATTCCACTTAGCCTTTAGTTAGCAAACTAATAGCTTAGTGTACTAGCGTACCATAATGCTAACCTGCACTATAAAGGCACTTTTGATTAACAATAACATAGTCCGTCTGGAATTATTGTGAAAATTTGGTAACCTAAAAGAAAGGTAAAAAATCAATCCGTCCCACATAATCATATCCCATTTAGAAGCCGTTTGCAAGGTCTGGTCAAAAATGTAGCACATTATCACAATATCTTTCATTGCCAGTTAATAATGTGTTAAGATAGTAGGCTAAACTTTTAGCTAGCTAACAAAATATTAGCAAAGTTATAAATACCAGCCCTATTGAAAACAAACAAACAAACAAACAAACAAACAAACAAAAACAGTATATACTGGTTAGGTATGTTTTGAAGCATGGTAACTAGATTGAGCTGGTTTATGCTGGTCCTTAGTTGGTCATGAGCTGGTCTCAAGCTCCTAAACTGGAGCAGCTGCTCAATAACAACTTATAACCACCTCAGGACCGGCTTAAACCAGCTACCACGCTTCGAAACTTACATAACCAGTATATGCTGTTTTTGTTTGTTTGTTTTCAACAGTGAGACTAAATACTTCCCTTTCTTTGTTTTGATTTAGCGTTTGATTTGCAGCTACAGTAAGTCTGCTAGCAAAGCATATAGTGAGTAAAAAATGACAGAATTTATTATTGTGAAATTATATTATTATTTTTTATAAAAATTCTGGCAATAATAGCATATAACAAGTATTATATTAACACTAACGATGTGAGTGATACAATTCGATTCACATATTGCCTGAGCAGATCCCAAACACATGTACAAAGTAAGACAAATGCTATTGTTTCTTGAGTTACACTAGCACAGAAACAGTTGCTCTATTGGAACAACAGTGGCCAACAAATAACACCACTATAGCTCACGGCACAAACACAGTTCAGACACATGCACACACACATACACACTAAGCCACCATTCGCGCACTATCACAGCCGAACACACACTCTCTCTGCGCTTTGCCACAGGGCTTCAGAGCGAAGCAGGGACGATCTTTTCATCACCCGTGTAGATACAGTCTTGCCACAATACACCTGCCAGAGCCCGACAGGCAAATTGGATTTGTGGAGATTGGTATCATGTAGGCATGACAGTACTGCTAACCTGACTTAATTTGTCCAGAGCCTTCTCACCGCAGCCATGACAAAATAAATCAAATGCGGCTGTAGGGCACCTTTATCAGAGACGAGCATGAGCTCCATTGAGTCTGTGACAACTCGGCTCTAGGAGGAACTCACCTTTCTCCTTGCAGCTGCCTGAAGAAACCTTTTTGAGCTCCAGGTTGTTCTGCAGGGCCGTCCGCTCCATCTGACACTCGCTATCGTAAGTGTGGCCATCGCTGGCGCAGATGGGAGTACTCTCGGGTGGGCAGGAATCGGCTGTGAGGAAGGTTAGCTCGTAGGTCTTTGGGTTCACCCGACAGGCTTCCCTCATGATGTTCAGAGTATCACTGCAAGGATCTGAGGACAAGAGTAAAAAATGTGTCAGATCGAGATGGCAGTTCATGACTCTTGTTTGATTTCATTGTCTTCTGTTGAGAATTTGATCTGTTTGCTTGCTAGCCAAATATTGCCAAAATGTTAAAAAATACTACCAAAGCTTTCATTGTGTGTTCAGTTAAGTGTCAGTTGGCATACTAACAGCTTTTCCTATTAGTGTAGCAATGTTCTTTTGATTACTGTACTGCAATATTCTTTTTGATTACTTTTGATTACCTTGCTATGTTTTGAGGCATTAGGGAAGGGTGATTCAATCTTGCACAACATGGCATCCGTTCTGCTGCCTCGCAATTAAATTTTTTAGGCCTTTTGTCACTATTATTTTAGTAGTGTATATACAATAGTTTAGGTGAGCTCACACTAGACTTTGTGTTCTATTCACTGGGTCCAAATGTGCACACTGTCAGAATATTTACTGTATCTGATGGCAAACATCTTAAGTATTAAAAAGTAAATTCTTTATATAAGCCAACACAGTACAAAGAAAGCTATTTCGTCTTTTCTTTTTTCTATTATTCAATTCAGAATGGAAACTAACAACTAGCATACGCATTTCTTTTGTCATATTTTTTTATTAAACCACAAGAAAACAAACAATTTGGGTCTAGAAGTTTTTATAAGGAAATATGTTCTTATTCACATTTCCAACCCTAAAAACAACAGTAATGACAGGGAGAAAAGTGTAACACTAGCCAAACTCAAACATGTATCGCCCACACGAGCACCTCATCATAATATTGGCCTTTTAAATAACTTAATATCGAGTTTAGTTTCAACTTTGATCACATTTACACCATCATTCAAAAGTGCGTATTTGTTTTTAATATAAAATATTAAAAACAGAAAAGTTATTTAAAATAATATTTCTCTCTTATACTGGATTTTTTATCAACTAAATACAACCTTCTTTCAAAAACATTAAATACATAAATCTTACCGAAACCAAACTTTTAAACAGCAGTATACATACGTATATTTTTCCTGAAGATCTTGTTTAGCTTTTTTTTATTTTTTATAAAGGGTAGATTTAAACTTGAGCTGTCAATCGATTAAAAAGTTAACTAATTATTTGCAATTATTTATTCTTTTTCTGAAATTAATTGCAATTAATCCCACTTAACATTAACTTAAATTAAATATCCATTAATAAATTAATACATTAAAGCTTTTTTCCTTTGGTTCTTTGATTAACAGAAATCACAACAACTGGGTTATTAGGTTATTTTGGCTGCTTTAAAGGGGGGGGGGGTGAAATGCTATTGCATGCATACTGAGTTTTTTACACTGTTAAAGAGTTGGATTCCCATGCTAAACATGGACAAAGTTTAAAAAATTAATTTGTACATTTGAAGGAGTATTTTTTTTCCAAAAAAACCTCTTCCGGTTTGTCATAAGTTTCGGAAAGTTTTTTTCGAGTATGGGTCTGTGTGACGTTAGATGGAGCGGAATTTCCTTATGGGTCCTAAGGCACTTCTGCCGGAAGAGCGCGCGCTCCCGTATAGCAGAGCACTGAGAGGCTGAGCACAGGCATTCACTGATCAGAGCGAGAGCGTCGCAAAATGTCACAAAAGAAGTGTGTTTTTGGTTGCCAGGGCAAGACAACCCTGCACAGATTACCAAAAGAGAAACAGCAGTAAGGGACTAGTGGATGGAGTTTATTTTTACAGAGCATCAACGGAGTTGTGCAAGTGTTTTTGTTTGTTCCCTGCACTTCGAAGATGCTTGTTTTACAAACAAGGCCCAGTTTGACGCCGGATTTGCACATCGTTTATTTCTTAAGGATAATGCAGTCCCAACGAAAAAGGGTCACGATCGTGTGTTGGAACCGCAGGCGGTGAGTAAAACTGCTTCAAATATCTCTGTGTTGTTAACTTAGCTATCAGCGCGTAAGCACATCAAGTAAACAACATGCAATGTTGTCATCAAACTGCACTTTCCACATGTACAGCTAAAAAAAAAAAAAAAAGACGACATAAAGTGGAACTTAGTCATTTTCCAAAACCGCTAAGCAAATATATACAGTTTCAGTACATACCACGTAGCATACCGCCTTTGCTGATGCTGCTCTTGTTAAATTTCAGCCTCTGGATCTGTGTCACAGCTTCCAGACGCTCTCAACAAAAAAGCCTACTGGCGCTCATGATTCTTTAGCTCCGCCCACACGCCACGCCTCTAGGCACTCGTGTTTTTCCGGGAAAAATCGGTACAGACTATCTTTCTCTTCTAAATATAATAAAAAATAAAGACTTTTTGGAGTTTTGAAGGATGCAGTACTACTCTATTGAGTGAAAACGAGCATTTCACCCCCCCCCCCCCCCTTTAAGAATTGCCAGTGCTGTTAATTGCATTAATTTAATGCAGCACTCATTTTGACAGCATTAATTTAAACTCTTTAGGAAAGTGCACCTCCAGGACCAGAGTATTTGGTATCTGAGCACGTCCAAACCACTTCTCTACAGCAACAATGCCATTGCATCTTTTATGCAGTATTGATGGAGCTGTTGTCAATGGTGTGTCATTTATTGAGAAGAAATACTAAAATGTGAAAAGATAAGGGTGACAGCTGACGGGATGGGAGTGATGAGTATGTGGGAGCTGATGGGTCTTTGTGGCTGCAGGGGGCTCCGGGCCCTGGCCTTATATTGCAAGATCATAATTGTAATAGAAATGCCATGATGGTTATTGAAATAAGTGTGACAGTTTCGCCAGCCTCCACACTTTTCAGAAACAAGGCGACACAAAGGACTTATCAGCCGGTGTCGTACTAAGACAATGCCGAGCCGCGAACGAGTCGCACAATCGCTGGAGAGAAAGAAGCATGGAGACGGAGAGAAAAAAAGACAAGAGAGACAGAGACAGAAAGGACTGAGGAAATGAGACAAGAAAAACAAAACACGTAAACAAAGCAAAGAATGAGAGGAGAGGAAGAACACAGGCAAAAAAAGAGAACTAGAAAGTTGGAACAAAATAAGTGGGAAATGAAGAAAAAAGCCAAAGAGATCGAGAGACATCATGAAAGCAAATAACACACAGATGGACACATGCACAGTAGGGATGTATGAAACAACATATTTTCAGAATCAACTAGCCAGTGGCTTTTTCCTGAATGACTAGTCGACTAATTAGGCTAGAAACTGACTAGTCAGATACTAACCCACCCTAAATGCACAAACATCTAATTCAAAATCAATCAATTAATACATAAATTCATTAATAAATTCATTCATTCTTAATCAGTACTTAGTGTTTAGATATGTTTTTTTTTTTACTTGTTTATTTCTAATTTAAGGTTGCAGTCAGTTAAGTCAATCCATCCTAAATGCACACAAATCAAATTATTTCTAGCACTTGTATGAATTAATGTATAAAGTTGTTAGATGTTTTCTTTTAAAACAAAATTAGATTATTTTAGTTTCTCAAGTAAAATTATACTCTGTGATGTTAGTTTTTTTTCTTCTGAAAAATAACGTTGAATAATGTTGAAAAAAAAAAACAGATTTAAAAAAATATTGAGTTCCTGCCAAAATCAGTATTGTATCTGGTCGGTATTGAAAGTCAATTTATAGTTTTATGCAAAAAGGTGTCATGTTTTCATCTTTCCAAACCATGAAAAATACTAGTCTCCCTTCTATGTGGAATGCGATACATCCTCTCAACCAATCACAGCTCACCATTACACGAATTGTAAACAGTAACTGACAAGCTATGCAATGTCTCGTTCATAATCACAGACGATTCCCCTTCGATTATGAATGCTATTATATGTAGTTTGTCAGCGATTTATGGCTCTTTGTATTAAACACGGCCCCATCTGAAAGCATGTGATGGAGATTTACTACTGATCACATAACTGGCTTTACTGACGAAATGCGCATGACAATCGCATGTGATTTATCGTGCAGCCATACATTTTTTTTTTATTGTGACGCCATTGATGAATGTGGTGGTTTCTGCGGTGGGCCATTAATAAGATTAGTATTGACCAAGTTCAGAGGCTGTCACATGTGGATCAATTTACTTTGTTGTGTATTTAAATATAAAATATAAAATAACTTTTATATTGATTAAGTGGATTTATTGCATTTTGTGTGTGGGGGGGGGGGGGTCATGTTTTATAATAAATCTTTGAAAATCTCAATCTGGATTTAAATGGTTTATGTCATTATAATCTAAAGATGCTATGTGAAAGTTCGTAACAGAAAATAGTGGTTTTCATCTTGCCACATTCTTGGTAAAGAAAACACATTTTTACTCAAAAAGGATTTATAGCGTTTTGAAACCAAACTCTTCAAATATACAAGCATTAAGCATAAATGCCCAAGGTGAGAGGCGGGCTGACAAAATGTTTCTGCCAGTTCAGGGACTGGTTTATACTAACACAATAATATGACGGCTCTCAAAGGAGGGGAGTATGGAGCTCGACCAAAAGGGTCCAGCACAATACGGGCAGCGCCTCCAACAACATTTCGCCATGCAAGCCAGCCATTACCACTGGAATAGCCATTAGCTCCCATTAAGAGAGGCCGGAAGCAGCCAGCATTCAGTGTATCGCTGCCTAACAGTGCCATGCAGGGTTGGCTGTAATTAGCCAGACACACTGAGCCCTGCTCCAGCAGGGAGTGTGTATGAGGCCGATCCATTAATCCAGACCCTGTATCTGTGTGCCTAACAGTTGCTGGCCAAGACCTTAATGCATGTCTTGGAGGAACAGTTCATTTACGGGAATGAATGTGTATACAGATCTGGCCAAAAATGTGTCTAACTGGGCTTTGAAATAACAGTGGCCCATGTCCTGCTGTACGATTGATTGTGGGTTTGTTTGTTTTGCTCCTCAATCCTCTATGTAGAACAAAATGCCAGAAACATTGAAAAAATTCTTAATCTGTACTTGTGTTGTTGTTGTTTTATAGAAAAACGATGTACAGTACACATCCTTAAAACAAGATACATTTACTTGAGATGCATGAATTATGTAGTTGTTAAAATGTTTAGATGTGCTTTTCTGAAACACAAGACAAATGCATTGTCATTTAAGGTTATTGAGATGTTTTCTTTCTCAAGTAAATTTTTCTTTATGAATTTATATATATTTTCTGATCATTTTTGCAATTTCTTCTTTTAAACAGGTTTTAACATTTTCTATTTTTTTGATAGTATTATTATTTGTTACTCAACTATTTTTTTTAAAGATGTTTAAATATGTTTTCCTGAAAACAAGACAAAATAATAATTATTTATATAATAATTACTGCTTTTGTATCCCCTTTAAAGGATGTTTAGATGTTTTCTTGCAAAACAAAAGTGATAAATACCTCTGTTTCAAATTCTCACATATACAGTATGTCTTATGTTGAGGAAGTTTAAATATTTTTCCTTGAAAACAAAGCAAATGATTATATGCACTTGACTTTTGTTGTATAGACAGTTTAGAGGTCAGATTTCTTATTCTGTCTTATTTAATTTCATTCTTATTTTAAAACAATACAAGTCGATGTAGTGTCCCTCAGTGAGGACTGAATCAGAGTCAGTAACCACAAGGATGGTGTCTCTAAGTTAGATTTAGAGTTGTTGATGTCTGTCCTCCTCTGTGCTTTCTACTCTCGAGGGGGTTCAAATGAAAGACACACTCCCAAGAGCCGCAGAGAAACATACTCCACACGTCCTCTGGGACCTGAGGCATTCATCCAGCCCTGCCGCCCAGAGAGCCATCATTTACAAGAGTCTGTCTGCCCCGCTCTGCCGCAGGAAACACCACAATGTCACAGTGCACAAATCTAACAGAAGTTAGAGAGGTTTTTGCCCATGGGGCTAGAAACATAAATGTAATTATCTATGAAGATTCGGGAGGAGCGCGTCAGATACTTAGCCTAATCATCACAGGTGGACCACAATCAAGTAATCAATCCCACAGTATAAATATCGCTGACTTACCTCTATCCATTGACGGTTTATCAGCATCCCTCCTCCACCCCATCTCCTCACTTCAAGTTCACTTTACAATATACGGGGAAGGGGGGGTACTCTAGCTTCGGGCAATTCCCGAGCTCGGAGCCCTTCCCCGGACAGCACGCCAAATACGCATACCATACCTCAGCTAATTATATGTAAGCGTGAACTAGTGAAACGTTATTGAAAATATTGTCTCTGAAAACAAGTTTCATTAACCTGTGCAGTTTTGCCTCTCAAGTGTTTTATGAGTGTTTTATGCTGATATACACACACACACACACACACACATATATATATTGCTGTATTTTTTTATAAACTTTTTGAAAGAAAGTCTTGTGTCTTGTCTGGAGAGTGAAGTAAGAAAAATATACTTACTTTAAAGAAAACTCTCTTTTAAACAAGTCTCACTATCTTATGCATTTTTGCTCCAAGTAAATTGATCTTTTTTTAACTGAAAAATAAGACAAAAATACATATTAAGAAAATTATTTTTTTGCACAGTAGACTCGGCTATGGATCATCTAACTGTCCTACATTCTTAACAAGTCTAATAATGTGCATTAAAAAAAATGGCAAGGTTAAATATGAAGGAGAGTTTGATCTTTGTTAACCAATAAAGAATAAGGAAGCAACTGAAAATGATTTAATGATCAGTCTGTGAGAGTGCAGGGTATGCTAGAGCAAATATATGGGGAACTTTCCTAACATGCCAGTTTTCTCTTTAAAATGTGAATGTGTCCAGACCTCATCATGGAGTACAGACGAATAAAAGAGATCAAAATAAAACTCTGAAATGTCAGAGATGGGCGGAATAAGCCGAAAAAAGAATCTGACAGCTCGTCAGGCAGCGCAGAAGGGAAATGTCATTAGGCAGTGCAGGGTGGGAAGGGGGCTTTTCATGAACGACACTCTGTCCTCATCACTCAAACTCCCCACTAACATGAAACAGCTAGGATTTAATCAAAGAAGAAGAGCTCAAAAACCCAGACATTTTGCATGGCCAAGTGTGATGTGACGGGAGCTTTCAGCAGAATAACTGATCTTGTGAATTTTTTTACCTCAAAATTAAGCCAAACTACTCTTCTACAAGCATTCAGAACCCAAAATCACCCTGGGGATAATGCAATACATTCGATGATTTACGTAATCAGAGAATTTTATATTTTGTATTATTATTATTATTATTATTTGTACATTTTATGTTCTTGTTAAACAATTCACTCGCATATTATTTTAAGTTTATTTATTATTTTTTTACAAATACATTACATCAACTTATGTTACTTTTCTGCCATGTAAAATAATAATAATAATAATAATTTTATTATATATTTTTATTATTATTTAAATAGTCAAAATGACCTTCGACCACTTTGATGGAAGCAACTATGCAAGAATGGCAAGATGGTAACAGAACTACAGTCATGGCCAAAAATATTGGCACCCTTGGTAAATATGATCAAAGGATCATCAAGGGACCTTTCCTCCCATTTTAAATTCTTATTATCCAATAAAAGGTTAGATTTTTGTGATTTTAAAAAAATTAAATATCAAAAGGGTTAACAATACAGATTAATTTTCACTGCCTTTTTTTTATCATGTTTACCAAGGGTGACGATATTTTCGGCCATGACTGTACATGTGATAATCACAGTAAACGGATTGCTAATGACTATTTTAAGGCTCAACAGACTCACCGCAGCGGCCTTGGTGATGCACACGGATGTTCTTCTGAGTGGCGCAGGCTTTCATGTTGAGCTCACACTCACTTCGGTAGTCCAAGCCATCGCTGCCACACACCATTTGCTCGGGGACGTTCTCACAACTCAGAGGACACATGCACTTGGCGGACAGACCGTCAGATGACTGAATGCAGGTGCTGCCAAAACTACAGGTCACCTCACTGCATGGGTCCTTCAGGGCTGAAAAACAAAGAAAGGAGAAAATGAGTGTAGAAAATGCCTGAATAACATTTGACATGATCTAAGATGTTGTAAGTAGCTCTTAGAGTTTTGCTATGTAGTTGCTCGTTGGACTTGGTTCAGTAGTTTTATACAATATGATTGTACCTATTTATGCATCTAGCACGCGTGGCACAAGATTAATTATGTGCCAAAATGTTATTAATATTAATATATATTAATAATATTAATGTTATCACTAATTACATGAGGTACTCTTGGTCGTGTTTGGATAATTGGCTTGCTGCTTGTCATGTTCACACTATAAAGTCTGTTTAAGGTGGGAGTTCATGGGTGAACTCCAAACACGAACCCTATTACTGAGATAAGATTGGGTTAAAATGAGGCACGGTCTCCCAGCACCTCCACACAGCTCAGACGTGCCCCGTGTCGATACAGATGGCAGAGTGAAGTGGGAGTGCCCCGGGATGAAGAACAGCTCAGTTCCCCGGACTTGAATATTCGGTCACAGCTGGGCGGGTGTACAAACAAGTCACTCTAATTCACCACGGGACATTTCAAGCAAGCTTTGCATTCACAAAACATTCTCAACTGCTATGCTTCAGCGTACCCGTCCTAATGCTGGAGGGACCTAATCAGCTTTCTTCAATCTGAAAATGAGAAAGCCCTGTTTTTTTCTGCAAAAGACTTTGTATATTTCTTATTAAACAATCCACCACTCAGGAATGAAGACGAAGAAATGATTTACACAAAAAGGAAATTTCTGTCATCATTTACTTAGGTTGTTCCAAACCCGACACAAACAGATCTTAAAAAAACTATTTCATAAGATTCAGTTTATAATAACACCGCATTTTTAAATATACCTTTAACACACAAGACATTGACTATTTTTACATTTTGCATCCTTTTAGAATCTTTAAAGCTTCACTAATTGTAAATTTATATAAAACCATGACCAGGATACTCCTGTATACTCGTTATTTCTTTATTTATCTGTAATGAATACATGTCTTTTTTTGATACTCAGAGTATTATATGTATTATTTAGATGATACATATTCATGATGCATTGACAAACACAGAGATACTGAAAAATGAACGGACCGTGTCATTTCAGAGAAGGCTAGTTTCATTTCCTACTGTCTTTAGACACACCATCGGCTCTAATTCATTCTCACTATCTCCATCCCTGTTTTCACCTCTACTGTGCGTCATATCAGCCTACAGTCTTTTGTGGGTTTTACTTTGTGTAAATCTGTTAAGAGAACACACTTGTTTAATTAAAGGTTTGTGCCTGTCTCTAAGGACCATGCTCCACAAACCCACTCACACGCATGTGATAAACCTGGCAACCGGCATCGTAAGGATGAGATCAGTGGCACTTTCCTGTGTTGTGTGATCAAAGTGTTTATCTCTTTTCCTCCTCTCTCTCTCTAAAAAAAGATGACTGTGCCTCCCTTGGCTTTGCACGTCTGAACCTCACACTTCATCGGCCTGGACTCGCTAACTAACCAACCACTCGCACTTCCAAAAAAAACTCATTGTAAATGTTTGTGTGGAGGAAGTGCTAATACACACCATTATACTGCAGACAACAACCACATACAGGCCGTATTTTTACACTTTGTAACAATGCTGAAGGAATGTTAAGAGACAATTTAAGGCTTATTAGGGCCCCTAGTGAGAGCAATCAATCAGAATTGAGGCTGAGCCGAGAAGAGCTTAAGTTAGAAGTAATGTGACAGTGGAAGAGAGACTGACTGAATATAATGTGGCGGGAAATCTGGATACCAGTAAAGTCATGAAAAGGAAAGTGAGGCCAGGAGAACTGCTTAATAAGTCAATCAAAAATGCTATTTTGCAAGACAAGGGATGTAGGGATGTCATTGTTATGGGATGCCATGCACTTGATCATTTTGCTGTCAAGTTGATGTCTCTGTGATGTATGTGTGCTATCAGAGAGCCATTGTATGTACTGTATGTGTATACAGTATGTGTGTATTTTCAGTTTTTCAGTTTTTTTTTTTTTTTTTTTTTTTTACAAAAAAACCAACAACAACAAAAACAAAAACAAACAAAAAAAAACAAATCAAAACAAAAAACAAAACATGGCACCAGATGTGAGCCTCCATGCCCATATATTTTACTGCTTTGAGTAGAGGGCAGTGAGGACCCACATCAATATTTTTTCAGGGGTCCAGAATTTCCAAGCTACAGCCCTGGTTGAGAGCCTCTGGACTGATGGGGTAAAATGGGTCAGTGGGTAAGAAGTGAAAAGGAAAAAAAGAAAAGAAAAAAAAAATACCCTACACACCTTTTGTCATGTGATCATATGTTTAGAAAAAGACAATCATATACAGATGACAGCAATTGAGAGGTGCACATGAAAAAACTGAACATGCATTTTAATCCAAAAAATTATTACAAATATAAATGTTAAAAATATATATATATATTTTATAATATATAATAATATTTATTGTTTCATTTTACTTTTCATATATTTTTAAATAAAATAAAAAATATTTTTAAATTAGAAAATAATTCTTTGTTGCCACATGATTCATCCCTTACATGTTGCTAATTGCGACCCCTCTCTCGCCTGTGCGGTGTACTTTTTCCATAAGATGATAAACAAGTCTGTTTAGTCTATGATGGCCTTTGAGATGGACTGACGCATTCCGGTACTTTCCTCATCCTCACAGTCATAACTAACTGACTCATTACTTCTGCTTCGACAGATTGGCCTCATCCCCAAAAGCCTGACTTTAAGGCATATGATTTCATCAGTCTGATGTAAAGCGGTTCTTTAATTCAGTTCTGATGTGTCTGTCAGGAAGTACACATTGAGAAGAGTCCGACGGTACACGTAAACAGCTTCCTTCTCAGTGGCGCTCTGTTTGTTTTGTGACAGAACACAGATTTGCCTCTGCAAACCCATTAAATAACAGTCTGTGCTTTTCCACCTATTGTCACCGAGAGTTGATGAGAGCACAGGAAAAGAATGAGCTGATTAAAATGCAAAAGGTATAAGGTGCGTACGTGACTCCGCTGTGTTAGCACAGATAAGCTGCCCTCTCAGGCTTAGACAAGCAGGCAAATTGCATGTAAGAATGTGACCAGCGTCGCAAGCTGATGGGCTATGGACCGCTGGGGTCTCCTGGGAGATGAGCCGTTTCCTCCTATCCTCTAGTGCTCATTTTCAAGGATAGAAATACAGTATCTAGAGGAAAGAGTGGGAGTCTATAGTTACCTATTGATAAACTGGAAATGTCGCTTGCAGCCAATTAACTGCTCTCATCCAGCTCTGAAGAGGTTAGGACAGGAACTATACAACTAACTAATAAGCTGGCAAAAAGGCAAAAACAGAGTGAGAGGACATAGAGACAGCTAGAGAAGCTTCCACTGATCTACCTCTCTGACAGTGTTGTGATAATTTGTTAGTGCAGGATGTATTAATGTGTAATGCGTGCAGGGAGCTGTCAACAGCCGCTACGCAATCCTGATGGGATGTGGTCGGCAAAATCCGCCCTGCACTGCGAGCCCTGGGCACCCTCTCCAGCCTGACAGAAGATGTATGTGTGTGTATGAGCTTGTGATTGTGTTAAGGAGGCTTGAGAGGAGCTGTGGGTGGTGTCGCTCTCATCTCTTCTGTTCTTATACTGTAATATTACAGATTCAACACAAGTGAACCACAATCAACAGTATTTGGTGGCATTGGGGCGGTTTCTCCAGACAGAGATTTGCAGTAAAGTGTCAGGATTATGGACCTGTTTTGTCTGCGTTTTCTCCCTCATATGTCCATATTTGGTCATTCCTGTTCCTGTCCTTGTTATCCCATTGTTAGTTGATTCCCCTCACCTGTCTATCCCTCGTTAAGTTTAGTATTTTAAGTGTAGTCTGCCACATGTTTCTTTGTCGGATCTACTCTAGTTCATTCTGTGGATTTACCCTGTGTTTTGGATCTATTCAAAGATTGTTGTGCTTATCCACGACTCTGTCGTTCATCCCAGCACAGTTCATGATAAAAATTCAGTTTTGTGAGAATTTTGGAGAATTATGCTGGATACTCTAAACGATGACAAATCAAAGTTTTAAACAAGATGTATGGTGTGTGCATAATTTCATGAGAAGTGTACGATTAATTGCACAAAAAGGTGATTAATCGTGCTAAAATTAATTTTTGTTAAGAATAAACATTGTGCCATAAAT
Organism: Carassius auratus; assembly: GCF_003368295.1. Lineage (NCBI taxonomy): Eukaryota > Metazoa > Chordata > Actinopteri > Cypriniformes > Cyprinidae > Carassius > Carassius auratus. The sequence goes on along the minus strand of NC_039269.1, from coordinate 14,317,166 downwards.
GCTTGCACTGAATCCAGAATAAAAAATCTGCAAAATCTACAAAATCTGGAGAAAACTATCCATAGTACTCTCGAGTCTTCATGTTTTTTTTGCCATTTTTGCTGCAATGCATCAATAGCAAAAACTGGAGGAGTACAAAAAATGAAGATGAACCTCTACAGATGACCTCCAAACTCAGTGTCCCACCCTCTGCTGTTGTCATCCCTCACATGGCGATATGATTTGTTCTTTTGATGTATTTCTTCAAAGGGCTTATTTGACTGCAGCTGTCTTCCTTCTTTGCACGCTTTAGTATTGCCCTTGGATAAAGAAAATTAGGTACAAAAACGGATAAATCACATCTTTTTATGGTTGGACTCAAAGGCCAGGCACTCCTGCTTTCCTGTGATAGCTGTCAGTGTGCATACTTGTGTAGTATTTACGAGGTGAGCAGCGTCTAACCCTTGGGCCCGTGAAGACACAGAGGTAACATCACAAGCAAGACCAGCAGGACTATATTAGCTCACGTGTTTAATACAGTACCAAACATGTCTATCAGAGGCAAGGTTTATCCCCTGTGAGCTTTAGTGAGTGCTAACCCAATGCAGTGCACTACAAACACTACCACAAACTTCAGATCACAACCTAAGACTGGATTAAATCCAGCACGTGTGTGCTTAGTATGCAAATTCTACGAATCCCTGCGACTGGAAAGAGATCACAATCAAGATTAATTTAAACATAATCCCTGATTTTATAGCCGGCTAAAAAGTGTGATAAACAATGTATCTCTTAATGGTATGTTTGTTTTTTGTTGTCTCATACTTTTAGATTTTGTTGTTTGTAAATGCTACTGCTTCTGTTAGCTTTTAGTATAAGGTTTCATTCTGATTAAAGAGAGAGAGATGCAGAACAGGGTGATGCGAGGAACAGGATTGAGAACCAATGTTTTAGAACATTGGTTGTGAAATGTGTGAATCCTTTAGAATCATTAGAAGACATTCATTTATGCACAGATTTTTAAGTGCACTCCTAGTTTTCTCTTCCTCTTCTCTAAAGCAGCACAACATGGCCTCGCCCCTTTCTTGCGTGTTCCCGGGGGTGGGATTTATCTGTGTTTGTGATAGTGGTGGGCGATACTGCAAAATTTGGTATTGATCCGATACCAAATAAATATAGGTTCAGTATCGATACCAATACGATACTTTTTACTTAAAAAAAAAAAAAAAAAAAAAAAAAAAAAACTTTTGTGTAGGGGAGTGCAGTAGGTCTATGCCATTATTTCTGAGGTGGATGAATGATCAATTATTTAGCCAATATTTTTAATAATGTATTGAGGTGAAGAATTAATTCTTTACAGCCTTAAAAAATAAAAATAAATAAAAATAAAATAAAGAATACAAAAAATCTCACAGAACAAATATACCTGTGCAATTACATTCCCTGAGCCCTCCTTCTGAATGTGCTATCAGCTTCGCTCACTCTGTTCGCTGCTCCTCGGCGCGTTGTCAGTGAGTCACTTGACGACACAACAACGAATCACAGCAGAGCAGCAGGAGCGGGAGGAGTAGCAAAGTGGGCCAGGATGTGAAAGCAGCGTTTGCTCAGGATTGTAAAGGTAGAAGACACGAGCAAAGTATAATGAACATAGATGAGAGATATTTAAATTAAAATATCGATTCAATTACAATTGTATCGATCCGATACCAATACCAGTGTTGGCATCAATACTATCGATATTTAGATCGATCCGCTCCCCCCTAGTTTGTGATGTAACGGACCCGGGAAGAAGCTTGTTGGAGTCCCTTATCAGCCGTTTTTGTAGGCATTAAACTGCCAAAATTTTAAAAGACGATATTTCTGTTTGGACTGAACTTAGCGCTGCAACCTTGCAGATATTGTTTATGCTCAAAACAGCAACATTACAAACTAACGTTAAAAAAGTGAAATCGCAATCAACCACCACTTTAAAGACTAGCAAAATTGTTGTTGTTGTACCAGGAAATTGCTAGAATGTTCTGAGAAGTTGCTAGGATGTTCTGAGTGGTTACTAACGTATTAATGGTTGCTACAGCATTGTTAGTGCATTTGTCTTCTAGGTGGTTATTAGCATTGCTGGATAGATACAAACTGGTCCATTACAAATTACAAATTACATAATGGAAATTGTAGTTAGCAACAATCTATTGGAAAACATATTAGGTAATTTATTCTAAATACTTTTAGATTACTTTTGACCTAACTCGTAAGAAAATACTTTGTTCTTTGTTATCAACATCAAGAAGTGCATCAAACATTACAAGGTTTCCCAAACTGGGGATCACAAGGTGATAAAAGATTAATAATAACTGTGTGGAATTGTCATTTTCTCTGTAATTATAGTCACTTGACTAGTGACTAGTACACTATGTAGTACATTATGAATAATTTACTGCCATTGTGTAAATATGAAATCATGTTATCTATAAAAATAAACTGAAATCTGATTTTGATCACTTTAAAATGCAATTTAATGTAATTACAGGTCCTTAAATTATGGAATCTTATTACGTAATCCAGATTGCATGTAATCAGTTACTACCCAGCACAGGATGTTAGGTGTTTCTTGGATGTTGTAGGTAGTTGGTCAAAAACAGCCATGATATTCTAAAAAGATGATATTCAAGTCTTTCAAACCTTACATGGTTTCTCCAACAACTCATGTCTATTGGATTTTCTTGGCTGTTATTCCATCTACCAGGTGACAGTCATATGTCTGGCTGCTTACAGAAGTAACAGCACAACTCATTAAGTTGCAAGATTGGAGGTGTAATTTAAAATGCATTTCCATAGCACAAACAATGTTGGGCAAGGCAAGATATATTCTAAACTGTAATACTTAATGTTAGGAATTTGTTAAAATCCCCAAGTAGGGGCAATAGTGGTTAGTAATAGCAAAACCTACTTCAGCAAGCAAAACTAATTAACAATATAAGGGCTCAAGCAGGCACTGCACTCCAACAGAAACAGGTCACCAGATTCAAAGCAACTGCTTTGGGACTTTCAAGAGGTCAAAGTTTAATGATAGTAGACAAAGAAAAGGGCAAGACACCTTATTTTGTAGGCTATATACAGCTTACATAATGATCCTTCCCCACACTGCTCCGTTTGGGCAGTGCTAAAACATAATGATGAAGATGGAATTGTTTGTTTTGGCTAAAAGCAAGATACAAAAAAATAAAAAATAAAACACTTCTTTCAAACTAATTTTGAGTACAATCAGCAGACACATTTGACACTAATCATTTTCTTTTCCTTCAAGCAAGCCCTTTCAAACACACACACAAACACATATTTATCAGTTGGTATTCATGCATTCTGCAAGTTGATAATATACAGTCTGTTGAGAGAGACGGGAATTAGATTTTCAAGTGGTTTAGCAGCTCCATAATACAAAATGTGGATACCCAGAGAGCAAATATACATACATCCATATCTATAGCTATACTGTATATACAGTGCTGGTAGTAATTGATTACATGTCATCTGTATTATATAATCAGATTTCAAAATTAAGTACTTGTAATTAGATTATATACATTTTAACGTGCTCATGATCATATTACAGTTACTTTTTTACAGATTACACATTTACACAATGGCAGTAAATTATCCATAATGTAATGTTCCGTAATTCTTTTTTCTCTTACATTTTCTTTTTTAAAAGTTCCTACTGCTTAAATACATTTGGAAAGTCTTCCAGTTTTACGGAACTGTACATACCAGCCACTAGTCAGGTTACTTTAATTACAGAAAATGGAAAGACCACACAATTAGTTAAATTAGACATTTTTATGATTTAATCATTAGCTTTCCGTCAGATCACAAACCCCAATTTGGGAAACATTGGTGTAATATAATGTTCAAGGCACATCTTGCATACAAACAGGAATGGTCCATCACAGAGTGCGTCACACGTGAGTGGTTAATCATGTGCACGACATGCGGTTGGATCACTCTTTTCTCTTTACGGTTATCACCCGCATATTGTAAAAATGTCAAATTGTGACATTTGGTAATATTTCTATTCAAAATCATGATTCCTCAGCAAAACAATAAATTTGAATTAATCGATAATTAATTAATCGATTAATCTATAAAATTGCCCAGCCCTAATATACATATATATATATATATTTGCATATAGGTATGATACATACTTTTACTTGATTACTATATATTTAAAGAAATCTCTCTCAAAGGGGCTGGCCTCTCCTGCACATGTGTTCTCCATGCAGACTTTAAGGGACACAAAGAGCTTTAGAGAGGGTCATATGAAAGAATCTCTTTGTCACCAGAACCCCTGCTGGCTGATGGGAGGAGCTGCTCTCTCCTGCATTAACCTGAGAAAGGTCAGACAGACACCTCGGTGATTACTGCAAAGGGCCTTGAGTGGACACAGGCAGGTTTTCATGAATGGCTTTGTACTCATGCATGCTTGAATGTGCAAGCGTGTAAAGTGGCATGGGTTTGTGTACGTGATTCGGGGAAGGTCGGACGAGAAGGACATCGTTGGAGGGAAATGTAATTAAGGGACGAAATGAACTCATCTTGTTTAGATGTACTAGTTCTTTGGATGAGGATGTCTTGTGAGGAAAATAGAAAAAGGAAAGGGTATGTAAGAGGACAAACAGCAGCTTATTATCATAAAGACGATGGGAAAGGCAGTGGTTGTGCTGCTGGTATGTGTGTCGGAGTGTCTGACAGTGTGCTACACAAACAGGAAGCTGAACGTAACAGTCAATAATCAGTCTCTGGCACAGCGAGTGCATGTATTTAAGTACGGGGGTGCATTCAAATGCTGTTTGAAATATAGTAAAATATAATCACACCCAATCAGCTGTGATTGTTTCTTTAAAATGTCTTTTTGAATTACTTTCAAAAGCACAGGGGTTAAGCATACTGCGGCCATCAAATAGTAAGGTGCATGGTAGACACACTGTACTGACATGGTAAATACAGGGTAATAAACTGTATACTCTAGTTCAAATTAGTGCAAAAACAAACACTCATTTCGTCAGCGGATGATTCCAGAATTTTTCCCATTCATTTTCTCCGTAGGGATTTCATAACAACATTTTGAAATTCACAGAAAATGCCAAAGGCTGTGTTCGTCTTTTACGAGCCAATGAACTACGCAGCTCATGAAGCACTGTAGATGATGTAACTAAATGTGTTGAATCTAAAATTATTCATAGACATAGACAAGGTACAAAATCAAATGTATTTGACTAAATAGTCAAATATATACACAATAATAATTTATTTAAGATATTGGAGAGATTCACATTTTATACTACTGAAATAAGTATGTCTATAAAAAAAAGTCCATATGATTTTTACTGCTGTGCTTCAATGATCAGCCTGGCTTGTGAATATAAATTAGATTACATCAGGAAAGTAGCCATATTAGGAGCACACAGATTATGATCAGCTAATGAAAATGCTGGTTTTCTGCAACCGCCTACATTTTTATTCAGTGCACTCTGGTCAAGCAGAGTTTTTTTACTATACTAAAATATAATTATTACTGTCCAAAAATTGGTCAGGGGACCCTCGGAAATTTCTAAAAGTGCAAGAAATTATGTAAAGGTTCCAAATGGAACATTACATTATGAAAAAATCCCTGATTGCTACACTCAATATTCCACTCAAGTGTGGTAGGGGTTAAAAATAACAATGCATTATTCAGACCAGTCAAATGCATGAATACATGAATAAGTTGTAAAAAGCTCTCCCATCTGTTATTAGAAGCGAGAGCGTGGAAAATGTGCCTTTTTAATGTGACCGTCCTTCTGTAATCTGCCTTATCTCACTTCAACACTACATCCTCCCCCTTCGTGAGCAGGACGGCAGGGAGAGAGAGAGAGAGAGAGAGACATAGACAGAGGAGAAGAGCGAGAGAAACAGATTTGTATAAGAAGTATACTCATTCTCTAGGGGATAAGCAGCAGAATGAAGCTCTGATGATGGCATTGATCATATTCTCGCTGACATCTGGGTGTTTTTTTGTGAGCCTACAGTATATAGAGTAGCTGTGTGGTAGTGTTGGTATAAGACAAGCTACAAGTGATATGCCAGATTTGAGCCTGATGGATCCCAACATGGGGGGCCAAAAGTTTAAAACCACATTAATAGCTTAGGATTTAAAATCTCATGGTTTAAAAATGTGAAATGACTAATTGTTTGGGTCAAAGCATCACATTTACAGAATGGGTTTAGGCTTTATTGGCCTGTGCAGATCCCCACAGACCCCAACACTATTTACCAGAACCATGCAGGTTAATTTTAGCAGATGACACTGGTTTTTAGCTAAATGAGTTTATAAAAAATAAAATAAATCTCTATGATGGATGTTGCTAGATCACATAGTACCTGCTTCCAGAATTCATTTAGAGGACTCCATTATTGAAGGAGAGTGTCGATATTGCTAAAATTGTGTGCCGGTGGAGAAGCCAAGACTGTGGACCAGACGTAACCCAAGCTAAATTTAGTCTGAGAGTGAGGAACCGCAGGGTTTATTCTCAGATGGAGTAAGGAAGCCGAGAAGCTGCTGATGAGTGTGAATTGAGTCTCCCGTCACGGAGACAGGTGAATGTGTTGTGGCGAGCATCTCCACGCACGAGCACGGGAGCCGACGTAGGGGTCGAACAGGGTGAGTGAAAAACTCATTTGCACAAAGCAAGGCTGGCTACATGCCATCAGCGTGCTCAGTGGCCATGGAGGTGTCACCAGTGCCTGAATAACGAGCCATCACAGGGAACAATCAACCAAACTGCACATAAGTTTTCAGATCATGTCTCTAATAAGGGAGACAAAAGTGCATTCACACACCTAAACCATTAACAAATGCATAAAGCTGATGAGTGTAAACTGTCATTGCTAAATACAGTATTTTATCTAATATTAATAGACACAAAACTATAAACAGCACAATCAGATGTTGACAAGGCTTAAATCAAATAACATGTAGGAGAGGTAAACGGTTACATTTTTAAGTGCTCTAACTTGAAAAAAACACAAAACCAAAACGACAAAAATATGAAAAATTCCCATAGACAATCACAAGGTATGGGCCTGAATATCATGTGTTGTACAGTCTCCACCCAGAAAACCCTAAAGCTACATAGCAACACTCCAACAAGCCACACCTTTTAGCATTTTGCTTAAATAAATAATAATTTCAGAATAAATAAATAAATAAATATGAAATATATATGAAAGCTTTGCTGAAAGGTGACACTAAAATGACACTTTCTGTGACACTAGTGCGGCCAGACAGTATATACAGTACATACATACACACACACACACACACATGTACACACACACACACATATATATACAGATATAAATATATATACACTCTTCACTTTTCAGCAAAGCTTATTTTTAAGCTCACCTTCATCTACATCAAAGCATTATTAATCAAGCATTCTGTTCTTTTCTTCTGAGATGGATCGCTATTATGATGTGTTCAAACAGTATATCCCTATGCTACTTAGCCTCGGGGTAAACTCAGAGAGTTGCTTTAATATAGACTAAGATGTGTTTGAAGAAAGATCATAAATCAACAGTCTCTCACGGCTGCTGCTGCAACCGTTATGTGCTTGGATGAACGTCAGCTTTGGCGTCATTAAAGGACAGTAAAGCACACATGTAGCACCTCTTATATGTGAGAATCGGTTGAAGGAGAGTGCGAGAAGCAACCGAGGGGAAAAAAACAGTATCAACACCTGGAGTTATAGCAGGTAAAGCATCTGAGAGAAATGAGCCATACTTCCCAAGTGAAGGAACACCGTTTCAGCTGTCAATAATGGGACAAACATATTGATTCCTCCATTAAGCAGCCTCCCATGATACCCTGAGGTTAAGACTTTTCCACCCCCGCTCTTCCGTACAGCAGAATAATCTCATTTAGACAACAGAAGCCAACAGTTTCAGGCTCTGCGGCTAGTTTAAGTTGTAGGCCTGGTTTAGGGAGTGAATTTTTGATGAACCTCCGTGCTGTGGGCACTCAAAACTGGTTTTCATCAGCCGAGTCAGGCTGGAGGTGAAGAGACGTTAATGTGCAAAAAAAAGACAGAGTGAGAAAAGAGAGCACTCCTGGCAATCACAGTAATTCCAGACGTGCTCTGCACACATATGATCAATGCTTTCATTGATCGATTGCTCTGGCCCGATGCTCCGCTGTACCGCTGCCAATCCAGATGAGTTCCAGCATACTGCCCACCTGAAATGAGCTCCACACACACTCCACTTCTTTCCTCCACTCGCTGACTCTCTGAATGACTGACTCACTCACTCACACAAACAGCTGGAGATTCAGTTTACCCACCGGAGTTCAATATTATTGAAGCACCTACGCTCCCCTGCTCATCTTTACAAACCAGCACCTCTCTGTATTTCTTTTTCTGTATCACCTTTTATCCTGTGCATGTGGTGCAAATTAACCCTTTTTCACTCCTGCCAATGCAGTGTGAATTGAAAACGCCTACCAGCTATAAATATGTTTATTTTGCCTACTCAGCTGTATTTTGACTTTGAGTCAGTTTCCCCAAAAATTATGAATCAGTACGGCCATTTTCAACATTGATAATGATCATAATAAATGTTTCTTGAGCGGCAAATAATTGTATTATACTGATTTCTGAAGGATCAAGTGACAATGAAGACTGGAGTAATGGCTGCTAAAAATTCTGTTTAATTATTTTTTTTTTTTATATGCAAAAAATTCTATACCACCGGAGTAGATGTTGGCAAAAGATGGCAGCTAACATGACTCTCATCTCTCACCTCTACCCAGGAGAAACACTGAAACGCCCGTTTATCTATCGCCACTGATGGCATTTGAGCGAGAGATATATGACCCCTGATAGCCACACTGCAAATTTCATTATCCCAATAGCAGGGAGGCTACTGCCCATTAAAGCCCTGCCGCGGAGCCTGCAGCGATTAGCATGGAGCCAAACATCAACTGCATTAACACAAAGAGTGATCTTTAGTGCGTTTCTCAATGGAGGCTGAAGTTTACTGATAGGCTGGGGCTCTCATTCCTCAGGACTGATCACTTCCTGCTAGACAACATGTGAGGCGGCTAATTAGAGCTCTTTGAAAGCTTTGTACGGCATGTTCCACTGAATCACGTAATTAAGGCTCACGCTGGCCAGGCCAACAGCCACAGAGCCCGTCTAATGATGGGCCACATTTCACATATTAGTTATCATTCATGGAAATAAACTGATTAGAATATACATGATGAACAGAAAACACAAAACTCACATTCTCCACGCCATAGAAGATCTATCCATATAGGGATTCATGAATATAGAAACATTGGGATAATAAGTGGATAATTATTGTTTTTGGCATGTACACTATCAAAAATGCTTGAATAAAAAAAAAAATTGTGAGCAAGTGGAAGGGTGTAGAAAAACTTCTGTGTAGTTAATCCAACTTGTGAGCATGGTCCAAAATTGCCTAACTTAGAGAAAAAACATATAAAGTGCCAAATAATAAATAATAAATAACCAAAAGAGCTGTAAGGTTATGGTTTCAATAAATAATTAAAGAAATCAACAAAACTTTCTTGCAATGTACAGTATTTTATTTAGGTTGAAAATGTATATATTAAATCGTTTTTTTATTTAAATCGAAACAGACTAATGTAACTTTTTTACAGATGAATATTTTATATTTTGCTTTAGTATATTGACTAAGGATTTTAATGAAAATATATATTTTTTTTAAATTAAATTTTACATTTTGCATGTTTACTATTTTTCTTACACAGTAGAGTATATAATGTTTATACATAAAAATGACTGACCATCATCATATTTTGGGGTCCTTCGTATAAAAAAAGAAAGAAAGAAATCCTCTGGTGTAAGAAACATGCGTCAGTGTTTAAATTCACTAAAAGAGCAACCAAATATTATTCTAAACTCCTTTTGTGTTCCACAGTGAAAAAGAGAGTTTGGAAAGACATTGTTGGTGAATTTTCCCTTTAATTTAAGAACAATAGTCGGCAGGTCCTCACAAGTGTAGATGTACTGATTTGTGCATGTGACTAGACTTACCACAGGGCCCTCTGCGCATCACCTTGATGCGTCTCTGTGTATTGCACTGGGCTTTCTCCAGCTCACACTCATTGGAATAGGTAGAGGAGTCAGAACCGCACACCGGCGCCACCACAGACGTGCATACAATCTTCTTACAAACACACTCTCCTTTAGAGGGGTCAGTGGAGTCTCTCTCACACAGCGCTCCAAATCCACACAGCTTTCCTCTGCAACCTACAAAGAGACACAGACATAAGTATCAATTTTAGAAAGCCACAATCATATGAAAAGTGCAGCGTTCTAAAACACTACAGTAATATGAGGATGGAACAAAAGATCCTCCTCACGCAAAGTAGTGTTCATTTTAAAAACTCTTTTAATTAACTCATGACCTTCAGAACTACGGTCTGAAGAGACAGGATTACAGCGTTATTATCTTTGCTTCCTTTTATTATTTTGCTTTCTTTTTGTGGTACTTGTCCCAACACAAGCACTCTGCTAGGAAGATCGGGTTTTAGACAGTTCATTAAAAAACTGGAAATTTTATAATTACATTTAAAATAATGTAAAATAAAATAAACATTTACAAACCTTACGAACATATTTTTGTTCTCCACACTGCACAACAAATCCAAAACCCAAATATACATTGACTAAGCAACTAAAAATAGCTAATAAATAATATGATAAAAATGTCAAACTATTTCCATGTTTTCCCCCAAAAATAACTTTTTTTTTCATTACCTATGAAAAGCACACTTTCTTTCCACTCTGTCACACAGCATCTTTCTTTCTCCTATTCTCCACTACAATAAACCATACAGAATTAGTTTCCTGTGAGTGTTAGGGGTAGGTGTAGGGCCATAGAATATACAGTTTGTACAGTATGAAAACCATTACGCCTACGGGATGTCCCTACATTTCACAAAAACAAACATATGTGTGTGTGTGTGTTTGTGTTTGTTTTAAAAAAAAATGATGTTCAGTATATTACAGAACTATTTTACAGAATTTTTCTTATCACGGACTACCAGAACAGGTCCAGATAGGATGGCATGACCACTCGGTATGGTCCAGGATCTGTCTAGCTGTTCCTGATCACTGACTTCATACAATAACACACAAACACTAAAAATAATCTGTGTTAACTCCTCTGAGACATTCCTGTCTCACAATTGCCATCAAAACACAAACATCCATTCAAATCAATTCTCTCAGGCAAGGTCCAATATGGCAAGAACCTAGAGCTGCCACAAACTGATTGACACCTATCAGGTGAATGCAATGAGCTTTTCTTTTTTTTTCCTGTTTTATTTTTTATCAGTAGTCGGCTACCTACAAAGAATCACACATGTGGAACATAAGCGGGCACACGACATGCTCACCTGCCCACTGTTGTCTCTTACACAGTGCTTGTCACCTATGTACCTATTTGAGATTCATTGCAGCACTTTGGCTGCTTGGTTGATTCTGAGTAAATCAGGTCAAAACCAACAACTTGAGGACACAGTCATATAGAGTCCGTGAAAGCCTCTCAGTGGGATTGGGCTGCAAAGGACGGCACTTCTTGGAGACTCACTCTTCAGTCGCATATCTAGAGACTAATTAAAGAGGCCGGTGTTATTCCTATTATCTGACACTGTATAAATTAATGTTCAGAAGAAAACAAGAAAGAAGCTGAAAAGAAAGAGTGGAGAATAAGACATTTTGTTTTCTTTATCATTATGTCATTTTGCTCCTTTATATGTTATAATCGGATCACTATAACTGTTGTAAACCTTTTACAATTTGCACAAAAATCTATATTCATCAAGCAAAAATGGACAGCCAGAGAATAAAAAAAAAGTAATTAAATAATAATAAAAAAATGCATATATTAAATATATTAAATAGAAAGCTGTTATTTTAGATTGCTGTATACAGTATTTACATACATAACTATATATAGCATATATATGTGTGTGTGTGTTGTTATATTAAAATACATACTGTACACCAACATTACACCTCTAAAATCATTTTGCAAAACAATATCCTATTTTTTCTGATTATTATGTGGGTCCACATAATAGTATTTCCATCAAATTAATTAATTTACAGAACTCTAATTAAGGAAATTATAAACTTTAGATGCAAACACTTTTAATTGTGCAGATATTAACAGCCACGAATAAGAAGTCAGTGTTGACTCACAGTGACTCACATTTCGCCACAATCCCTACAGTGTATATCAATGACTGTGGACTGTGTACTATGCACAGAGAAATCAAGCATTTAAACCTGGTTGCTGTTGAGCATTATCATATATAGATGTAATAATAGAGCAGACAACCTGGACCTAGGGTCAGTGACTGAACGTCTGTGCCTGTGAGCGTGACAGGAGCTGAATGTCGGAGCTATGCAAATTCATGTTTCAATAATGCATATGTATGTGAAACATCTACTACTTAATTCTTATTGATAGGGGGAGGGAATCTGAAGCCCTGCAAGTCTATTCCATCAATGAGAGTATAAAATGAAGAATGAGAAAGCTTTTCCATGGCATGCGATTCTCAAGTGAGCCAGACCACACCGATTTTCATTCCATATGTGTAGGTTATCACTCATTTAATCATTTCGCAATCTCCATGACTTAACGTGAAGTGTTCAATTCGAACCGCAACACCTGTGCCTTTGCTGAAACTCATATTAAGTCCTCTTTTATTTGTAGCACACTAAACAAGGAGCCAAAATCTACTCCGATGACTTTTACATTCTGTCCTAACCAGAAACAACACAATACATTAGTGAAAAAATAATATAAATTCAACATAAATTGTTTTTGCATATTCAGTACAGACCAGAATACTGAAAATGTACAGTAAATTTATGTTCATTTCTGTCTTTAGCTAATCATAAAATGAATATAAATTTTTCATACTATATTTCATAATGCTGTAATGCCTAATTTCGGTTGTAGCATTTGATTTACTCTAGATTTGATTCTAGTTAAACCAATTTATCATTTATCAGCTATAACAAGAAATATTGTCTTATCATTATCAGGTAAAATTCGATTATAGAAGCATCTCTAGTTCTGATTGGACAAATTGTGTCAGTTACGCATTCCGTGTAGATTGAAAACTTGCTACACTGCTCATTATTTATGCATTAGGTACCCATGTCTTTCGCAATCGGCGTTATCTAGAAGTGTGAGCAGAGTCTTCCTGTGGCTGCACATTTCTGCCATGATGTCAGCCTAGGCGTTTTGAGCTTCACGCTCATTTTCTAGCAATGTGGTGCCACAACCATGAGCGCTGGAACATGTTGCCATGACAACAGCCCTAGAACCAATGGGGAAAAGGCGTTGTTGGTTTTACAATGTGTCCCATTTCCACATATAGATGTGTGTGAAGTTGTGTGAATGAAAGCTCAAGGCTTTAGATACAGTATATTTGTGCTTTCCAGATGGGATTTAATATGTATTGACCTATAGTTCTCTAAAATACAATAAGAAATGTCACTTGTCCCGTTTTCATTGAATCAAATCTCTCAAGTCGTTTTGGTGTTTTGTTAAACTGCTTCAGTTTGAGAAGAAGAGACCCATTATTGGCTGTTTTTAGCTTTAAACTGAGTCCCTGTAATCATTTCACTTTAATAATATTAATGCAAAATGATGGTCCAGTGATGGGGCTGTGGAGGTACAGAAGACGAAACTGTGATAAGCAATACTAAAAGGATATTAAAGCATGATTGGGTTGCTAAATAAATGGCTGAGGAATAATGGCTTGTTTGTGTCAGTGAGGACACGTTCATCTCCTGGGAGACATCCATTTTCTGAGATATTATTCTAAAAAATCTAATTTATAGCAAGACCACCAGGGGTATGTGTGATACACCTCTGCTCTGTGCACGAGTAATGGAGAAAGACTCTGGAGACTATACCATTGAGGCAAACACAGCATCAGTTTTGCTCTATAATAACAAAACGGAGGGAGCGAGCGAACTGTGTCTAGTAGAATAAGCAGTCTTCAGTACAACAGGTTGTGCGTAAATCCCGGAGGCTTCCTATACAGATTTCCCAGTGTTTACTGTCTGATTAAGTTATCGACTACTCTGCACTGCTGTTAGATACAGTAGATATCTGACAGGAGTTTCAGCAGACATTCCCAGTGTGACAGTATGTGGTTTATGCTGGTATAACTGGTCTCCCAGCCTGTCCAAAGATAGTTTAAGATGGTTAATTTGCTCCCTGAGCCTGGTCAAGCTCTTCTAGCCTGCACAAAACTGGTTTAGGGAGGTCTAATTGGTCTCTCAACCTGGCTATCTTGTGTTCAGCTGGTTTTGCTGGTCTTTGCAGACTGTCCAACTTACAAGATCCCAAAACGCCTCTAAAACAAGCAAACCAGACTAACCTGGGAGACCAAAAAACCATCTTAGATATTTTTTCCCTACCTGTGCTTCCTTCTCAGCCTGTTTATTTCACCCTCTTCCTCCTTGTCCTTCCATTTCATTACGTTTTATTAAAAACTAAAATGAAGGGTCAGGGAAAACAAAAAAAAATATGAAAGCTGGCGTTATTTTGTTTCTCTGTAGCTATATATAGTATACTGGGCAAGGGCAGGTCACACAAAAAACCCGCTCTATTTTCTCAATTTCCACATATAAAAGCCCAATCAATTCCTCTCTCTCTCTCTGTGCACGGTCCCACCAGCTCGAGGCCATGACCCTGGCTTTAACCTCGCCGAATGTATTTACCAGCATCGACTTTTGGTTAAAACTCTCCCACACATCATAGACAAAGGGCAAGGGACAGAGAAAAGAGGCAGAATGAAGAAGTACTGTACATAAAAAGAATATACACAGAAATGTGATTTTGTTTTTCTTAAGGCATGTTTATGGCAACCACTTTTAGGAGGGAGAGCCCACTGGACTACCAAAGGGCAATGTGGCCGTGGAGAGGTAAATCTATTATGACAGGGGGTTCAAGGACATAGAAGGAAGGCGCAGGAAGAAAGTTTATCTTTTTCTTAAAGGATAAACAATGTTTGGAGATTTGCACTCCAAAGGTAAGCAAGTAAACTAGAAGCAAGTAAACTTGATATTTACAATCAGAATCATACAAACCATTCCCTAAACAACGAGCCTGTCCTCCAACAAAAAACGACCATATAGGTCGTTTGAGCAAGCAATTATTACGACCTATATTTACGTTTTAAAGTTAAGCGCCCTGTAGCGGGTGTAAAAATAATGACAGTATCACGTTGCGTCTGTCGTCATGAATTTACGTATAACGTCATTACGAATTAAAATGCACGTTTATTTAAATGCAATGTGTGGGCGTTTTACACCGATCTCACAGTATTTCCTACATATTTTACTAGGTGGCTTATTCGTTTGAATGACCACACCTAACCCCACCCCTAAACCTCACCCTCACAGAAATCATGCTAAATTATGATTTATTGAGCATACATTTTCGTGCACGTCCGTTACCTGGGATCGAACCCATGATAGCATGATTACATATCAAGGTATCACGCAATAATCTTCTAACTGAGCTACACGAAACGCAAACCAGAGGTCAAATAAAAGAGTACAAAACATTAATATGAAAACAACCTTTTGCCGATAGGGGCGCAATTGTAGTATACGCTCTGATGGGTCGTATTTCAGGGATTTGGACAAACGACCTATACAAGCGTATTAGTTGGAGGACAGGTTGTAAACAACACATAAATACATGATAAACTGGTTAATCGGTTTCAATGTTAGACAGTCACTTCCTGCGCATTGGGCAGTTTTTAACCAGAATAGGCTGTAGTGTTAAGTCAAAAGTCTGGCTCAAAAACTGTCACTTCTCAAGCCCTAGTATTAAAAATGGAGACCTGAGAGCAGGACCTACTATGTCACGATCTTATCTCTGGGACAAAAGAAAGCAGACAAGCATTAAAATGATTACAACTTCCTGAAATATACATGAATAAGTCACTGGTTTCCTGACGCTACCCAAGACTCTATAATTTAAAGCCGTCTGGAGTGAGTATGTTGAGGAGTGCGTCCTCCTCTCTAACTCATTCATGCACATCCTCCTTTGCACGTGTGCACCCATATTCCTAGCGCTCCTTCTGAACTGCCCCGTAGTCCATCCACATCATTATGTGCCTTCATTCAACCAATTCACTTAATTCATCCCTCTCCCCCAACTCAGCCTTTTCTTAGACATTTCTCTATCATCAGCCTCGAGGATCTTTTTCATCTTTTTTTTTTCACTAAAAAGTTCAAAGATGAGAGTGAAGTAAAATTGAAAATGGGTAAAATAAATAGTGAAATTACATGTACATGCTTCTTGAAATCCATTGAGATATTGCACTTGGTGAGGGGGCAGATCAATAATGGAGAGGGATGGGGGTCTACGGCATCTCTTCTGGACTAAATCCAAGCAATAGCCAGATGGCTTCATGCTACACCCACAGGAACACCAAAAGAGCTCCAGTATTTATACACTGATCTGCTGAATTACAGTACACTAGGGGGTGAATTCACTAAACATGGCATTTCAACACAAAATAAACACGTTTTATTTGACTAACCACCAGTAATTCAGTTTAACTTGGTGTTTATGCACTGAAATAGCACTGTGCAATTAACACTGCACTATTACTGCCGGCAGAAAACCGAATTTTATTTAAAATAGATGTTTGTGTACATTTTAAATTGATCATGGCTGTAGAATAATTCAAGGAGTGATGATCAAATTAGAGATGCACCAATATCAATTCTGTCTGAAAATCACAAGACACTTATTGTGCATGACTAATAATGATTGACTACAAAATGTTTTATTACTGTGTAAGGCTGCACAATTAATAGAAATTCTAATTGCGATTACAATTACAGATGCTACAGTTATGTAATCGTTCAAAGCAGCAATTCATCATTTAAAGTCCACTTATGTTATTCTGTGTGCTTAAGATGTGTTTTCCCCCCTTTATCGTAAGGTTTTCTTTTCATTGTTTTAAATTTAGTTTTAATGTGGCATTATAATACCATGCGTGTTTTTACTTTTATATTTAAAGAAGAAACAAATCAAATGTACAGTTGACATTTGAGGCTTAATACTATAGCAAAGCAATACATTTTTTTTTCAGTTAGTGTTTTCAGCTTGTTTATTTTCATATAAAAATACAGCATGCAGTTGCTTCAAACAATGGCATTAACATTCAATGTAAACTATGAACATCGTAATTAATAATCGCATTTACAATTTTAAGGGAATAATCAACAATTATCATAATCATGCAGCTCGAGAAAATAAATAAACAAAGAAACATGCAAAATGTTTTTGAATAAAAGATGGATTTTCATTTTTGGGATCCAATAAAGATTATATTTAACAGCGCACCTAATTATTATTACAATTTTAAAATAGGCAGAAATTAAATTAAACATCCTGTCTGTAGAAAAAAATATATAATGGTCACTGTAATACTAATATCGGCTGATAACTAATATGCTGGCAATCTGTTATTTGTTATTATGAGAATGAATCCAGACACAGTGTAGTCAAGCACATTCTCTGAATTTGAAAAGGTAAAACAATAGCATAAGTCCCATTAAAGTATGCTAGATCATGATAGACTGCATCCTCGACAATTTAGCACTCAAAACTGATCTGGAAGATGGGAACCTGCATACATTTCTTCATTTAATCTGGCACTTTAGCAAAGCAGACTGTGGGCAAATGAATGCTGCTGTTCAAACGAATCAGTGGGCACAATTAATTTTTAGTAAATTAATCTTCCACATTTTGCAATACATTTAGCCATTCCAAATGAGTTTTTTAACAGACCATGCTAAACGTCATCAACTTCATTGTTATCCTGCCATCGTAAAAATACCTCCCTGGAAGACATTTTTTTTTTTTTTCAGTTTTATTTAGATTAAAGTTGCAAAGGGGTGGAAAATTTTGGGAAAAATCCTGGAAAGTTTATAGAATATCTGGAATATTTCTTAGATTTACTGGAAATGTTTCACCTTTTTGCAACCCTAATTCAGGTGCTTCCATTTTAGCTCCCGACTGAAGAAAACTGGCTGTTTAGAATATTGAATTGCTTCGATTAGGATTTCACTTTGTCTTATTTTAACCTTTGCATTTTTTTTATTATCAGCTTAACTTAGATAAACAAAGCTGGGACATAACCACACCCTCATGTCAAGGCGGAGGTCAGCAGCTGTGGTCTATTGGAGGAAGGCTTTAGTCTAGCAGCAGGACTGGCGAGTGCCCATCTTTGCCGACTGGCCAGCAAGACAATGAGCCCCCCCCCCAACCCCATCCTTCTCCATCTCACACAACACCCTGATCAATAACCTCACTGCCAATCAATACCTTCACAAATCACTTCATTTTCTCTTTTTCTTTCTCTAGCACTTACAGGCAGGAGAGTAAGAGAGAAAGAAAACGAGCAAGCTGCTTAAGTAAAATGTGACCTGCCCTCCAAAACAAAGAAATAGTTAGTGCAAAATAAAACCCATTAAAAGCCACCTAGTATTTCACAATAAGAGAGCTCGTTTTAGCTGCTGTCATTGTTTTTCCTTTTTTATTCCCCCTTCTACCTCTTCTTCTCTCACTTAATAACTTTAAAAGGTAAGTGCAGAATACGATCGGGCTATTTTCCTGAAATCAAAGCGAATCACAATGTGCTTCCATCAAATTCAACCTGTCTTGTGTTCTATAAGAAAAATAATTCAATAAAAAAAAAAAAAGAAAACCTCTCCAGAGTTGGAAAATGGCAAATATGCATTAAAAACACAGAATAAACCCAACAGACTAGAATTCAATGAATCATCTTCAAAACCCCTGCTAGCTTTCAAGCTTTCTTATTTTTATTTTTGCTCTTTGAGTTTGCCATTATGTTATTCTGCTGCATATCTAACCCTCAAAAATATGCTGTTTCCAAATGGAGAGCAGGGAGAACTATTCTGCATTTCTTTTTTGGGTTTCCAATGACTTTGGTCCACATGCTTTCAAGAGATTCTTCCAAACTCATTGTGCAGTCAGTGCATTCTCATATCATTATAGATGTTTGAAAAAAGTCAGAGAAATTCTGAGGACGTCTGAAGTCTTTACTAAAGACAATGATCAATAAAAACCACACACACACACAGCCTGCTACATACACCTTGCTGTTTCCCGATAAAGCATTTTCGGCATCTGCTGATTGAATAGCATTCCTCTCAAATTTGCTGAATTCTCCCTTCAAAAGATGACCGCATGATGAAGCCTAAACGCAGTGTGATTTATGATGCTGAAATAGCTATGTGCCATTGTTTATCCATGCATCGATAAAGCTGTCTGTTGGTGTGTCTGGAGTCATGGATACGACTAAAACCTTTGGAAAAGGAGAAGGTGGGGAAAGTATCCACAATTCCTAGCTCCTCGCATGGTTTGAAGGGTTAATATAATCCTCATCTGCCTCTCCCACCCGATGTGACCTTCCTCTCCTTGAATGTCCCTACATTTTTACTGGGGACTGATGAGTGGGATTTGCCAAAAGAAGGGGGATTTAGCTAATGAAAAAAAAAGAGTGCCTGTGATGTGCAAGTGTGGGAGAGAAGCTACGATATAAGCGACTGTTAGCAAAAGAGGGTGACAAACAAGACGAAGGCAAGGACCAATGCGTCATGAGCTCCAGATCAGAGCTTGGCTCTGTCTTTGACGCAGATGTCCCAGCAGGGCTTATTAAAGCCAATTACCATTGTGAAGAAACACTGCCCGTCCACCATCCACCCCATAGCATAGGCTTCTCCAACCCATCTCCTAAACCCAACCCTTCGTTGGCTCTTGGCTGCATATTACCGCACTGTCCATGGCTCGGTGACAGCTGCGAATGGTGGTCCCTCAATTCTCTGACAGGTTTCCATCATGAAGTGAACAGATGGAGTTCTACACCCCCATCACACCAGTTACACTAGCAGTTCTCTCTCCTCTACTTGTGAGAGAGAGTGAGACTGACAGAAAGAGAGAGAAGAAGACTAACACCCGCCCCACCGCCTCAAGATCTGACCTTACTTTAAAAAGCTTCTTCTTGACGCTGATTTTCGCTCAACATATGCGCTTCCGCTATAACCAAAGCCATGATTTTGTTCTCCCAAAATAAAGCGAAAGCTACTACAAGGCTTCTCCTATCATTCATGGTTGCCAGCATGAAAGCTACTGCATTTTTTAAAGTGATGGTTTATCATTTACTCAGCCTCATGTCAATCCAAACCTGTATGACTTTCGTTCGTCTGTGTTTCGCAAAATGTCTGGTTTTTGGGCTGGTTTTGTGGTCCGGTCATGTTTTGGACTCTTGGCTTTCATTATATGGACAACACATTTTCAAAATAACATCTTTTGTGTTCGGGAAAAAAAAAATGTAAATAGTCATTCAGGTTTGGACATGGTTTGGACATGAGAGTGAGTAAATGGAGTGGAAAGAGAAGACTGGCTTTTGAAAGATACCAAATGGAGAGTTCTCCAGAAGATTGACTGAATTGTTTGGAGGTGGAATGGACAGGTGGTGACTGACAAGGTCTCAGGGGTCTCTGTAGAATCAATGTTGGCTCTTGTAACAGGCACTGACACTTCAAACCCCCCAGTGTAATGTTGGCCCCTGGACCCCCATCACTCACCCTAAAACACAATCTACTGAGTGGGTTTTACATCACAAAATTCTCCCCTGAATGCACTTGTTTAAAGAGGCCAAGAGGAATGCCTGAGGATTTACGCTAGTCCTGAAATAGATCCAGCAGGAAGGAACAAATCCTGCACTGGGCTAAAACTATTGCCAAAGTCATCTCGGACTTCACTGTCCATAGTTCAATAGTTCAGCTGACTCTCCCAAGAGCTCAGGCATTAGTGTAATGGCATGTGCAGACACTGGAACAGGTAACAGGCACTCTGTTTTCACCATAATCCAGCCTGAGCAATAAAACAACCTTAGCTGGACTACTACCAAAGACACTTCACACCTGAAAGCTTTCTGCAAGCAAGCCCTTGTCCCTCAAGAGTACAGGGAATACAAGCAATGTCTTTGACATTTACTACATCTAAGTACTGTAAAAACCACACCCAATTCTTCTGTTTTCTACTTTTTATGGTTCATATATGAGCCATAAAGTAATGATATAACTTCTAGGACTTATTTAACGCAAAAGTCAGCATTGGTGCCCAAACAGGGGGCCTCAACAAAGCCCTAATGAGAATGCAAGATGATTAAAAATGATTTAAATTAAGTTATATTAATAATATAACTAAAATTACTTATAATAATGTAATTAACAATAATAAAAAAAAACAACAAAAAAAGTATTTTTAATATATTTTTAAAACAATGTCAACATGAAATAATTATAATAAATTACTAAAATAATTATAATTATTTTAAAAATAAAAAAATAAAACACTAAAAATAAAGTAAATTTAAACTTATATTACATTACTAATGTTAATTAAGTACACAAAAACAAAAGGTTAAAAACCACTAGAATTCAGCATGCATTTGCATCAAGACCAAATACAGTACTTATCCAAACATCATATATTTTCTAAGGTACAGCACATAAGCCCAGGCATTTCATTAGAAAGGGTGAGTGCCAATTACATTATTTGTTATAGAGTCAATAACCATAAAATGAATAAATTGTAGAATGAAAAATGTAATGTCACTCTTATGAATGTAATGTATAGGTTGTATAATTTGTCCAGTAAGAATTCTTTTTTGGGGTAAAAACTGTTTGTGGACCAAAACGTTGTGAACTCCTAATCTAGTTTAACTTCAACACACTTGTGGTGAAGTGTTTACTCTATCCCTTTCTTTCTTTCACTTTATTCTAGTACTTCAGGAGTAGCAATCAAACTCAGGGCCAACAACCCAATGTTTAACTTTTCTTAATCTCTCACTCTGAGATTGTCTCTTTGCTCCTGACCTGTATAAAAACGCTCTTATTTCTGATGTGTACCGTGTGTAGTGAAGGATGACAGATAGGATTGTGCTCTGAGTCACAAAAATCCTGGCGGATCTCTACTCATCAAGCCCCCACCTCTCCCCAATGGCATGATGAAGTAATTATGCAAAATTAAATATATCCTTGGTTGATTAGGGTGCCAGATTAAGGGAAGTTACCAGTAGGGATAATGTTGAAGCGAATCAGGTACAAACATTTCCTGGTTGTGAGCAGTCCCACAAAGGCTGACCTGACTCCAGAGCAGAGATGGTTAATGGCTTTTTTTAAGCAGCAAATGTAAAATATTCAAGAATTTGAGGTTATCTGCATAAGTGCACCTGAACTGAACATATTACCCTTTATTCACTGATTAATGAGACTAGCAGTCAGGTAAAGTGAATGACCATTCAGCAATTGCATGTGATAGATGCTTATGTTGAAATAGATGAAAGCTCAATGAATGTGGGGACTTTTCAACTTTGAGCATTTTGAATGATGAATGGCTCCATGTTGCAGAAAAAAAGCTATCAAGGAAATCATATATATATATATATATATATTAGGGGTGTAACGATACGCGTATTCGTATTGAACCGTTCGGTACGAGGCTTTCGGTTCGGTACGCGGTACGCATTATGTACCGAACGGTTCGTTGGACTAATTAATTAAATTTGGAAAATAAAAAAGGTGTGTGAAATATAATGTTATGCGTTCAACAAGGTAGAATAACCCAAACGACGTAACAGGCAATGCCCCTGACACCCCCGAAGAAAAAAAAACACCAACTTATATGTTTATGTTAGGCTACTCAGTCAGGCGCTCGCTCACTCAGTACGCGCTGAAGGCTCGGTACGGAGCCCCGCACGTCACCTGTAGGAGAGAAAAAACATCAATCCGTGGCGACGGTTTTGCAATCCGTCCCCTCAGTTTATAAACCGTGCTCATGAATTAATAAACTGTTCACTCGGTTTAACAAATCGTACCCAGGATTAACAAACCGTGCCCACGAATTCCCAGTCCGTGCGTTTAGATAAACCGTACCCTCGGTTTTTGAATCCGTACCCACGAATTCATAATCCATGCACACGCTTTCGCAATCAGTTCCCTCGGATTTGAAAACTGACACGCATTTTACACTTAACAGTGAAACATGCATCTAACTCCGGCAGGTGGGGTGAGGTGGGTGGAGCTTAGTATAATAAAATCACAAAAATAAGTCTTCATGTTAAGAAAGAATTGTACACAAGCATTTCCAAAACTGTCCAAAGGTTATTTAAAAATAAAGCAATTCACAAATTATTTTATGACAAATATTTTTACTGTCTTGTACTCATTTATTTAGCCTACAAATTAAAATTATAAAAAATAACTTTATTTTTATTTGTATCATTATTATATATTATTAAACAGGTTATGCATAAGAATCTTTTATCCAAAATAACTTACAAAAGAGGAAAAAATTACTCCAGAGTCAGTCACAATGCCAGGTTTATTGCACAATAATAATCAAGTGCTATTATAGATTATCAGCAATTGAACAAGATTTTAATGCGCATCTTTCTTATTAAATCTTTGTATTCCACCTCGTACTACACTTGATAGAGAATCACTAAAGACACTTTGCTGTAAACCTATTCCACATAATAATATTCAATAAAACTGTATGTTAACACGTAGGAGTTTGCTGCATGAATCCGTGAGTACGGTTTACAAATCCGAGGGAACGGATTGCGAAAGCGTGCACACGGATTATGAATTCGTGGGTAGGCTACGGATTCAAAAACCGAGGGTACGGTTTACAAAATCTAAGTGCACGGATTGGAAATTCGTGGGCACGGTTTGTTAATCCGTGGGCACGATTTGTTAAATCGAGTGAACAGTTTATGAATTCGTGAGTACGGTTTATAAACTGAGGGGACGGATTGCAAAACCGTCGTCACGGATTGATTTTTTTTCTCCTACAGGTGACGTCCCGGGCTCCGTATACGGACATCACCGCAGCGAATGGTGCATTTACGTTATAGCCGCGGATATGAGACCTTACTTTGTAGTGGAAAACGCAGGTTTTAAGAACATGCTTAATGTAATTGAGCCCCATTACAATATTCCTTCACGAGCCCATTTCAGACAGACCGTAATTCCTGCTTTGTTCCAAAAAACATAAGCCCAAATAGAGAACCAATTGAGTAAAAACACACTAAATATAAAGAGTTATAGAGTTCCATATAAAAAGAGTTACATCTTTGTATTTGTTCATAACCACTACAACAATATAACATTTAATTTTTAAAAAAAAATTTATAAGGAGCTATTTTTGTTTTATACAGTATGCTGCTAAGAAAACACCATAGAAGATGGGTAAAGAATAGCTCCATCATTGTTCAATGTAAAAAAAACACATACTTTGTTAGTTTTAATAAATAAAACATTTTTTAAAAAATCAAGGAAATTTATCTGCCAATTTTTTCTTTTTGCTGTATCTAAAACGTACCGAACCGTACCGAACCGAACCATGACATCAGTGTATTGAACCGAACCGAACCGTGAATTTTGTGAACCGTTACACCCCTAATATATATATATATATATATATATATATATATATATATATATATATATATATATATATATATATATATATATATATATATATATGTATATATATACACACACAAGGGTAAAGACTATAGACTTTTATACCTTATTGTACAAATCTAGGATATAGGTGAAAATATAAAAGAATGAGTAACAACGGTTCATGTTATTCGCAGTGCCTGAATACAGCGTAAAAGGTGTGATTTGATATAATTATCTTCTCCACCATCTCTGTTCAGACACACAAACACAGCCTCTTTTCCTCCACAGTGAGGTCATTTTCTCCATACGTCTCTTTCAAAAGGAGATCATATTTCTGTCTCCCTCCCCCACACTGCTGCTGGTAACATGTTGACACTTATTAAAGCTGAACGAGGCGGCAAGTGGCTGAGTTCGGTTTGAATGGAGAGACTAGGTGAGAGGAGACACACCTGTATGAGGCCCTAGGACTTTACACAGGGCCAGAAGGTATCGTGCAGGGGCTTGAGAGGGCCGACATCATACAAATAAAAGGTCAGCATCAATGTTGCATGAGCAGTTTGATGCTGAGGTTGCCATGCCGACCGGTCTGGGTCTTTCCTGACTCCAGCTGGGTCTCATCATGACTCGATGGATTGGAGACACCCAAACAGGACATGCATATTCATTCACCTCACATTTGCGTTTATAAAAAAAAAAACAGCTTTAAACTAAAACAATTACACACACTTTTGCCAACAGCAGGTGGGAGCAAGTTAAATTAGCAAGCAAGCACCAGTGTGTGAAGTCTTCGGAAACGTAATGAAATCGCGTCTGCTAGGTAGCGCTCATGCTGAGTATGCAAGCACACATTGTATTAGATCCACAGACATTGTCTCTAATGTTGTCTGTTGAAACATAATTGCATTTTCTGGCATTAGCTAAAAAGAACTCGGTTGTTAAAGGCTAAGCACATTTTGTCACTTGCATTGATCTCTTCCCACAAATCTCTTCTAGAGACCGGCTCAGACTCCTGCATAAATACAATGTGCCTCTGCCATCAATGCATTGATTTGAAAGTCAATATGGGTATTTATTACATTTTACCAATTTAAAGCTAAAATCGATAACATAAATGCTTAATGCTAGAAACCTTAATGACAATGGAGAGCAATCTAGGAATACAGAGATCTCGCAGCTGAACAGCACACAACTCAAGACTCACAGCAGAAGCTGAGGAGGATGACATCCATTTGGCTCCAGTCGATGACAGAATGCTAACAACATGCTAATGCAGTCAACAGTCCTACACACAGTGGCATGTGGAGCAACCATGACTGAATCTGAGGTACTAGGTGTACTATAAAACATTGATAACTATCAAAATCAACTAAAAAATCAACCTTTGCATTGAGGTTTATGACATTTATCTTGGATAAAAGAACACAGTTTATGAAGTCAATGCAGCCTATTAAGTATAATCGTGTAATCCAGGACATAAACACACAAGAGGTCCAATATGGCCGCCACATATGCCGTTTTATTTGTTTTTTAACCTGTTAACTGTCACTCACGTTTTTGAAGATAGACTTGAATGTGCATGGTACAAACCTAAATTTTTATAATTCATGAATGAAAACATTTTGTAACATGATTTTGATGTGCCATTTACACGGTAATGCAATGTCTGTTTTTAAAATGGGTTTTAAAGGATGAATTTTGAGATTTTATGTTTTCAAGTGATATATAACTTCTGATGATTTCTAAAATGTTATAGAGAAAAAGGCAACGAGGAAGTATTTTTTTAAACAAAGGTCAAAACTCCTTTTGTAATGTAGATTTCTGAGGGTGCACTCTTGTCATAAATTAATCTATTACTGTTCCTACATAATTTTTAACAAAAAATATTGGTAAAATATATATTTGGGAGTCTTAGACCTTTACAATGATATATAGTTTGTCAAGATTAGATTATATTTGATTGTAATATAGTATAGTCAATGTTGCCGTCCGGTGACAGTTAACAGGTTAAAGTCCTATGGCGGCTGAAATCAACTGTGTACCTCCCGTAGGGTTATTTGAAAGGTTAATGGTAATGCCTGTCACATTAATCAATATACCGACTTGTTGCACAATATATGTACATATATACATATATACATATTCCATTCCTTGTGAAGTTCACTCAAATTCTTGAATCGAGTCTGCTTGACAATCCTCATAAGGCTGCTGTTCTCTCGGTTGGTTGTGCATCTTTTTCTTCCACACTTTTTCCTTCCACTCAACTTTCTGTTAACATGCTTGGATACAGCACTCTGTGAAGTCAGCTTCTTCTGCAATGAAAGTTTGTGGCTTTCCCTCCTTGTGAAGGGTGTCAATGATTGTCTTCTGGACAGCTGTCAGATCAGCAGTCTTCCACATGGTTGTGTAGCCTAGTGAACCAAACTGAGAGAACATTTTGAAGGCTCAGGAAACCTTTGCAGGTGTTTTGAGTTGATTAGCTGATTGGCATGTCACCATATTCTAACTGGCTGAGGTAGTGAATTTGTGGGCTTTTGTTACACAATTAAAAGTAGGGATGCACCGAATGTTCGGCAACCGAAATTATTCGGCCGAAAATAGCCAAAAAAGCACTTTCGGTGTTCGGCCGAATAAGTACAAAGGCCGAATAAATTTTGCCGAACAATGCCGTTTTTAATGACGCAATCAAATAACCCGCGTAGAGTGATAGGCGCGCGCTTTATGCAGCAAACATGTCAGCAGTGTGGAAACACTTTAAAAGTGTCAGATAAAGATGCAAAAACGGCCGTTTGCAGACATTGTTCTGGATTTGGGAAAGCCGCTAGGTGATGGAGACTGTCAGGTGATGCACAGCGCAGGAGATGAAAACAGCTCAGAGAGTAAACGGGCTCGTACTACAGATGAGCCGCGCACAGTCTCGCTGTCTGACATGTTCGATGAGATCCTCCAAGAGAATAACCCATTTGCAAGACAGAGGACAAGCTCGACTGCTCAACAGTAAGATGGGCAGTGTTGTGCCTGAACGCGTTCATTGAACTCGTTCATATTTTGGGCGAACGTGA
This sequence comes from Carassius auratus, assembly GCF_003368295.1. Classification (NCBI taxonomy): domain Eukaryota; kingdom Metazoa; phylum Chordata; class Actinopteri; order Cypriniformes; family Cyprinidae; genus Carassius; species Carassius auratus. Next base: position 14,289,484 of record NC_039269.1, on the reverse strand, counting down.
ACTGAACGTGCTGTATTACTGCCTGATGAACGTTACTGTCAACTCGTTCATTCTGGTGTCTGTGAACGGCACGCTCTCTCAGGTTAACTTCGTTCAATAGGGTGCCAGCTTCTATAGAGCTTTCCAGGCGAAAACCCGGCTAAAACACACAGTAAACGGGTCTTAATATGTAGCGAAAAAACACCCAATCTGGCAACACCAGCCACCAGTGGCGCACAGTCGTCCGCCGCATGCGCGACGCGTCATCAAAAAAAAAAAGAAAAAAAAGGCGACAGCAGCATGTAGCAAGAAGGTGTATGATCATTTAAAAGAATTTTTTATGATGTTTATGACAATGTCGCTGAGAATGGGAGACAAAGCATTAAAGCAACAATGGGGGAATGCTGTCCCTCAATCCTAATGTAAACCCTGTTTGGATAAGGATTCAAAATTGGATATTATATGAAGATGAAATCTGAGCATAGCTTCATTGTTAAAACTGATAAAATAATTGCTGTCTGTGATTCTATATGGGCTGTGGCAATAATTGTGAAAAATAATAGCTTGCAGCAACATATGGAAAAAAAGAACTATGAACTAGTTCATTTTTGGAACTTAGTGAACTTAGTTCAAAATGTTGTAGTTTGAACTATGAACTGAACTAGTTCATTTTAAAATTTGTGAATTGAACTTTGAACTAGTTCATGTAGAAAGTGAACTTTCCCAACACTGTAGATGGGTATCTCTCAGAAGTCCCCATCCCCAGGAGCAATAACCCTCTCGAATTTTGGAAGACAAATCAAGGCCGCTTTCCTGACCTGGCACAGATGGCACGCAGGTAGGCTCCTTGTATGGGAAATTAATTTAAGATTTTATTTATATTTTGGATTATGGTAACACTTTATAAGTAGTTTCTATTTTCAACATTAACTAACAATGAAAAACCCTTATTAAAAGCATTTATTAATCTTAATGTTAACATTTACTAATACAGTATTAAAATTAAGTATCACATTTGTAATTTCTGAATTAAAAAGTATCAAAAGTGGTAGGCCTATTTGTTAAAATTGTTAATGCACTTATACTAACATGTCCATACCTGCAAACTCAGAAGGACTGAAAAAGGTGACAGATTGGCAAAATAAATGGAAAAAATGCGAAACACCGCGTTCGGTATTCGGCCTTCGGCCTTCGGCCAAGCATTTCATTATTATTCGGCTTCGGCTTCGGCCAAGAATTTCATTTCGGTGCATCCCTAATTAAAAGTACCAAAGACTCTTCAGTCTGTGTGCACTTTATTTATTTAATACAAAAGTTTCACAATTTGAGTTGAATTATTGAAATAAATGAACTTTTCCACAACATTCTAATTAATTGAGATGCACCTGTACACGACCTGTACATTATTAGTTAGAATATTTAAACTTTTGTCCACACAATGAAAGTCAATAGGAACTATTTTATGTTTTGAATTTGAAAAATACCTTGCTCTGCACAAGAAAGTTAGTCATACAGGTTTGGAGTGACATGAGGGTGAGTAAATAATGACAGTTTTCCTCTTTTAGGTTGCCCATCCCTTTAAGAAATGTGTCAAATTAGGTGTTGATGAATGCAAAACTAGCCTAATTAATTGTTCAAGACAAATTTGTCATTTCTAAGACTGATTAGTCATTTTTGCAACCTAGAGACAATTCAGTATTAAAAAAAAAACATGTCACATTGAACATTCCTACACTAACAGGATAGGCAAATGCTCTCAGAAAAAAATGAATGACATTAACTGCAGAACACATCATCTGATTCATCTGTCACCAATTAAATGGGTAAACAGATGGAGTGTTTTCAGGAAACAGACATAAAAGCTTTTTGAAGAAGCCGGACAATCTCAGCAGAGCCGCATTCAGAATTGACAGCACACACACAGGAGACTTCAGAGGTTTGACAAATACCAAATTAAGTTGCAAGAAGCCTTGCTGTCAAACAAAACGGCTTGTACGTTTGAACTCGCATTTTCTGTTAGCATTAACAAAATTAGTTCTAATGCGGTGCTGCCTGGAGTGCAGATCTACACTGACTCTGTATCACTTATTTTTTTCCTTCCCTCTCTCCGTCAGTGCATTACATCACCTTTTAATTATTCATCCTAACACGCACACACACACACCCAATCAGCCTCACTGAAATCTTCCTCAACTCTGCGTGTCAATAATGAATCTCTAAAAATAATCTGATCGACACCGAAATAAAAGCAAAAGAGCTTCTGATGCTCATCAAATGAACAAACAGACATTTTAAACTCGCATTTAAAGTCTAAGTGGACAAAAATAAGAAATCAGTTTTTTCCTCAACAAAACGACTCGATAATGATGAGTAATACTGACATGCATTTGACAGTTATACCCTGGTGACTAATACGATGCTGGCAGGCCTTACGCCGCTTATTAAAAAGGTGGCACTTCCTGTTTTGCCGGTAGTCACCTGGGGTGGAGGAGCATATGGCGACTCTAGCACATAATCTCTTTTTCTGGGAGGATTCCACATGCAACACAAGCACCCCCTCCCGGTGATGTCATCAAAAGCCAGACGCCTCCGTGATCGCCATTCCGTCTCATATGCATGAGTGGAGATGTGTTGGCTGATGGAAAAAAAGTGCAGCAAGAGGTGCCAAGAGCAATGAACACTTGACTTCAATTTCAGCACTGCGCAAAGCAGCCTAAACTCAAGGTGGCACGGGTGATCCGATATAGCAGCGGGTTGTTAGGCATTGCATCAAAGACTGTTATTTCTTTGCAGACAGAGGCCTCAATCGCGAGTATCTGACAGCGTGCCACATGTATTCGGCAGGATGCTGTGTTCTGGAATTAAGGCTGTAAACTAGAAGGCGCCAGGTGACATGAAACAGACCTCAGATCACCAGATCTGCTATCTCCAACTGAGACCTGCACGGCCAATATCGCAACAGGCCGGGACTAAACTAGCCATATCTGCTTCCACGCACTACTGGTTTCCTTTTCAGCTGTCTGAGGGTGGCTGTTTCTCTTCTGTGATGGATAAGACTGCAGTGTTTCCAGGTACTGCTGTCTGACTGGAAAACATATCTGCACTGACCCCTCAAATTCATTTCTGAGCATCATCTGTAATCTTATAAAAAAGTCTGAAGGACTATGCAGCAGAGAGAGCTTTACAGGGTAACCGCAAAGACGGTATAATGGATCACAGGAGCTTGAGTTCACTGTCACTCGCTTCTGTTCTGATGGAGACAAAATAAAAGAAAACTTCGCAAACAATGGCCATTGTACTGAAAATTATCCATAACTGATTATGATTACTTAAGCTCTCAGATCTGCACAATTACACCGCATAAAGGAGTATGGATTGTCGTGCGAGCTTCCATCCAAAAAAAAACCGGCGATGCTTTATGAGTTTCTAGTCACACAAGAATTGATGCACAAACGGTACTTTAAAGAATAGCAATAGGTGCCTCTTTAGAGAAATTCATTGAAATTCATTCTGAAATATTCAACACCTGTGTGAAATGTTACGTTCAATGCAGTGGAAACAACATACGTACAATTAAGCATTTCTGAAATGGTCCACATAAAATACAGTTAAAAGTATCGACAGATGGGCTGAATGCTGACAAGAATTAACTTTAGAGGGGCATTTTACCCCAAAATAATTATTCTGCCAACATTTACTCACCCTCGTGTCATTCTAAACCTGTAGGATGTCTTTTCTTCTAAGAAAAACAAAATGAGATATTAGGCAGAATGTTCCGGGCACTCTTTTCCACGTAATGGAAGTGAATGAGAGACAGACACTGTCAAGCTCCAGAAAATTAAGCACAAAAAATGTGCTTCTTATGCCACTGAATAGCCGTTTCTTTCTTTAAATTTCAAAATATCACTATTATAATTTATTTATAGTGATAAAAAAATCCAAGTTAATTAATTGCATTAATAATAATAATAATAATAATAAGTATAGTATTTTAGTCTATTTCTTACATAACGCTATACCACTTAGAAGAAGTCACATAGGTTTCTTTTTTACACTGGGATCTTTTATATGGAAAACAGCTGTGAAAACATTCTGCTTGATTTCATATGGAGTGGAACAATATGACAGCGATGAAGACAAAGCGATCATCATCCTTCAAATAAAAAAAGAACAAACTTTTGCAATTCAGCTAAATTTAACCTGAATTTGAAGTTTTAAGACTCTGGATTTATTTGACAGTAAGAAGTGCAATCTCCCCCAAAAAAGCCATTCTATAAACTGAGCCACTAGACTGAAATATGACTTCTCCCAAAAAAGTTCCTGACCACAGTGACCCTGACATCTTTTATTTCAACAACTAAACTGGAGTACTGACAGCTCAGAGGAAGCAATGACTGGCTTCAGGGATTTCTGCTGCACATCCAGACAAGCTCTCACCTCACCTGGGCCTGATCCAGATCGTGCGCACCCTTCCCTTCCTCAGGCATCATCGACAGACACCTCAATCTCATCCAGTCGTGCCTACAGCAGACATTCTTAAAAAATAGCAAAGCAAAAGACAGGCTGATAGAAAGGGAGATGTTTGCAACCCTTCGAGAAGAAGACGATAAGTGAGATGGTTTAGACAATGATGCAAGTAGTGCGTGAAGCGAAATGCAAATGACATCTGCATGCTTTTTCATGTTGGGATAAGATGCAGCATCTGAAGCTGCCCTCCCGCTGGAATCTCCCCACGATGCAAAGTGTGACTGAAATATTGATATGAATCTAATGATGAGATTTCCATCACAGCAGCTTGAAAACGCAAGAGCATTTCTTCTAACAGTAAATTATGCTTTGCCATGAATATTTCCTCACAGCAGGGTACTGAAGGGACAAGCCATAGGCCTTGCCTGAGGTCTTGTCGATGCGTTGGATCCCCAGGCTGGAGCCTGGTTTGACTCCTGGGAGGTCCTCTCGGACGGGCTCATTAACTTCAGGAGCCGCAAAACCAGGATTCCTACAGTCTGAGCTGAATGTCCAACCTGAACTAATTGAGGTAAATCAGATCCTTTCATAATGGACACAGCCTCAGAAAGAGGCATGCTGGGAAACAGTACAGGACAACAGCTGGAAGAGATCTCGCCAGGCTCCTGCAGGGCAGAACGTCATGCTTAATGTGTTACATATGAGGAAAACGAGGCGAGCATAACCTAAAGTTCATTTTGTTACTCTAGAATGACCTCAAAGTTGTTATTTTGGCATAAGATACACTTTTGACTGATTAAGGATGATTAAGACGTGGTTGAATAATAAGCAAAAGCATTTCTGTGTAACATGAGCATATTTTGAGTATGAATTCATAATGCACCTCCCAGATCACCAAAGGGGTTGCTCACATCTTTGTTTATGCACTGGATGACTTTTCTACCCTCTACCCTTCTGTGACACATACAATCACTTTCATTATGCAAATGATCGCGATGCAGGCTTCTCCAGAGTTGCATGGTGGCGTTGCAAATGGCTGCATACAAAACAGCCTTTATTTGTCCTCTTTCAATTAAGGATTCCAAGATGTATCATTAAAGGAAAACAGGAGGGTAAAAACAAGTCCGCCCAACAGGCACCTTCGAACTTCTTTCCCGACACAAAGAAAAATTTGGTAACAAAATCTGTGTGCAAATATTTTCATGCAGAAATGGTAATACATCTTGGTGTGTGTTTAAAATGTAGCGATCAAAATGTATATTTCAACAAATAAAACAATTACTAAATACATTTTATTTAAAAAATATTTGATTTGTTTTAAAACTATTTCAAACTTTTACTTTAAAGTGTGCACCTTTTTCATGAGCAATGCCATTGTGTTGATTTAGCAGTCTGTTTGTGATACCTGATCGAACATTTGCATGTTTTAAGCTAAGCTAGCAGGCTAATCAACTAGTGGAATGCTACACTGATACGCAAAAATGTTAACTATCATACTAATTTAATATATACACGATTATATGTAAGAATTTCAAATACATAAATATCAGTAATAACATTTCAGATGTAAAGAGATTATTTCTATTGAGCCGCTGTGTACAATACCCACTAAAAGTTCTGAATTCTAAAAACTGAGACTCAAAACAAAAGCCAAAGTCTCTAATTTTCTCCCTTTCATCCTCTGACACTGAAATCATTCCATCCCTATATAATACTAATGGAGCATCTGCATGCAATATACTGAGCAATGCACTTCTTGATGCAGAGCGATGCTAGTTTACATGCACATGAACACACACTCACACCTGCACAGATAGCCGCATCTATCATGATCACTCAAGGCGACGGCTGGCTCTCGACTGTCGGCAGTCCACTGCCCTAAAAAAGTGCGTGTCAATAGAAATGTTGGCCTCCAGCCTCACCGGGCTGTCTAAGCACCTTGTCATAATTGTGTGCAGTGGTACGGAGCACACATGTCAAACAAGCCATTAAAGGGAAGTCTGGGAAAGATACAAATTAGATAAGAATGAGTTAGACTCCTTTTGGGTATATGTAACCAGAGGACATGGACGATCACAAATACACACAACACGGGCCAAACAACTCTCCAGTGCAATATTGAGTCTTGCATAACAGGGAAAAGGGATTGGTCTGCTTCCATGGGTTCAAAGACCTTGTCTGTTTTTGTTAGCAAATGAGAGAGAGAGAGAGAGAGAGAGAGAGAGAGAGAGAGAGAGAGAGAGAGAAGGGGAAAGATTGTGTTTTGGGGGTTTAAACGGAGATTTATGGTTTCCTGCACTCTTCATGCAGGCCTACTCCATCATGTCAGCAGCAGTCCAGGCACAAACACTGACTGTGCTGCTCCTGCTGCTTCTGGAACATTTGAATAGAATTACAAAGCACTTTCGACCCGCAGTTACAGTAGAATGGACAGAGAAACTGGAGCAGATAATTTAGAGGACAGTAGCCCTCCTGCTGTGAGGATTTGCTTTTGTGATGACAATCTGACTAGCAAGACACATAGTGAGTCTTTTTATGAAGAAAAATAAGGCACTATTACAGGACACAACACGTAACCCATACAAATATATGCTACTAAGGGTCAGCTGGTTAGCATAGCAACAATGGGCCCATACTTGTAGATGTTGTAGCTACACACTCTGAAGGATAAACACACACACACACACACACACACACACACATATATACAACTTTAAACACTTATTGTCTTATTAATTAATAATGCATCAATGTAAAGGTATGCTTTTATTTATGCACACTTATAGTGAAAATAAAAATTCTGCTTTTTTAACATAAAGAAAACAAATAATATGTTGCGTTTTTTGCAATATGAAATTCCTTTCTGTGAACAAATTAAGCCTCTCACAAAAATGAACTGAAAACCAGGGCTATGTTATGTGTCGCACACATTTTTTCCCCCTTGTTTATCTGTAAACTAAATCAAATATATTTCAAGAATGTATTTATTGTATGTATATATGTATGCCTACTGCAGATTATATATATAATAACTTGATCTAATGAGGATTATAATCACCATACAAGGCAGAAATATTTATAAGCGATGAAAAAGACTATGCACAATGGGCATTAACATTACCATAGTAAACATGGTAAATATGACCCCTTGAAGAAATCAGACGTCAGCTTCTTATTCTCTATCATGTGTATTTATTTAGTAACTTATATTATCTGTCACAAGCCTTGTCTTGAGAGTTTAGCTCACGTTGCCTATCATAAAAAAAATAAAATAATGTTTTTGTTCGGGAGCTTTTAAAAAAATAAAGATATTAGCTATCATTCATTCTAAATGTGATGGCTACTGTGGCTACAAATGAACAGAAACAGACTCGACTGAATAAGCAGGCTATTTTCATAAGCGTTAAAAATAAATAAATAACATAGAAAAAAGTGTATTTCTGTGTGATTAATTTTGAGTTCTGATAAATTAAATGAATTTGATCAATGTATCACTTATTCTATAGTTAAAACATCGATGCTTTTGAATTTCGTTTTTTGTTCGTTTTGTGATCGCGCATGTTCCAGTGACTTATTTCTTAGTTTTCTGATAACTTCTCTTTGTTGGTGAAATTTTGAGGTTGCATGACGTTGTTCTAAAAGGCATGTAAAGGGCGTGTTTTAGTGAAGTGCAGCGCAGCTTCAGGCTCCACTGTGGAAACCCTGCGCTACTCTGGCCTCGGTGCTACTGGCCCGGGGCTATGAGCCCCACCCGGCCCGATTTAAGCCCTGGCTCGCACTGGCCCGACAGTGGAAATGCGGCTATTAAGAAGCCCAAGAACAGGCCAAAAAAAAAAAAAATGTCATACATTGAAGGTAACAGAAGTTACCTAGATATATTCTATGGCACTGAATAATTACTATAATCAAGTATAATGTAATTTACATGACATTCAAGGTCATAAGTATATTATTTTTGTATGTAATTAAAAAAAACACTGTAATACAGTGATAATTTTTGCAAATAAATACATACACCAAAATTATACATATTACTGTTTGCTCATAAACTATAATAGAATAACATCTATAAAATAATGATAAATGGCTTAAAGGATCTGTAACATTACTCAAGTCATGAACAATTATACTCATAGAAAGAGAAGTCAGAGTGTGTGTAATAAAAACTGAAGTGTATGCAACATAATTGGTTTCATAATGAGACTAGAGAGCGTTCTAATATTAACGGGGGCCATTAACAATTAAAAAAAAAACGGTAGGGATTGCCTTTGCATTATGGTCCTATCAAGTCATTTCGTATTTCCTTGTAAGCCTGTCAACAACATCTGAACCCTGGATCTATGTGCCAAATGATCACATTAATCATACAACACAGCATCTCAAGGTATTACTGCCTCGATAATGCATCTGTGTATGCTTCCGAAATAGCACACAATGTTTCATCATCATCCAAAATTCATTACTGCCATGCATTGTAATTATTACAATTAAATCCAAAACTACATCAGTAGACATTTTCCTCTCATAAAGACCTGATTTACTGAGTGCTTTAGCCCACTGCATTCTGCCACCATTTTGGTTCATGTTACTATTTGAGGGAGCTACTAAAGAGCAATGAATACACCTCTACAATGATTTGAATACACCCCTTCTTCGATTATTATTATTTTTTTTTTTCAATTAATAATCATTTTGACATGTTTTGGGGAAAGAGTTAAAAATATCAGGGTGATAAAACTGTCCTGAATGAAATTGCTATAAATAAATGAATGAAGAACATATAATACTTAAATAATCCTTTGTACATTAAATGATATATAATATATCTTTTTTTTTAATTCAAGTAATTTATGATTTATGAATGGAATTTCTGAAGTATGTTTGTCCAACCAACAAGCAGAAAAAACTAAATCAGAGATTACCCCCGCAGACTCTCCTGACTCTCTCTCTCTCTCTCTCTCTGACTCACTCTCCTGTGCATCAAGGTCTCTTAAAATATCAGATAAGTTGAAACTTTTAGGCTAGCTCAATCTGTAAAATGTGCACTCACATAAAGTGTATGGAAAATGTCACTACATTTCCTTGAAGGTTCCATCATATGACAGTTTTAGAATCATTACATTGAAAATTGACTTGAAAATTGTATAAATGTTCTTTAAAACCACATGAAACCAGCATGAATACAAAGAGTTAATCTCTAAGAACTTTCAAAGTGCTTTTCTTTTCTTTATGGTGGACCTTCTTATACGTCATTGACCCAAATGCCAGTTTGACTTCAACACAAAAGACTCTGAGTATATATATACAATCTAAAGCCTAGGTAAAACCCAAGCCGTGACAAAACCTCACTGATGCGAATGTCAATATGAATTGCTTTTCTCACAATTCTCTGTAACAAACGGGCTACATCGTACATCTACTTTCTTATCCTCTATGCATAAACTTGCCATCTCTCCCCTCCAGAAATCAATAGCTTCCATTTCTGCGCTGTACACCGCTATGTTGTGTCAAGAATATGTTAGACAGATTAATATCAAAACAAGCTTTACCCACACCTCCCCGACATGACAAGCTCTTCTGTTTGTTGCTTATGCAAGCAAATGCTGATTCTTCAGAACTACAAAGACAGACATTCTCGAGAATTTCTCGCAGTTGTATTTATGTTCACCTAGCACAGAGGGCAACAAAACTTCCTGGCGTAATGTCAAACTCGAAAACTTCAGTGAGCGCTCGAATTAGGTATAGTAGTTAATCCCCAGATGAATTTATGCCACATATTTGATATCTTGATACGCGCCGTTTTTCTGCAAACCAAAAAAAGAGGCGATGAACATGATTTTTCTGGCTCTTTTGTGTGAAATCCCTGACATGAAAAGATTTAATTAAGATAAGAGACTGGTAATAATTAATTCTGCTTCCTTCTGTCAAGAACACAGCAATAGCTGAATAAATTACATAAGCCCTGCCTTTTATTTATTATCATTTCCCCTTTTAGAAGAAGCGGTTTGAGTTTTTAAAGCTAAAGAAAGTTTGGCAGGGTCTCTGAAAGTAGTTCCATAGCTCGGGCCCACATAAACATCTCACTCCTACATCCCACCACCCACTTGATTCAATATGTTATTATGTTTTTTTTCCCCGAGGGGGAAAACTCGCTGTGACAAACGCCGAACGGAAGGCTGCATTCAGATGGAGTGTATTCATTACCACATGTCGAGATGTGTAGGAGACAGCGAGGAGGGTTTGAGTTACCATGTCCGTATCTCACCATCTCATTTCCAACATGACCCAAATTAAAGAGAGAATGCTAGGTGACCTATTGCTACAGGCGACATCTTCCCATACGTAACTCTCAAACCGGTCAAAAACATCTGATCTAATGGTTATAAACTCTCCAACACAATCCAGTTACTGTTTCGCTGACTCCTTCTAAAAATAGCATGAATACCTGGCCAAACCAAAGGCGTTCCAAGTACAGAATCCCCTCAAGTTTATCGCTTGGCGCACACAACGTCATAAGTAGGCTGGATAGAAAGAAACAAATATTTGTTTTATTGAAAGAAAGATGTTTTCCTCAAGCCAACTTTCTAAAACGCCACAGAGAAAATTAACGGGACAAAGCTCTGCCAATTCTTACACTAATGACCTCTGTGTGGGCAACACAGCCCTGAGTTTGAGAATCTGGCAGTGTTCGGTTTGCCGCTCACATGCTGGCTTGAGCGGCTAAAACTCTGAAGGACATCCGCTTAAAGACATTGAACAAATGGCCTACAAAATGATGCTAATTAAAGGTTGCTTTGTCAAGCTTCATTTTATTGAGTTGGAACGGGCAGATGAACATACAAATACGCTTTAAAAGTGGGGGCAAGCCTCAATACGGATTGGTTTCTGCCATTTGAAGGGGAAAGACTTCAGTTGTGCTTGTGATAGCAGGAAACTTATATGTCTGTGATGTGATTCCGTTTAATCTAATATCTGTGGATAATTTGGTCTGGGAATGTCATTACGTCCTTGGAACGGGGGACATGTTTTCCCACTCATGCTCATTTTCTTAACGCATAGGCTTTTATATAAGTACATCTCAGTCTTGTAACGAATTAATTTGGCAATGAAGGATTGGGGACGGAAGTGTAATTGGACAACCGATCTCCCTTGACGCTTAATGGCCTCAGAAGACAGCGGCCGCAGGGCATGGGATGAGATAGCCGAGAGGAGAGCTTTGCTATGGGCTTGTGTAGGTCTGGCACATAAAGAAGCGGCCGTCTGAGAACTCACAGAACAATCGGAAATGTAATTAAGAGCTGGCTGTGGCTTTTAAACGCTCGGCTAGAGCGGAAACAAACAGGTGGGGAAGAAGAAACATCCATGTATCGAAAATGTGTGGTGTGATCAATAGCCCAAGGTTCGGAAAGCATCAAAGAGGGAATGGAGTTTTGCAACTTCACTCGGCGCCTCGCTGTTTCTCTCTGAACTGCAGGTTTTCAAAGCAATCTCTAATGTCATTAAACTTCTATTAAAAAGCAGTTAGAAGTGTAAACCGCCTCTATTTCTCTACAAATCAGATGTATACATTTTATGTCAAATTTTATGAGTTTCCGATCTCCTGGTAAGGAGTAAGGTTAATCAAAACATCAATCTGGCATAATTACCCAGCAGTGCTGCGTGGACAGCATTTCAAGGAGATAACAGTCTTGTAGATGCTGGGGAATAAAATCTTAAAGCCCGTACTTTAACACAAGCCTTTTCTCAACCCCTCAGACATAGTATGCTATGAAGCAGGTGATTGGGCAATTATTGTGCAAATCGAGCCTAGACCCAGCGGAGTAGTGTCTTCAAATGCATCTGTAATCTCAACAAAATTACTGATAAAAGTGTTTGTTAACAAAGTTTTTTATTTAACAATTACAAAGATGAATTGTAATGCTCATTAAATGTGTTTAATTAAAATGCACTGATGATGAAAACAGTAAGAAAAAAATTGCAAGATAAACTGTGCACTAACAATGTTTTTTTGGAGGGGGGGGGGGGTCTAGAAAAAGCATGATTTTTTTATTTTATATTATATTAACCAAATCATATTCAATAATATGAGGAACTGACCTGTCTGAGCATACAAACACATTTTATTATGTTTATATTTGAATATTTTTATTAATTTTGCATTTGTTAGATCTCGTCATTGTTGTTCAGTGTTTAGAATAAAATTAAATCATTAAGAATAGGTTTTGTTAATTGAAATAAAGCTGACATAAAATAAAATATAAATAATAGATAAACTGAAACTTAAAAAAGCATTGTTCTCTTGTCAGCTCACTGAAAAAAGTTTCAACTAAAATTAGACCAAATTTTTTTTTAAAAAGCACAAATTACTAACACTAAAATAAATACTGAAAATATAAATATAAAAGATAATACAAAATACAAAAAAAAATACTGTAATAGTAAATAAATAATAATAAAATAACACTGTCAATTAGGGCTGGGATAAACGATTCTTTTTTAAACGATTAATCTAGCGATTATTTTTTCGTACCGATCTCCCCATTAATTGACTACTAACAATTTATACATGCTGATTTACATATCTGAATGAAAAAAACATGAATTCCTTAACATTGCAATATATGTTTATTGCTCTTAAAATTACAAAATAAAAGACTGACTAAGAATGCATTACTTTGCACTTGTATATAGACAGCATTCAATAAAACCTTGAAGCCTTGAAAACACATAGCTTACTGAAACAAGCTTACTGAACACATAGGGCCTAGCTTACTGAAAAAAGTTCTTCTTTCAGATGAAAATAACAACAACTTGATGTCTAGCATTCAATAAAAAAGGTCACCCAAAATACTTGTTTAGAGTAATTTAAAGAATACAGTAACCAATGCTCCACGTGAAACTTTGGCGTTCCGCCCTTTTTCTATCGTGTCTAATGATTTTGTCTAATATGCACGAGGGAGAGAGAGAGAGAGAGAGAGAGAGAGCGCAAGGCAGCGCTCGTGTAGTTTGAAGACTGTGAGTGCGCGTGAAACTTTGGTGTTTCGCCCTTTTTCTATCGTGTTTAATGATTTTGATTAATATGACCAAGGGAGAGAGAGAGAGCAAGAAGCGCTCATGTTGTTTGAAGACTGTGAGTGTGCGCGCGCAGCCGGGGCTCTCTCTTGTATGAGCGGTCATTCTATTCTACATCACTCACCGATCAAATAAGGCTTTGACAGCCGCCCAAAAAAAAAGATCTATGCAGAAAAACCCCTGGACTGGTTATATAACGTTGGACAGAATGTTGATCTGGTCATCGCGTATATTCAGCGCACATAAGGTAAACGTTTTGCAAACGTTTTTTAGAGAAATAAAAACAGGTCGACAAATCGATGCGCATATTTTGTGTCGATGTATTTTTTGCGTTGACGTCATCGATGACTTTGACGCATTGTCCCAGCCCTACTGTCAATGCTCTATTAAATTAAATCTAAAATTAAACGTCATAATCAGTCTATAAAATATGTATAAATATTGAATAATTTAAGGAATTATTTCACCAATAAACAAAAACCATAACTAAATCATAAAATGTGTACAAATGAACACAGAATTGCTCTCAGAGCATTATTACGGTTTGTTTGCTGCTGCTTTGGTCATTCAGGTCTGGTTCGCTGATAACAGCCATGCTGAAAACTTAAAAAATGTTTGCACGTGTGCAATGGAGTTAATTATACCACATGTAATTTCGGCACATTAATACCGACTACACCCACACACACAGCTATGTTGTTCGAGTATTTATGACGGTGTCCATAATGAAGCTCCCTCCAGCTCATAAAGAGAAGCATATCCACTGCCAGAAGCTCAGGAGTAACCTCCAAAGCCCATTTCATGTTGTCGCATATAAATATTCATTAACAAAGTGGGGAAGCCAGCTGTTTCTCTCAATTAATCTGTGCAGAGATATGCCATTTGCCAATAAATTGTTGTTGTATAATTAATGACTCTCAGTGCATGGTGACAACAAGAGAAACAATACTTCATTTAATACTGAGATTTATATTCATAAACTTGGCAACAGCAATCAGCTAATCAGCTTTAGTAATAAATGAAGCTGCATCCCAGGGGGATTTGGGAAAACTTTAGCCGCATGCCGGAGAAGTCAGCCACCCTGCATCCCACCAGTCTAGATAAATCAAGATGTCAGATTTCTACATCAAAGCAGATGTCCCTCCCGCTTCTCGCTGACCATGTTAACAGGCTACACACAAGCGGCGCGGCGAGGCGAGGATGGCCACTTCAAACAGCAAAGGGGCCTGAGCTCAGATCATTATCTGGGCAGGTTGAAAACACTCTGCTCAGGGGAATTCTTATGGGACTTACCATCAGGAGGAGAAGCCGGTGCGAAGTGAACAGGTTTATCTGCGGAGGAAGAAGAAAAGAGAGAGAGGCACATTAGTTAAAAGGAAGACATCCGGACAGTCCCAGGCGGACAGCAGTCGTTTTGAATGAGTGGGTGGACAGTGGACTACATGACTCTTTCACAGAGGTTAAATCTCAAAAAGAATAGATTAAGAGAGATCAGTTGGAATATGAGATTAAAGGAATATTCCGGGTTAAATACAACTTGAGCTCTATTGACAGCATCTGTGACATGACATGCTGTCAAATTTGTTTGCAGCAATGCACTTAGCCTTTTTATTGATCAAAGAATATCTATCTATCTATCTATATATAATGTTGTTGGTCAGACATTGAAATTACTTGTTGAACAGATAAATTCACACCAAAACACACACTACACAGAGAAACAAAACAAAACAAAAAATCAGTTGTTTTCTGGAGATAAAGACTTGACTCTCTTGTGATCTTGACAACAGTTGTTTATCTTAAGATCTCAACTTAATTCTCTCATGATTTTGACATTTTATTATAATCTAAAATATGTTCTTCTGATTTTTTTAAATAACAAAAGTAGCTCTCTATATATGTTTTTTGCCATTTCTATGCTGCTGTACCATGGATGAGAAAATTTGGGTTTATTTTAGTGACTCATTGAAGCGGAAACTGTCTATCAGTGAAAAAGCACTTTCCTGTCTAACTGTATGACATTCGTGAAGGAAGCTACAACTTTACTGTTTTAGACACTATAGGGACTCTGAACGTGTTTTCATTTTCATTATGAGCCAATTCATGGGAAACAAACATCTGCATGATAAAAGAATAATGTTAAAATTAAAAAACATTTGTTGAGGTCACAAGAAAATTGCAGATCACAAGAAAACAAGACAGAAAAACAATAATGCATGTCCCTTTAGGCCTTCTATACATAAGCAACAAACATCCACAAAAGACTAATATAAAAGATGATATTTTAAAAAATGTTTTAACTATTTTTTTTTTCCATTCAGAAAATGACTTTCATAGTAAGGATAAAACAACATTCAGACATTTTTTGTATTTCTTTTTTGTGTGTGTGTGTGTGTGTGTGTGTGTTCCAAAGAAGTCATACGAGTTTGGAACGACACAAGCGCGAGTAAATGATGAAAAAAATAAATTTTTGGGGGGTGAACTATCACTTTAAGCTCTTACACTAATAAATGTTAAAATATTCAGACTGCAAAACTAGCCAAAATTGTTGGGCTGAAACTCATTAAAATCAGCACTGACTAAAACTGAGAACTGCCACAGAAGTTGGAATCAACCCCACTCAATCTAATCTTCCTCCAAACCGGAGTGATTTTGAGAACACTGAACTTGCGTCCCTTATTACTCTTGACAGAACCAGCGTTTCAACAACGCGTGTGTAAATCCATCAAGCTAAAGTGCAGCTACAACACACTGCTTCTTCAAGCGGGAATAACCAACGCCACAAAACTATCACATCAATCGCCCAGCCAGCCAGTTACACTTTAACACACACACACACACACACACACACACACACAGGGCTGGAATCTCTTCAGCAGCACCCCCAACTGCCAGGATAGAGTTTAATTTTAGGATCACTTCAAATTGCTTCTCAACAACTGAGTGAAAGGAAGATTGGAGAGCCGGCACTAGAGAGGGGGAGAGAGAGACAGAAAAACAGAGGTGTGAGGGAAAGAGGAAGCGAGTGGGGGGGGGGGGTGACTTGCTGTGCTTCTCTTCTTGAATAATGAAGTGTCTGTTGAACTGGTCCGAGAGTCAATCATGACAGTTACAGAGTTTCATCCTCCAGGAAACCTCACTATAGCTGAGGGTGTACAAAACACACACAGGTGTGTATCATAGAGATTAAATACTTATATACTGCTCACACAATATAATATATAACCCTGTGACGACCCTAAGCACAGCTCGACTTTCTTATATGTCCAGTGACAGCAGAGGACAAAACAACTGTCTGTACGCATCTCACGGGAACGTTTGTTTCACATGTAATTGATACAAGGCTGAGAAATTCAACACAAGGTTCACAATAAAGCACATTTGCTTTACTTAAAGAGACAGTTCATCCGAAAATGAAAGTTGTGTCATCTCTATCCCTTATTACGTTATTGTAAACCTTTAAGCTTCTTACAGATTCCTCTGTGGATCACAAAATAAGATATTTATGTCTCAGTGTCTTAGTTTATACTATGTAAATCAAAGGAGTCCAATGCTGTTTGGACTCTACTGACTTTAAAAAGTATATTTTCTTTTTGGTGAATTTTATTTTAAGGGAATCAGCAGGGACCTGGTGATACAATATTATATTAATACTTGGGTTACTCTGCAAAAACATTGCAATTCTTTATGTTAGGCTATTCAAAGCTGCTACATATGCTAGCACAGCTAAGTAGAAAATCGTTCCCAGGGACAGCTGACAATTTTACAGTTTAATGGTTGTTATACAAACATTTGGCCAATTAGTATTTCAAAATGTCAAAGTTAAATATTGTTTAAAAAGGGAAGATAAATATATTGCAATGTTTTCATTCATGATCCTATACCAATATTTTGATACCAAGAATGTACAATATTTTAAAGAAAATGGAGCTTAACTGATAAACTACCATTTCAATCTGAGAAATTCAAAAATTTAGCATTAGCATTATGACTTCCATTAAATTAAAATGCGAAAAAAGTTAAATATTGCTAAAAACAGGATGGAGAAAAGTATATCAATATTTTATTATACTTATTATTATACTAAGCCAATATTCTCACTCCAAAAATTCACAATATTTTTTGGGAAAAGGGCGATTAACCACAATGCAAAGCAAATCTAAATGGACTAAACGCAGTGTAGTATTTATCAATACAGGCTCTAATATTTCTATTCAAATTCAAACTGAGAACGAGCCAAGAATATAATTGCACAAAGTACTGAAGTAATTAAGTATACATGATAAAGAAGCAAATCATTTAAAGCGGCAGAATAACTAAACATAAATCACAATATTATAAAACTGAATTCAATATTATGAAACTGAATGTAAATTCGATATTGCAATCAATATTGCAATTTCAAACTCGCGTTTAATATTTGTTTGATAAATAGGCATGTAAAAAGCATGACAAGACAGATACAGTCAGCCAATTCAGGCCACAAAAAGACCTCAACATGAACTGTCAGGCAGGCTATCATTTCTGTGCATATACATATGCCAGCCACATGTTTTCATTCAGTGTCCGTCATCCTCTTTTCCTTTCTGTTTTATTATCTAGTTTGCAGATGTGTATGCAAAGGCTGATGGATTTGGTTGTGGAGCTGGGCAGCTCTAGTCTTGTGTTGCCTCTCTTCTCTGTGCCTGCTAAATGAAAATGGAAATGACTAACCTTTGGTCTGTATCCCACTCCAACAAGCTTTCAAACAGTACGATGCAACTCTCCATGTTAATGGTACTCCTTTCACTCCATCCCAGTTTTTTACTCTTCTTTGAGGAACAGGGATGGAGTGCTCTAACTGAGTTTATGTTTAAATCTAATGGAATCTGTCTGTATTAAATCGATTTTGTGACATGCTCTGCTTATAAATGAACCTCACACTCAGACTCCTTTATTGAGGGATGGAGAGGGCACATTTTTAGAATTTCATGAAGGGCCTTTTTCGGTCTCTTAATATAGATCTAATGTAGAGGCACTGTGGATCTCTTTAGGTGAGGGCATAGGTAGGATTATGATAAATGAGATAGGTAATGGTTTACAGAGGGCACATAGGGCTGAATGCTCTCTTTTTGCTCCCTCTTACTGTTTTCTCCTTTCCAGTGCCTTTCTTTCAAAAATATTCATATCTTAAATGATTGTTTCTATACAGAACAAAGTCACTTAATTTCTTCTATGTAACTATTCAACAATATACTGTTAATATCTACTCAAAAAATTACATTTAAATTTTGTTGGGTACCTTGTGACCCAGTTAATAACATACCATTGTCTGTAGTGTAATATCACATGGTATCTTACAAACTTAATGCTGGAGAACAGCCAAAGACTGCCACTGAACTCAAGTGTAAACAGACCATATATAGTCTCTCTGTGTGTGTATGTGTGTGTGTGTGTGGTGTGTGTGAGAGAGAGAGAGAGAGAGAGAGATGCGCTGTACAAACTCCCTGTTAAAAATTCATCTAAATTTCAATATCATTAAGAATTTAATGAGACATCAGCACTGATGCACAGCGAGATCATTTTCTAATCAATTAAACTTCTTTATGTACCAGAGCATACCAACAAAATCATACAAAAGCTCTGAAATCATACTGTAGTCTTAGATATAACATTTATATATAACTGAGAATTCACAGAATAAGAAAACCTGGCATGCAATGGTGCAAAAAGGCAGATAAAGAACGATAGCGATTGTGATACATCTAATACAGGAAAAAAGCTCATGTTTCTTCTCCAAACTTTTCTTTTGTAAGTACAGTGCCAAAACTATCTAGCAACACAAACCAGCTGCCGGGGCACCATAAGAGACCAAAGCGTTTGCAGATTCACTCAAGCAGATACAGTAAGCACTGACGCTAATGCCAAGCTTTCACATCCAAAGGCATCTAATCTGCTCCTTTATCCCACTGTGAAGTCTAAATACCACTGCTTCAGGGATGACAGAATGCCACCGAGCAGTGTTTTTAGACACAAGCACTCAAGCACTTTGTAGGATGAGGACAGTTTATCTATGTCATCCTTATTCATTTCATTGTCAGGCAGGGGATTGAAGCCAACGCATTAGGGATTACTTTTTGATTGCCATCGATCCTTATTGAACCATCCATCCGTCAAAGTGTCTCCCTTCTGCCTCAGTGTGCATCACTGTAAGAAAACTCTACAGAGCACACCAGGGATCTGTAATCTGTAACTTATCAAACCACAAAAATGATACGGGGTCATGCACAAACACAAACATAAACGCACAAACAGACATATATATATATATACATACGCTGCACGTCATGTTTCACTAACTGTGACCTACAGTTATTGAGGAAGAGGAGTACAGCAAAGCCGAGCGTGGAAGTGGCCAGCAGTATGAGGCAGATGTTGCAAGGAATCATGAAGTACCGCACGACCAGCGACACTTTGTGCTGGTACATGCGGTCCCGCTCCGGGAGCGGCGTGGGGTACTGACAACTGGTCATACTCCACTCCGCGCCGTCCCTAAAGTACGCCAAGATGGCAAGCGTTTCAAACAGACTCCGAGAAGAAGGACAGACAAATCCGAAAATGGCTTCAGCTTAAACTCCAGTGGTGCTTCTTATCGCAGTTCCTTCCTGAAAAACTTAGACAAATACTTTTATCAGTCTCCAAGCAGTGCATTTTGTTCCCAAATTACAGCCACATTGGAATGGTACCAGTCATACAGTCCCCAACCCTCTGTCAATCGTTCCACTTCTTCCCCAAGCACAGGGGTGGTTTGTCATGAAAGGTTATAGTGTGAGTTATTTTGAGTGTATTTGACAAAAACTCCACTGGACCCCTGGCCTAGACTGTAAACAAGCGGGTGCAAACAATCCCCACTGCACTTTGTACTTTAAATCCGCAAGCACAGAACTCCACAGCTTGGTGAATTAGTAATGAATTGGCTCTTGATTTGTCTTAAGGGGTGCTTGTTATTTTTTATGACACAATGGATTCCCTTCTTTCAGGACGTGCTGCCACCTGTCTGTGCCTGACAGGGGCATGAAGATGCCAGGCTGCTCTTGTTGTGGCATGTGTCAGGAGGCACTGTGAGTGTGGCTGGGCATCATGCTAGCCGTCTGTCCAGGGAAACGCTCAGCTGCCCACAAGTTGGAACTGGAGACATAAGTCTCTCTCACACACATATAAACACGCAAACTTTTGGAGAGTGACCCTTTCCCAAATCCTCCAGAGAATTGCAACACTAGGCTTGTCTTCGGTCGTAAAATTCAAAACTTTTCTCCCCCCTGCCCCAGGCTGAATCTCCTGAATGAATGAATAATTAGCCCACAGAGAGTCAGCAGCTGTCTTCAGCAAGCTCGACCATATGCCCCGCAGAGAAGCAGGGTCTTTTTCCTCAAACTCCCTATCCTTCAACACTGGTCCTCTATGGGGACCTCCCTTCTTTTTCAGAAATCACTCTGGATGAACCGTACAGTCAAAAGTTGTGGTGTCTGGTTAGTACTCTTTGACCAGCTGCTCTTGTCAGCGTAGAGGCATGCTCCTTGATCAGGGCAACCAGAAACAAGATTCGAGAAACAGCTGAGATCGCCACGGTACGCGCAAAGTAGACTAGACAACTGCTTTGGACAGATCTGTTACAGTCCTTAGTCCTTTTTAGTGCATAATTCCTGAGACATGACAAGCTCCTGTTGTGGACTCAGCCAAGTTGTTCGTCGCTCTGGAAAGTGGCTCTTCCATTCTCATTTCTTTTCATTGGAGTCAGAAGCTATTTAGAGCTCTTTCTCTCTCTGTTTATCTCAAGCATCCATTCCTCTTCGGGTGTTCCACCTCGTGTCCTGGGCTTAAACTCGCTCCAGCTGTTTCTCAGAGGAAGTGTTCACTGCCAGCCAAAACATATACTCTGATCACCGCTATTCATGTCAGAAAATCCCCCAGGCAGCAGGTACTCTGTCAGCGCAAGCTTGCGTTCAGCCAGCGCTTCTCAGCCAAAGATCCAGGGAGCGGCACGCACAAGTGAGTAGAGTCTTAGAGGAAAAAAGCAGGAAAAAAGAAAACAAACTGGCCGATGACACTTAGTCCATCTCTCCGTTACGTTAAACAATGAGAGAGCGTGTTTTCTGCATCCTTATGGCACGGACGCTCATGACTCCCTCTCTCTGCCTCGAATGAAGAAGAAGACAGTGAGAGGGGGAGCGGATGAGGGGCTGTCTCTAACAAAGGGTTGGGAGGGGTGACAAGGGGGAGGCAATGAGGAAGGGAAAGGGAAACCGAGAATAAAAGCTTTTGGGAATACTTGGGAGTGTTTTGAAGGGGAGAGCTGGAACGACAGCGTAAACACAAAAGGGCAATTGGACCAAAAACATGTCAAAGCCTTTCGAGTTGATAGGGATTTAAGGGAGAGGGTTGCCAGAAATTGTGCTAAACTGTAATTCCAAACTTTGTGTTTTAAATGGAAAAGAGAAGAAAAAAAATGAGCTATTAAGGAAAATAGACAGACAGACAGACAGACAGACAGATAGATGGATGGAAAAAGAATAACAGTAATCAAAAATGCAGAACCAGAATGGTGGTTCAATTGAATTAAATTTGCAATTGGAAGCAACTGGCAAAAAACTAAAATAATAATAATCTTCTCCTGACACTGTGCCATGCTTTTATTCATCTGTCACACTGTGAAAAATAAAAGCAAAAATGAATATTCAGTAGAAGTGAAGATAAACATACTGGCAAAAGATCAGTGGGAAATGTGTTTGTAATCCATAGCATTATTTCACTAGGTTTCTCGTCTATGAATGTTTATTTTATGCTCTAAGCCACATAATGAGGTCAACAGCACAGAGAGCTAATGCTTCTTTTCAAACCCCCCCCACCTTCAATACTGATTGGCACATACACAATGGAAGTTCATCTTCACAAAGAAGCCAGTACATATTATCAATTATTTATACGCTATGTTTCTTAACCCTCCCCTTGCTGGATACTCGCCATGTGCACACACACACACACACACACACACACACACACATTTTTACAAGGTTATACTCTGTTCTGCATCAGAGGTCATTTATATCTTTGGACACAGCGTATTCGCTGACTTTAGGTGGCCGGTGGAATTGAGCCCCTGATGTACATAGCAGAAAACACGGGGTCAGCTGGGCCTCCAGCACAGGGCTCTAGGTTCACTTACCAGCTGTGGTGCTGCACCCCTAAACAGCACTCACACTCCTCTAGGGCCATTAATCTCCCTTCAGACCGACACGTAGACTAAGAAATGCATTTAGCAAAGACAATTGGGCATCTACTGATATTCAAGGGGACTACAATGACCTGAAACCCCCATCAAATAATAAGGAGACAGAAGAGGGCACCACATCCGGTCGATTCTACACACCCTCTGTCATGACTCGAATAAGACTTAATTTGACTTCAAAGCTCTCTGTAATGCATCTTTAATGTGCATGCTATCTCAGAAGGTTAACATCTCTCTCAGTGTGCTCTCTCAGCTGGCAACTTCCATTAAGAAACAACCACAAACTCTCTGCACTTCCCACATTTTCATGAGCAGCCTCAAGGCTTTTTATCGGCTTCTGCTTGTTCCTTGTGCCATGTATCTGGTATGACGCATGTGTGCTAATTTCAGGATTAAAATGGATAGGAGTAAAGCATAGAGTGGTACTTCATGTATTTTAAAAGAGTGGTTGGTTATTTAAGTGGAAGATACAAGAAATTCTAAATATATTCACTTTCATGTGTTTTCAGTGAAGTTTCGAATTCTTTCATATTTTGTCAGAGAACAAAATATGTCCATCCATTCCCTCTAAACATTAAACCATCTATCTATCTATCTATCTATCTATCTATCTATCTATCTATCTATCTATCTATCTATCTGCCCGTCCGTCCATCCAACCATTTGTTCCTTCAAATACCAATCTACTTGCTGATTTATCTACTCAAACATCCAACTATCCACCTATCCAATCATTCAAAACTTAATCTACCCATCCACTTACCAATCCATCCATCCGTCCATCTGCAAAACTATCTTTAGATGACAACCCATTGAAGAGGACCAACATCAGATATGTCTTTCCCTTTTCGTTGGTGTTTTCATCAAAGTTTCAACAATGGTTTAACCAAAGGAGAAACAGTTACCTCCAAACCTCATAATAATTCTTTGACATGGAAAATTCCTTCACAGCAGCTGGCTGAAGTGTCTTATTGTATGGACTATCGTCAATAAATAATGCTGTTATGATTATGAGCAGATCCCCCTAAGCACTCAACTCATTACACTACACTACACAAGCAGTCAAAAATCTGCCATGGATAATAGACGCGAGACAGCAGAGAAGATAAAGAGGGAAGTGGAGAACGCCAGCAGACTATGAGTGAGAATGACCTAACTGCACCTCCAGCAAGATCTGCTCTGGTTTCCTACAGCTAGGAGTTCCTTACTCCACTGCACTGTCATATGGCTCTCAAGAATAGAAAGCAACGCCACTCTACTAAAAAAAAAAAGTGGGAAAGTGGGGATTTTTCCTGCTTGCTGTCTGCCGGAGAGCCGCTGTAACTGTAACAGAGACATTACCAATGGGAAATGACATCAGCGTAATTTAACGTGAGAACACATCTGCCGACTGGCCTGCTGCTCGGTGAGGCACACCGCCTGTCAACAACGCATCCAGGTGTGAGCTATCATTCAGATGAAGCTGTTCGTTCAATATCTCCAGTCAATTTCTACAGACTCGGCTACCCAAAAACCATATGGTGAGATTCCAATCTTGATTTCCACTGAATGTTAATCAATCTAGTAGTTTTGTTGTTAGCAACTCGATTTTTGAGATTCCTTTTCATATGGTTCTTCTTGGTTTCCTACAGCCCATGGGCTTCATCTGACAGATGTCCAAATCAAATCACTGTCCATCTGCCAGATTCAAATGGTCCATTTTGCTGCTCTGCTATAACTGATCCTAATCCAAACAAGTCTGAGGAAACAGATGGATACGTTTGCCTCAACTGCAGTTTAATACCTTGATGAAAACGACAGCAATTAATGCTGGGCAATACAATAGGCCATACCTTGTGACTGTGGAAATGAGTCAACAAGCTGACATTTTACTATAATTTCATTTTATTATTGCTTATTCATTATAAATGTGGCATATTCAGGTACATGTATTATGTTTTACTGTTTTGAAACATGTATTTAACTTAACTGGTAAATAAAAAGCCTTTGACACTAATGTTATTGTCATTTATTTATTACGAACAGCTTAACCTTTTGGTTTATGTCACAAAATAAAGTAAAATTTAATTAAATTAAATAGAGATGCTCCTTAAAAAAAATTCTGGCTGATACAAGTAAGTTAGTATTTTAATGGCTGATAATCAATGAAATGGCCAACATTAGAATTCAATACTTATTCATCTAAATAAGTTAAAATAATTTTGAATAACTTTAAACAAACTTAGGCATCACATTCCTATTAATTATATTAATTTTTGCTAAAAAATACATTTAACTGTGTTTTTCTAAATGATGTTTTAAGACCGTTCTTATATTTGAATAATTCAAAAGGAGTTCTGCTTCATAAATGTGATTCTCAAATCTGATCTTTATCTGTTAGCACAGAGCAAGAGCCTGTTCCACTCTAGTTTACTGCTATCTACATAGTAGAGGTCAATGGAGAGGTCTCTCTATCTATCTGTCTATTGTGTGTATGTGTGCATGTGTGTGTCCTCGGTGCAATCCACTAAAGACCATAGCAGATAAAACACAATCACCCTAATCCTCCTTTCCTTACTCAGTCCTCAACCTAATACCTATTAGTCGATGTGTACTCAGCACATGGCCGTATACCGTACATCACATATTGATTTTGGTTGAGGATACCGACCCCCACTCAGGTTAAGTGCTTTAGGTCTGATGAAAACCACCATCACATAAATCCCACCTTCTCCCATATATCAAGGAAAGAGCGAATAAATAATTCCAGAGAAAGATGTTATTACTCAGATGTTTCTCTTGCATTGCTCAGGAAAGTTAATTAGGTTTTTTAGTTATGTTGTCTGGTGATGCACAATATATAAATTCCATATAATAGATATTTACGGTTTTGGTTTATCAGTATAAGCCAATAATGTGTATTAATTTGTGCATGTCCCTTACTTTTACATTTAGATTACCTTTGCCATAATTTAGCTCTCACTTAAAGGAATAGTACACCAAAAATGAAAAATCTGTCATCATTTACTCACCCTCAAAGTTGTTCCAAATGTATATGAGTTTCTTTCGTCTGTTAAACACAACATTTAGCCATTGACTTACATTGTATGGGGAAGAAAAATACAATGGAAGTCAATGGTTACCTCAAATGTTTGGCAACTGACATTCTTCAAAATATTATCTATTGTGTTCAGCAGAAGAAAGAAACTCATACAGCTTTGGAACAATTGTAGGGTGTGTAAATGATAACCGAATTTTAATTTTTGGATGGTCTATCCCTTTAAAGTTAATCTTTAAAGAGATCTACCATATTACGTATATCCATATTCCCAAACTGCATCCCTCCCCACTACGAAACCAACTGCCTAAACAAAGATGTGCGCGCTAGGACGATTCTTCTCCCACAGCTGGATATTCATCTCTGGGCGGAACAAGCTCATTACCCTCCCACTCAGACAGCTCCTCACTCTGGGACCAAGCTGTTGAACACAGGCAGGAGTGCAGCTGCCCTGGGCTGGGAGCTGAGTCTCTGGGAACGGGCCAGCCACTGCGTACTAATGGAGAAGAACTAACCAGCAACAGCATTTACAACCACTCATTCATCAGCATGCTGTTTTCCCCTCTCATCATGGTAACTACAGTAATGATTGCAGCATTAAATACTTGCCATGCTCCAGCTCTCCACTCTTTATTCGTTCTTTATTTCCCACGATGCTTTATTTAATGGTCCTCATGGGGACAATTGAGCTGGAACCGTGGTGGGGTTCTTTGAAGGGCTGCTGAAGCAATGTGCCAAAACAGAGACTGCACGACCAGCAGAGAGTAACAGTTTTTTGGAGACTTGCTTGACTTTGGCTGTGTTTGACACTAGGCTTCATGGGAGCTGGCATCCATGACAGACAGGGGTTGTGTGTTTGAACTTGCAGGTAATACAGGTGGCAGCAGCAGCTGTGGAACTAAACTTAAGGACTACAGGAAGCTTGGTCCACATAGGACAACATACAGCAGTGCTTCTCAACAGGATGATCTAATAAATAAAAAAATTAAAAAAGACAACTTCCTTTAAATAATTGAAGTATCTAAAACTACTTTTTTAAGAATTAAAATTATTAAAAATCCAATATCTGCCAATATGTATATTCAATATATGCACTGATATTATAAAACCACTAAGCAGATAAAGCCTATAAACGATAAGTGCCAAATATAAAAATCATTACTATTTTGTCTATATACATATATATATATATACACACACATATATATATATATATATATATATATATATATATATATATATATATATATATATATATATATATATAAACTATTCCAGTCAGTTATATATATAAACTATGCCAGTCAACTAATTTTTTTTAAATAATTAAAATATTTAAAATTCAAATTTTTACCTATATGTACATCCTATATACAGTAGTACTGATATATCAGCATACCCTGTAATATTTATATTTATTTTTATAGTCTGTAATAATAATAATAATAATTATTATTATTATTATTATTATTATTACTGTTATTATAAGAATTATAATTAATTATAAACTTTATGGTCCTAAATATTGTGATAAAAAAAAATTGGTAAATTGGTAAAACTCCGTTGGCATTAGCTTTTCCCCTGCTGAATATAATTTAGATGAACCAGAAGCACTCGCCTACATTACTCTCTAGAGAACAGATGACCACTTCTGCAGCTCCAATACTTGTAAGAGTCAGATAAACACGCAGTTAAGTAGTTCAATGCATGAAAAAGATTATGACATGCTGTTCAGAGCTTGTCTCCACACAAGCACCTTCACCAACATCTGCCTGGTCTGCAGTTTTCTCAGAAACTTCCGGTACAACTCCGCAGCCCATTTATCTGCAAATCTACGCTTGAGACAATGCTTGTTTTCAGTTCATCCTCCACTATCAATAGCCACACAGATTCGCCTCACACAATTAACCTCTACAGAATAGAGGCCAAATTCAGCCTGTTTTCCATCTACCTATAAATTAAGCAGAGGTGGAGAGGACGCAGTGATTGGATGACCAAATGGAAATTGTTTCACATACAGCACAGGCAAAACCCAGCTGCTCCTGAGTATATTCCAAAGAATCAACCACTGCAAAACAGCAAGTGTTCGGGGACCAAAGGGAGTGGATCTTCAACCCATCTGGACATTTTTTTAATCCTTCTATAGCTTATTATGATTGCTGTTACCACACACAAGTCTACCAATGGGCAATCTGTTCTTAAAACCATTTACAATATTTCAGAAAGTTTTGGGTTTAACTGAGGAGAGAACATCTCCAGAGTTTTATGTTTGCAGAATATTTTACAGTCTGCTTTTATGAATATTACATTTCCTTGTGGAGGCCTAACAAGCTTGAGCAAAATATAAAAATCATGCTATACGGAGACCAGCTATTATGAAGTATTACCATTAAGACATCCAAATAATACTACTGTATATAACCTCTACAGCTTATGTTCTACCATTTTATAGCTCCATTTCGAACACATTCCGCTCAAAATTATGCACACGCACAAAAGTTTTTTTCTCTCATGAATCAAATGACAAGCTATTATACGCAGGGACCATTTGATTTGCATTTACAGTAATGAACTCTTTCTCTTCACTCTTTTATTCTTCCATCTTTTGGCTCGTTCTCCAACATGCCGGATCATTTTGGAGGGCAGAAGGGAATCTTAATTGGCATACATCATAATTTCTAGCAAGCCATCCGCGAAGAAAAAAGGAGCTTCAATTATTTATATTTCAAATCAAGAGCCATGCAAAACCGGCTTCCACAAAACAGCCTTTTCATCCCTTCTTACATCAATCAGACAGATTTCAGAGAGTAACTGTCAAACGTGGAGAGAAGCTTTATGCAGCTGTGTATCAGCAATCAGGCACTGTGTGTATTTTTTTAGGAGTATAACAGCATTGAATCCCCCGTCGAATCACTGGCGGCACCAGGGCCTCGTGCGCCCACACAGCCAGAGCTCACAGGGTCGTTTTGACACAGGTGTTCCAGAGACAAGGGAAACGGGGTTGTGCCATCAGCTGAAACAATCTGTCAGCAGTCAGAGAGACCCAACACAGGCAGATAAGGCAGATTCTTGGCTGCCTACTCCTTTCTTTTCTCTACAAGAACTCTTCAAATACTAACTACAGCTAGGTATAGACTTTTTGTGAAGTGTTTGCCGGTTAATAAAAGCCTTGCATGCTAAATAAACCTGCTCAGGCTGCTGTGTTCAACTCTCCAGCTTTTATTTCTCCATTTTATGAAATACAACAGACTCAATCAACTGAGAATGAGATCCAACGCGGAAAAAAAAAAGGGACACTAAATACACCCACACAGCTTTGGTATGCCAATGATTGCTGTGTGCATTTAAACATAACAGATGCTTCACCCATTATTCACCTGCAAACCAACAAAGAGCGGCCACCATAACAACCGTGGATAAAGGATTCTATCCGAACCCTGAGGAAAGAGGGAGATAGTGAGAGAAGACATGGAGGAGAGAAAAATAACAATGTTGTGCGCCTGGCATGGTCATGACCTCAGACTTGGCCAATGCAAACATTTGTTCTGCATGTAATCAGCAAACGTAAACATGCTGCAAAAGAAACTGACTAAAGGAAAAACACGGAGCTTGGTGGGAAGACACAAAGGGTGATTTCACACTATAGTACATTTTGAATCTTTCCGTGATTCACTAAAGGCCCGATATTTCAACAGGTTTAGATGATTCATTAAAAGCCATGAATTAAAAACTAACTGATTCACTCACCGGTCAGGCATCACTATGGCTTTTAACAAGCTTCACTCCACACAGTATATATATTTTTTACATTTATTATTACTATAGTAATATACCTTTTATAATACTGTTATGTTCATAAAAAAATACAAAAAACTCAAATGACTCATGTTATAAGTGAATTTCTGCATTATAATACTGTACAATATGAAATAATATTATAAATATACTTAAATATGCATCTCAGGTCTAAATTAATATTATTAGCACAATTAGTAATAATTGACTAGGGCTGTGTATTGCAAAGAATCTGGTGATACGATACATATCACGATACCGGAGCTGTGATACGTTATGTTGCGATACTGTAAGCAAGGCGATATATTGGGATATTTCTTATTTTAGGAATAGAATATATTGTAAGGAAAGCTGTCATTAAGAACACACCACCATATGCAAACCTTAGCAACGAACAAATTGAAAAATAAAATAAAATTAACCTGAACACCCTGGGATCTGCATTTGCAATAATCAGTCCCTGTAACGTTCACAGTTGAAGTTTACAATTGTGAAATACAATGTCATAACATTTTGATATGAACAAAAAATCTGCTTAATATCTGCTTAAAAATCTGCTTAATATCATTGAAAAATAAAGTGCTAACAGGATTCCTAAAGAAAACAAAACGATTCTAAAACAATAAAATAAATACAGATGTTGAACCTTTCCCACTTGGATTTCACAGGTTTTTCAGTTTGTATTTATGTTCCGCGAGGAATCGCCGAAACCGCAACGCCCCAACTGCACAAAACGCCCCCAAAATTAGAGAAAGCTGCAGCCGGGGGGCAAGATGGGGATCCTCACATGGGACGCGGGACCAGCGGAACCGAGGCAGCACCAGCGCCACAGTCTAACGGACGTTACCACAAAACCCCAAATGAAGGCACACTTCACCTTTGTACACCAAAACATGAACTGGGACAATTCTTTCATCCGCTATAACTAGCAGCGAACTACATTAACGCTAACATTAGTGGCGTGCTCTAATTCTGGTATTTCCTGTCACTCAGGGTTTGTTCAGAGATGAAGACTGCCATCTAGCTGTCGGGAAATAAACTCAAAACTGCCATGAATCTAGTATGATTTTATCATTATTTTTTTAATTTCGATATTCAGTTTTTGAGCATCATTACAGTATCGCGATTCTCACGTGTATCAATAATTTCTTACACCCCTTTAATTGACTCACAGTCTCATGCAGATGTGGGAGGACTTTATAAACTGGCCAACTGCTAAGCTCTGCCTCACAATAGCCTTATGTCATGCTCTGCAAACAGCTTTCTTTTAGATAGCGTGTACGTTCCGTCAATGTTCTGATATAAAAAAAAAAAACAGGTTTTGTTTGTGCAAGCGAGTAAATTTTGCCTTCTCCGAACTGTCCAATGTGTTCAAAGGAAGTGCAGACCTGTTTTAATGAGCAACTCAGGGGCCATGGGTCAGCAGCAGCAACACAGCCCCTTCCCAGGCATCCATTCACCAATATGGCTGCACAGCCTTGCCTATATCCTCCACATTACTTCTGATGCTCTCCTGTGTGATGACTTCATTGCATTTTCTGATTAGAGGGAACATTGTGAATGTGGGACTGCTTCCTTGTGGGATTGAGGATACTCAAGACCCCCCCCCCCCCCCCCAAACACCCCTTCTCACAATCATTCCTACAATGGCTATCTGACACAAGTACCACCCACCCCCAACTCCCTCAGGATAGTGCAGGGGTCATGTGACTTCCCTCACCAGGCAACAAATTGGCTTCATGTTCCAGTGTTCTGGAGGGCTGTTGCCATTTCACATTCTTCCAATTGATCCACTGTCACACACATGGAACACTGGATGATCTCATACATTCCGAGGTTGTTTGTGACACAATCTCTGAGGGTCCGAGAAATAGAATTATGTGCTGATCACATGGATGACTTGGATAAAAATAAAATAAAAAAACACAAGAAAAGAGGGCTATCGATCAACTGCACATTGAAGAAGATCATTAAACTCATTACGTAAGGGTGAGTTAGAGGTGTCCGGTAGCCTTGGGTTTTCTCTGGAGCTCTATATGCAACACAACCCTGTATCCAATTTTTATACCACAGCAGTGTAAGATGGCTTGCCAACTAGGAAGACCTATTTACATTGAACACAATCTTAAAACATCCCTAGGGACTCTTTCACACTGGTAGCGAATTGCAGGTCCATTTTCCATGTACTCAATAAGCTTTTGGGGTCGACAAGCACTCTATATGCTGCTGATAACACTGGCCCTCAAATACAGCACACATATAAAGCCAGAGGAAAATAAAAATGTATATGGGAAGAAAAACATGGGAATCCATTTTGATATACAGATATATAGTGTTCATTCTAGCCAGTACTCACAATTGTGTTTCTAAAGTCAGTCAATAGTTGTTATTTTGCTGCTTAATTGCAAGATGATTGTGTTCTGGAATATTTGAAGAATATATTTGGATATTCCACACATATTATTCTCTGTTGGTATTGATTTAGCATCCTTACTGCACTATCAGAGGTTGTAGCTGAAGACTTTGGTAACTTTCCAATCTGACTGTACATGGAATTAATGTAATTAGCTGTGTACTGCAAACCTTGCAGCTTCAATGCAGTGTACAAACCATTAATATCTTGGCTCATAGCTGTGAGGGGACATCTGTATGCCAGTGAGCCGATGGTAAAAATCACACTTGGGTTGGACAGAAGCAGAGACAGCTGGGAATGTGTGCTAGGTGAAGACGAGATCAAAAGAGTGGAGTGGAAGAACAAAACAGACAGACGAAAAAAATACAATCTTGAGAGAGTGGGGAGAGAAGAAGAGGAGAATCAGACAGCAAAGCGAGGCAGAGTGAGGAACAGAAGGGTGAAATTACAAATAATTGAAACCCAAACTAGATTTGAAAGAGACTGACGGATAACTTAAAAGAAACGAGGGGGACTGAGAGAAAAAGTCCAGAAAGAAACTGTGCCCCGCAAGCCATCAGCCCAGCTGGTCGGATCCATGTGTATGTTTCCGTCTGACACCCACAGGGGACGGTCCGTCTCCATTGTGCACGATGACCGCTGACCACAGACTGTGGACACCAGCCAGAATGCATCTGTAGCCAGGCAGTGACCCAGCCAAAACCAATCCCCTGCTGGGCTTAAAAGAAGGGAGGGAGAACCAGGGGTTGGAGCCAACATGCCCACATGAACACGAGACAAAGCACACACACAGCGGCACATTTCGGGGGCCAAATTTACCATCGCCAGGTCAAAATACCAAGCCGAGTCTGACAGTGATGAAGCACCGGCATTCCAGCCAGAGGACGGACAACTGGGAGACCACCGCGGAGCGTCTCTGACCCGTCTGTTGGCCAAATGCGTGGATCAACATGTTGACCTGACGCTCAGTCTACCACCTGCCCACAACAACTCATTCTCTGAGAAAATAGTCGCCCTCTTTTCCTTCATCCCACAATCAAATGTTCCTCATATTTCATAATCCTCCTTTCACTCTAGTATCATTTACACAGCTATCGATCAAAACAGTCTGTCTACAATTGCTAGTTGTATTTAGTGACTCCGTCAGAGAGTGGAATTTGAAAGGAAGAAAGGAGGAAATAAAGAAAATGCGTAGTGAAATGAACAAGTGAACTCATCTTAGCCAAGAAAGTGGCACTTTAGTAAAGGTTATTGTCTTATAAAAGGCTGAGAGCCTGGAATAATTCACTTGGAAATCAATTTTCATCGCACCATTCATACATTAGCAGAACATGATGGACTGTGGGAGAAAAACTACCACCTTCTCTCATTTCCTCTTTGTCTGATTTTTTTCTCTCCATCTTGACTTTTTTTTTTTTTTTTTGCTCTGTATTTTGCAGTGACCCCCATTTTCATTATCCTCGCTTTCATATCAGTTCCGGCGCTTCGTTCTGCCTCATCCCAAAAAAACGAATTAACCTGTAGATGAACTGACCTGTTCTAAATACCTCAGAATGACAAAGAACCGGACACATGCTAATCCTTGTTAACACAAGATACAAAGTGACACTCTGCAATGAGGTTCAATGTGATTGGGTGCGGAAATCTCATCCATGTGTTATCGGCATACGGGCCTTAAGTCATTTTTCCCCTTATATATATTTGGTATTTCTGTGATGCTTATTTTTGAGACCACCAAAGATCTGATCTGATTATTGTGGAAACTATGATGTTTTGATGTTTCATTTGTGGCCAATACATACATACACATGACATACACACTGTATGTATTATTTTACGGTTGCACAGCAATGTCACAATTTGATGCACAAATATAAAATTCATCAGGTCACAGATGGCTTATTTCACACTAGCTTCAGTTTACCCAAACTTATTTATAATGCTTTAGGGTTCTGATTCTGTTTTTAACTCAAAAAGTTGAATAATGTGAATGTTTTTTTCTTTACTTTTCTCTTTCTGTATATATATATATATATATGGTCACACTTTATTTTAGGGTCCAATTCTCACTATTAACTAACCATTAACTATGACTTTTGCCTCAATTGACTCCTTATTTGCTGCTTATTAATAGTTTACAAGGTAGTTGTTAATTTTAGGGTATTGGGTAGGATTATGGATGTCATGCATTATATGTACTTTATAAGCACTGAAATACAGCCAATATGTTAATAATAGGCATGCTAATAAGCATTAGTGTGAATTGGACCCTATACTAAAGTGTTACCAAGTGTTACCATATATATATATATATTTATTTATATTTTTTTTTACTAAAAGTGGGCCCCTTGAGACTAAAGAGATTCTGCTCGGTGAGGAAAGTCGAGTAGTCTCATTGTAGAGGAAGCGCTGATGAAAACGGCCGCGATGCCCCTAATCATCCAGAGGCCAGCTCATCTTTGCCTGCCGCCCACCATCGCACCCAGATGGTGATGATGCCGCTGTGTGTTCAGGACTTGCTGGTACTGATAGCAGTAATGAGGTCAGCCAGTGTTTATGGGTTAGTGTAAATGTTTAATGTGTTATGCTGATGAAGCTCTTTTCTCTCAAGCCCTCAGAGGGGCAGTGCAGTGTTAAATGCCCGCCCAGCAGCCCACCCGCCTCGCCCTTCAGCTCAGCTCCATCCTCAGGAAGCCAATTACAGCTCTGTCTGACAGCACATTCAGAAGTACCAATTAACTCCATCAGTCCCCTCTCCTAAATGCATATCACAACAGCCTCTTAATGGACATCCTGTTGAATTCAGTCTTCCTCATCCTCTAGTTTCCTCCGTCTTGTGAGTCCAGCGTGTCATAACCACCCCGAAAGGCTCTTTTTATTATTCTCACTGCAGGAACAGAACAGTATGTGGTGAGTGCACGTAACTGTTTAGCCTGGAGTGTACATAATTAATGAGAGAGTGTGATAACAGGATTGCTTTGTTATAATTCATTCTTAAATAATTACATTAAAACAATTAAGTGATTGATAAATTAAGAGCGAAGCCCTCTTATTCAGTTCTGAGCTTTTTGTTGGAATGCTAATAGTTTATTTTTTGCACACTTTTCTTATCAATTAGCCAGACATACTCATTTTTTCACCCTCGATTTTTAATACTGCATGCTGTGAGGGGCAGTAGCTATATATAAAACTTAATAATAATAATTAAAACGCCAAAACAATTTAACCTATTTGTTTCACAATGGATTAGGACTTGATTTGTATGATAATAGGAGAATTTGCCTGAATAAATTGAGATGCAGAATGGGCCGATTTCACGTTCCATTCAAAATAATAAAAAAGCCAAAAAGTGATTTTCCAAACAAACAGCTTTTGTTTATTGTCTATAATTGCCATTGTTTTAGCCATAATATAATATTAGCATGCTGGATTATGTGCACTTCTGTACAGGCTGTGAAATCACAGATTGCTCTAATAATTTACACAATGAACAAGGCTGCAGCCTAGATTCTCAATTTGAAACTTGCTTTTTGTTAGCATTGCGATTATAATGTTTCCCATATGTATGCATATGTATTTTTCTTTTACCTAACTGTGACATATATCCAAGTGAAATGGCATCTAGAACAAGAAATTTGTGTGTCCGTGTGTGTGTGTGTTTAACAAAGGGAAAAAAATTTATGGAATGGCGTGAGCCGTGAGGGATATGTATGTATAGGGCTAGCATGAATGAGGAATATGTATAAGGCTAATTCCAATAGAGCAAGTGATTCAAGCGTATCACTATTCATATCTGTCACGCTTCCCATTCATTTTCCGTTTTGACACATACAAGAGTGCTAGCATTAACAACTATGATGGGTAAGTCAGCATGACAGCCAGAAATGTGTCAACAGCAGAATTAATCAGTGTCAAAACGCTGACTGAGATTATGAAGTGTAAGCGGGGGGGGGGGGGGGGATGGGGGGTAACTAACGGGATCCTTAAGCAGCAACTCCACATGCCTCTCCTATTTTTACAGTATGCTTCCTCACGGCAGGGCTCCTTCTTTTAAATGCTGCAATTGTGAAGTGATGATATCTTTCACACATTTACAGCGTCTCCAATGAAATGTGGGTAAAATAAGAGCAGCCTCAGTATTAGTCATACTCATTGAAATACTGCCTAACAGTGGCCGCACAATAGAAACAGAATGTGTAATCTGAAGAGCTTTGACCCAGCTGTCTACGCTCTGCAGCAGAAAACTCATTTCTCAGTGTTACGCTTTGGGTGATGTTAGGTTACACTGCAGAACAATATTTTTAGGTTCTAGAAACCACACATTCAATTAAATGTAACAAAATATGATGTGCAAAATATATACTGTAGCAAAAATGATCAGAACCAAATAGCAACATGATTAAAAAATGCATAAGCATCATCATATTATACAACTGAATAAAAAGACTGTAAAACAAACCAGCAAACAAAATCCTTAAAATAGCCTCAAAACAAAAGCTACACAACAAACTATTGATTTGAACATTATTTCAAAACATTATTTTTACCACAAAAAAATTAAAAATAAAATAAAAACTGGCCCGGTTTGGTTTTTGTAGTAAACCATTTTTTTTTTTTACTACAAAAAAATAATAATAATGAAACTGTCATATTTAACTGTTGTTATTACAATGAATACAATGAATGTGTTTGCTGGGTGCATCTTTTACCCTGTCTTTTGTAGCTAGGCTGAAGGGAGGAACTGGGTGTTGTTTTTGTGGTGATGGACTGGTGGCGGGGGGCACGTGGATCAGGGTCAGGGTGAGCAATTCCCTCACGCCTGTCTGCTGCTGAAAGACTGGCTCCGTCAGGCAGCCTAATGGAGACCTCAGCCCCATTTGAGCAGACCCCCTGGAGCCTCCCCTCACACATCAGAGGAAATGCTGGCGATGTGTGCATTAAAGCAGGGGAGCAGATATGAGAGTAGAGGGAGGGTGGAAAGAAATAATGGAGGTAAATTATGGACAGGAGCCAGGATTTTCTATTAATGTACAACACTAGGGATCATAGATGTCTGCACAACAGATGGACCCCCCACTTAACACCAAACCGGGTGGGGGTGAACCTCGAGCCCCTTGCCTGAATGTTAAACAGTCTTTTACTGTGACTGAGCTCATCTTCACATTTCAGACACGGTGACCTCTAGGGTCATTGCTCATCATCCGCTCAACACAATCAACCTTATCCGCTAACAGCGGCTGCCGTGTATGGTATTGTTCTATCTGTCAACCGTAAAGAGACATGAAATCAATGGGGCATTTGCTACATAAAGCAATTGCATTCAGTTATCTATCTACGTAATTATCTCTCTAAGAGTGTGGGTTGGAGCATAGATTATGATGTGCAAGAGGGATCTATAGGTTGACCTCCACAGGACTTAGGATCTCGTTGTTATGTACCTACAACAGTCATGAAATCAATACCGCTGCTAATAAGCAGTGAATATAGATGTTGGTGTTGCTGCGCCCTCTTGTGGATAAGCCTGAAAATACAGTTTCCCTCATGGAAAACAATAACTATAACATCACAGAAAAAGAAAATACTACACTCAAACAAACTACGATTAGTTGACTAGTACAAACTATGTACACTATTTTCACATCAATGCCATCAATGCTTTCCAACCTCAAACAACCACACATAATCCACCAAACACATCTGATCTGTTACAAATAAACAAGATTTC
This sequence comes from Carassius auratus, assembly GCF_003368295.1. Classification (NCBI taxonomy): domain Eukaryota; kingdom Metazoa; phylum Chordata; class Actinopteri; order Cypriniformes; family Cyprinidae; genus Carassius; species Carassius auratus. Next base: position 14,251,731 of record NC_039269.1, on the reverse strand, counting down.
TAACGACATCTTACATATTTTAGCATTTTTTAAGTAATATTTTGCTGTATTACTAGGAACATTGCCTACTTTCTCATATGCCACTCGGGAATATCTGTCAAAAAACATATCAATGTCAACAATAATAAAGGATTCAGTTTAATAATGCATCTTGCAATAAAATCTGAGCTGTTGTCTGTTCTCTGATTTCGCTTGCTTCATGGCAAGGTGGAGGGCAGGGTTGCCAAGTTTTCGCAACAAAGTCCTCCCGCGGAAATGAAAAGCAACCCGCAGCAACATTGTTAAACTAACCAAATTCTGAAAACCGTAGACTTGGCAACACTGGTGGAGAGCGTGACTGTAAATGGTGCGCATGCACGAGAAGCAATCCCTTCAGTGGCCACCAGATGGCAATACGTGCTCTGTGCAAATTTTGCAAAGGTAAGGGCCATTCTGGCTAATTTCCTCCACACCTGTCAACATGAAAAACAGCTACCTGCTACCCTGAACATTTTCCTGTATCTCTTTGTCTTATCTTTGTTTATGGGTGTTAATAACACGATCTGTCTCCTTCAGTTATCAATCACGGCTTAGTCTAATCAAATGTGTATGTAACCAGAGAGAGCTGTGGTGGCTCCTAACAAGAAGAGGCAGGTTGCTGAGGTCTCAAAAGGCTTTGTGGTGAACATAAATACCAATAAGTCATCATAATGCAGACAGTTTTGGAATTCTGATGACCAGGAATGAGGAATATGTGGCTGAATTCATTCCTAAAGCATAACGTTTTGTCTGAGCTCTATACAGAGTCAAAGACAAACACGGTAACTATACAATAATGTTCAGAGATTGAGAAAATTAAACATATATATAAAATTAAATAATAATTTTGGAATAATAATAATGATGTTGTAAAAAGTAAATTTTGTTATTGTAATAAGCATCACATGGCATAATAAAAATTAATAAGAACAATAACAATAATAAACGTCACATACATTTTTTTTACAGGTTTAACACAACCACAATAATAATAGTTATTATTATTAGTATTACAACTAAAGCTCAGTCACATTTTACTCATTCGCTTTTGTAGGGCAGAAACCCTCATGCCTTTCAAAGCATACAAGAACCTATTAGTTTTCATCACTACCCTCAGTGACTCACCCTGGAGATCAAAACAACAGTAATTACCAAGAGTGAACATTAAACACAGACGATAAAACAGACTATTATGGTTAAGCTCCTGCTAAAACAAGCCTTGAGGTCTTCACAAAAGAAAACCCATGATGTGGAACAGGCAGAGGCTTCTAAGGCCAGTAGGATGTTTGTATTGCACACTACACTAAGAACAGAGACAGACTTGGCTAAACACTCACAGATAGTAAGCTGCTAAACGTTCCTCTGCTGCCCCAGGAGGAGCTACTGCTTAGTGCATGCTGTTCCTCACTGATGAGCCATGGCCCTCAGCCAATTAAACAAGCCACGACAACAACTGCTATAAAACTTCCATTTGTTTGTCTGCTTGTAATTCAGCAGGTGGTAATGATAATGCAGAAAATGCAATAGCTGGAAAGCATCATTATAAAACAGGCAAATAAAAAGCTCTGCAGCATTCATACTGAATATTTTTCTGATCTCTAAAGGCATATTTTGTTACAATCTTTTATGTGGATCTACACATATAATGTTACACACATCCTCTTTCCAGGCTATGATCACCATCATCTGTGTGGATGGAAAGTCCTGGCATGTCAACTTAAAGTAGAACCTCACATACATCCCAAACTGTTCTATGGTTTTCCATTTTTTTACCAACATATACAAGTACAATCTAGATTTGGTATTACTCTTATGACCTAATAAACCACATACAACAGTACACACACACACACACACACACACACATCTAGAGGCTTTCAACAATTGTGCATTCAATAGCAAACAGCCAATTAAAGCATGCGGTGAGTATGCGACAGGTTCTATACACAGATACGGGGCCGCTGGGATCCCGTTCAGCTCTTTGTACAACACGCAGCACAGTTCTAACTGATATGCAGTAAACATGCAATGACAGCTGATCTCGAGACATCTACAGGGCCCAGCTATAGGCTGAAGTGTTATTTCAGAGAGACTTTTGAGCCATTATTCTATACCATTATTATATACTCACCCTAATGTCATTTCAAACCTGTTTTAGGTTTATTATTTACAGTGAAAACTATAATGATAGATAAATGAAAAATATTATTAATTATTGTGGTAAAAATAATACAATATTTGTGTGTGTGTGTGTGTGTGTATATTTTGATATAAGTGGTATAATTCTAAAACATAAAAAAAATTAAAATTAATAATAAATAAAATCAACCTGTATGTATTAAACACGAAAGTGCCTCCAGATGAAAAAACTAAAAAACTAAAATTGAGCTAAAATTAAAAATCACAGTTTAAACAAACAAAATGTTAAGTCATTAGAAAATAAAAACAATAAAAAATTCAAAACTATATGAACATAGATGCTGTGATGCTAATTTTGTGAATACTAGCCAAGGATTTCGAGGCTCCGAATAGAAAAACAATGAAGACAAAAATCACCACCAAAAAGTAGATAAAAGTTGCATGGCTTACTACATCTGGTAAACCTTTTGCTTTCAATGTACAGAAAAGAATATTGTGAACATTCTGCAAAATATCTGCTTTTATGTTCCACAGAATATCATACTAAATGACACGAGGATGAGCAAATTTTTGACAGAATTTTTCACTTTTAGATTAACTATCCCTTTAACATGGGAGGGTGATTCATGGGAGGAAAAAGAAAAGCCATGACAGACCGGATGAAGAAGACCATAGTAGATACTGGGAAAAAGAGACCATGCAAACGTGCTGGTTGTCTTTCTATGTCTCAAACAAACCTAACCCTTTGTCAAAACAATTTCAAATATGAAAAATAAAATGAACTACTGTACAACTCACAACAGAAACATGATAATTAACTAAATCTGCATTCAGCAGGAACTCCCGAACACATCCGTTTGTTTAGTGAGATTTGGTGCCAAGTGAATCAGTGAAAACAGCATCAGTCATTCTGATATATGCTAATGAATCTAAACATTTAGCTGCCGGCTGCGCCAAAGCCCAAGTGCCACTCGACGGGACTCACTCCTCACTACTGCATAATTGCAATCTCCCAGGTGCCCGAGATCACACTAAACATATTATCGCCGTTCTCGCTATGAGATAACGAGCACAATGAATCCGATGTTGTTCTGTACATGGCTTCCTCTCCCACCTGAGGAACTCATTCAATCTAATGTAGGCCCTGTCGACAAAGCACGCATGCATTTTTAATGGGGCTTCTTAGAAATGACTGAATGGCTGCTTAGCAATGAAGGAGGGATGGAAAAACATGGGGGATTACTACAAAGGGACCTGTCGGTCCAGTCAGCAAATTTGTGGCTTTGGAAAAAAGGATTTCTCATTTGGCTGCAACAAAAGACTAGGTGAGGTTCAGTGTGCGACATTAAAATGTAGGCTGATAGTTGGAAGAAGAAGAAGAAAGAGCACATCAGATGTTGGGAGGGGGGTGTTTATAATCTACCAGAAAAGCCATCAAAAGAAATGGGGCAGGGTTTTCACACCTCAGAGAGCTAGTTAACAAACAGCCTCATCGAACCTCAGGAGCTCCGTCACTGACTCGCTACACTCTGAGGTTTTGTATGGTTAGCTTGATAAAATAAAGAAAAAAAGCCACTTGAGGTTGTGCACTACAGCCTTGGGTAATGGATGCTGTTAGGGAAAAAGTGAAGCTTTATAACTAGTAAAATCACTCCAACACTATATTTATAAAACAGTAACTAAAATAAATGCCACTATTCAATTTGAGTAAACAATACCAGTATATAAATTTATTGATTTGTTAAATTTGGTATAATTTCAAGGATAATGATAGTAATAATAATCAGCATTTTTATTATTACTGTACATTTTAATTTATCATTTAAATTATAAAAATAAACCATCACTAAATATATTTTAGCCAGTCCGCTGCTGAAGAACAATGAAAACTTTGCTGTGTTCAGAGTAAAATCTTAATAACAATGTCTCTTCATCTCCTAGAGGATTATGGGATGTGTGAAGCAGCAATCACAGCCAGTAAACAAAAGAGCTACTAGCAGATAATGATGAGAATTCAGGCTGTTGTGTTGTAGAACTAACAGTAATTCACTAGCATGCCTGTGGCTGAGATACGTGTGTGTGTGTGTGTTGTCTAGGTGCACCATCACCAGGGCTGCTCCAGCAGGTGGTTGTTTATGTGTTGCATATCTGTAATGAAAGGAAGAAGTCACATCTCTGCAGTTAATGAGCTCTCCAGGCAACAGCTGCCACCATACGGGGCCCCACACATACATGCACAGACTCAATCACCCTAACCCACACTTACAATGCCAAATGAAATCTGTCTCTGTGACTTATAAACTGGACACTGCTGAGTTTATTAAGATAACAGGGTGAGAGCAGACTATTTGCACATAAATTAAGATGTTAACAAAGTACAGGTACCTCAAAGAGTTCACAAAGTCAGCTCAGGGGGTGCGCAAGAGCATATATATGAGGGAGACGAAAGTCACTTTCACCACAGCTTAATGGAGGAATGATCTTAACAATTAAATCCTAACAGATGATGTCTTATGATTTAACAATATGCCTAAGGAAAAAACTCTTCCAAAGTACTGCGCTTATTGTGAAAATTAATTTAAAAAGTACTATTTTCTGTTATTTCTGTGTATTTTAAATACATATCTGTTCCTGCATGTAATAGTAATTCAGGAAGTTTGTATTAAGATATAAAAATTATAGCTTTGGAATAATCTAAACTCTTAAATAATATATAAATAAAAAACAAAACTTAAATGAAAATTAGCAATACAGCATTTAATATGTTGAGCTTCAATAATAAAATTTTGCCATATAGAGAATGAAAAATATATACAGATATATTTTTTAAATCCCACCTGTATAGATAATATATTTATGATATCAAAACTACATTTAGAATTAATGTAAAAATATTTCATAATCATTGTACTTTATGCCAAATTGAAGAAAAATGTATGCAAAATAAAAATAAAAAAAATAAAAAAATCTGTAGAAAAACTATGAATCTCCTGGTAATAAATTACCAGTATATTTTCCAAGTTTACACACATTTCCTTCAACACTAGAACACAACACAAATTCAATACATACTTCAAAATATGGGTAAAACACCGGAAAAATCACTTTTATTTAATATATATTATATTTATTATATATATATATATATATATTCATGAATAATATCTGATTAACTGAAATATAATGTAATAATCTTTTTATAAACTGGCCATATTAACATGCCACTATGACAAGGCCGTCTGAAAACTGTTAACTGTTTAATGGAAAAAAACCAACAGTGGTATCCAGGAGCCCAGCTATATCTGTCCCACATTACTCTGTTTCAGATGTAGCTTCCTAAAAAGAAAAAGTGCAAGGCCCTATGGAGCATCTATTGTGTTTCACTGAATAACTTCTCTCTCCTAGAACAGCAGTCCAGTCCTTTTCAACCCCTCGCTTCTTTTTGACTTTCGGACATGGTACACACTCATTGATTCTTCTCATTCATCTCCTGGAGAGAAAAATCCCCTGTTCCCGTTTACTAAAGTGGAGACTATAAGTGCAGAGGTGAACGGGCGAAGGTCCCTCATCTTTTAACCACACTCCAGGGGTTTGGCTGCAGATTGTGCTTGCGGAGAACCACATTGATCTTTCACCACACTCATTACCGCCCATTTTCAATTAAAGCCTGGCACAGCTGAAAAAAAAGAAGGCCCTGCTCATTCTTCTCAGGGCTTTTTAGATTCCTCACAAGCCACCTACTCAAGAGGCTCTCTATCCTGGCCTTGTCCCTCAGATAGGACAGCGGCGGATAACAGCATTCGCTTAATACGGGTGACAACAATGCTGGTGGAGGAATGATTCCAAATCATCATGGAATGCAAACACAAATTCAAAAACACATCCTTGGCTGTTCATCCTGATGATAGAGCCTTAGATAAGTTTCAGGCTCTGCAGAGCAGTAAAGAGGAATTTACGTAAAACATCTAAGAAGCCAGAGATTAAGGATTCAAGAAGTACTCAAAGCTTGCTTACCTGCACTTATCATTCTATGATCTTCAGGAGGCAAAGAGGAAGGAGAAAGATAGAAAAACACTGGTTAGCACATTGGTTAGTGGTAAAAGCAGCAAACATTGGGGAGACTGGTGGAATCGTGGATAGATGAAAATATTGGACAGAAGAAGTGGAGACATAAAAGCTTTAAACAGGCAATATCTGATTGAAGCTGAGCAGAACAAAAACAGATTACCTACTGTCTGTGACCAACATACAGTACATATTTCATAAAACTCTAGAGATTACATTCAGAAGGTCACTACAAAATATAAAGAGATAAAAAAAATGAAGACATTTTCCATCAAATTAAATAGTAAAGCATAGGAGACACTATGTAAAAATGTGTATTTGTATTTCTAATTTTAAAAAAATATTTAAATATGACGAAAAAAAATGAAATTGAATCATTATCACATTGTATTCAGTATTATCATTTATACACAATGTAGTAAACTGCTTATTTAAAAGGTGCTGATTTTTGATAATATGATAACATAATAATATGTAATATGGTGAATGCACAGTCCCTTTGGATAAAAGATCTACAAATGCATAAATATAAATGTAATAAATAATAATAATAAAATCTTTTGTCAGACAGGAATTATTTCACATTGTTGAAATGACAATTTGAGGGACAGTTTGTGCTTAACTGTCTTGAATACAAAAAACAAAAAAAAAGAAAGGAAAAATACAATTATTTTGATTTGGGGAAAGTGTGACCTCATTTTCTTTGTGAGATTCAGCCACATCCTTTATTTTAGGATAATCTGCTGCTTTTCCAGACAAAAAGACTAGCTAAAGCATCAGATTTCCCACAGCTTTAAGATCACTCCATTAGGTGAGTGAAGCACCTGGAAGACACACAAGCACACATACTTAGTCCATGCGCTCACGCGGTTCGCCATATCAACCTCCACTCTGATGTAGATCGCGGGTAACTGACACTGAACTACAAACCAGGTTCATTTATAAAGCATGAGTGTATGTGCGAGAATGAATTTACCTACGCAAAATAAAGCAGAAGCCATCCACAACAAGGCCTTTTTGAACCAGCATAGCCTTTAACAACTGGTTCTGATTTACTAAACCTTCACTTAAACTTACACCTGTAACGTTTCATTTACAACAACATTTCATTGCAGGTCTCAGCTAGACCAACTTGGTCAAATCTGTTTCTCAGTATCTCTCTCAATACCTCAACTCCTTTTATCATGCCATTTCAGAAAGACAAAATCTGTAGATCCTTTGTCATCCCTGAAAAAAACAGTTTTACACCTAAAGGGAACATTTGTCAAACTATTTTGGGAACGAAATGGAGAGAATGACCATTCCTCAAACATAAATCATATGTACCACTTCATGGTACTGTAAGTTCTATTTGTTTCAATTGTGGAGTTTGAAAGCCCCAGTTCTTGCTCACGTCTATTATATGCATAACATAAACCAGGTGCATTTCTCAAAAAATGCAATTTTTGCTTTTCACAGAAGAATATAAGCAAATTTAAGTATCTTTTCTACTGTATGTTTGTGACTCCAGACATTTTGTAAGCTTGAGTCTGAGCTGATAGGAAATGATGACTTATTTATGAGCATCTAGACTATTATAACTTCTGTATCCGGCATCGTTGTAAGTACAGTACATGAGCATTCAATATGTTCGCAGCAGGGGGCTTCCCATCCAAACAGGAAGGTGGGGTACGTTGTTGCGCAATGCAAGCTGCTTTCGTCAAAGATTGCTAACAAAGTGTGCATAATCAGTGGAAGGACTTTATTTTATCTCTATACTTCTTTTGAGGACCAGGAGTTTGTAAGATGTTAGAAGTGTGCTAGAGTTCTGCGGAAACCTTCAGGATAAATAGCGTAAATTAAATAAATCAAATTGAAATCGGCCAGTTTGACATTATTACCATTTCATTTTAATACTGGTTGGTAAAACTTATTTAAAAACTCTAAGGATTTTGTATGGACTTCTTTGGGTTACTTGATTAAACGTTGCCTTGAACACAATCTATTAAAATGAGTCTGTGACAAATATTCTGGGCCCAGTGGGTTTGGCAGGTCACATAAAAGTGAAAGAGTCTAAAAGTTGCTTGGGAGTCAGAGTAGAGAGGGCACTTGAACTCCACTGCAGCATTAATACAGAAAACAAAGAGCTTATTGAACTTGCAGGGGGGGATTTGTATCACAGCAGAGCAGTACAACTCCAGTTTTCCGCTGAACAGCCCCCAAACACAAAGGTCCGCCAGGGACACAAGTGCATGGATAGATGGAGAGAAGAGAGAGAAGGCTAAAAACCTGTTTTAAAAAACATCAACTGTGCCCATGTTTTTAAAACTGGCACACTCACAATAAAAAAAAAAAAAAACTGGATATATCTGAATATGTTTTACAGTAAACAATATAGCAAAGCTTTGCGTTCATTTAGTCCATGTTTAAAAATCCTGAGGTCATAGTACAGTGTAAAAGTGACAAATTTAGTCTTAGAGCATACACACACTTCTTCTTCACAGACCAAAATTATTGATTGTAGTAAATGTTCCCCAGATAGCTGTCCTATTAAATGTTATCCAATACAGGAATTCCAATATGCCTACTTTTCGTATTACTGTAGTAGGCAAAAAAAAAAAAAAAACAGTTTGCGAGCACAAGTAATTACGTACAATTCATATATTCATAAAAAAGTGTACAAAATGATCTGGATTACATATCACTTCCACTGAGATCCTGAAGTGCACATATGATGAGTTTTGAATGACAGTGACAGCTTAACTTTTAGTGACAATTCATGACAATTTGTTAAAGACTGCACATTTGATATATCCCAAATTCCTGTTTCAGCGCTTCAAAAGTGGCGTCTTAAAAGCTGTGCTTCAGAAAGACCCTAAAGCAACATCATTAGACCTTTAGACGCAAGAGATGACAACTCGGTGTAATTTATACAGACAGTGGATCAATTACCCTTTTCTGTGACACTGCGAATTCTCAAATGCTACTTGTGCTATCTGTGTGTTTCAGACCCTCCTCTGCCTGCAGTAGCCTTGACATTACTTAACTCCCGAGCTAAAGGTCATGGACCCTATTTGCATTTGAGAGAACTTCTCAGACTATTCTACATTAAGTGCACACTACATTAGATTTCCTTTGCATTTAAGACTTTTCAAACTTTCA